>NC_072488.1:33152500-33462500 GCF_027574615.1 Eptesicus fuscus | reverse complement strand
GAGCAGAAGTTCTGTCTTGATCTAGCTTCCTAATCTTCAGGCAGCTTGCAATAGACCTGGCTGGGCCCTTTTTCTACCAGAAATTATCCCTTAACTTTGCTTTTGCAACAATTAGATAGTCCTGTGATTTTGGACAATTATTTCTAACCCTGGCCTATTGTTTAAGGCAGAAATAGAGTAATGGGTTGAGTAATAAGCTCCACTTCCAGCAACCATATTTCTTTGTCTTAGAGATGAGACAGAAATTGCTGAATTGAATGAAGTAAAAGCAAAACTGGCCAAGATTTTACTGCACAAAACTAAATTCCTTCCTTCCTTCCTTCCTTTCCTTCCTTCCTTCCTTCCTTCCTTCCTTCCTTCCTTCCTTCCTTCCCGCCCACCCTCTCTCCCTCCCTCCCTCCTGTTTAATAATCGCAGTAGCATTTACCTGCTACAAGAAATCTGATGGAATTTACTTTACCACATGGTTCTGGACCGGAAGTACAGCTGCACAGCCGAAAGAGGGCAGTGGGGGAAGGGGAGGCTGATATTTCATAACACTCAAAATGGTCAGGACTGCTCTGGACAGAGGATAATGCAAACTAGCTTTGCTGGAAATGAGCTGCAAAATACCTTCATTTTCTACTACAGTGAAACCCTGATAAAATCACAACTGTTAAGGTCATACAGTATATCAGGTGGAATCACAGTCTTTAGAACTCCATTATTAATGCAGACAACCTCACAATCAAAGAGGATGAGAGCACCGTTTCCAGATGCCAATGATTTGATCCTATCTTATTTGGCTGTTTACATTTCAATAATGTGACTGTATAAATTTAAATAATACGAGCCACCAACAGATGGATCCCAGTGAAAAGCTGCGCCTTCTCGGAGACCCTAAATGGACACTATATGGTGCTTTACAATTTATTTGAGCAGAGCTCATACTTAAAAAAAAAAAAATGGGGTGGGGAATAAAAAGAGAGAGACTCATTTCTTCTGCCATTATGGAAATAAAAGGACCACCGCTTTCGTTGGTGGCTGTCTGTGCCAAGGAAACATGCAGTCCTCTAACCTCCGATACAATGTACCCATAAGGTACCAAGCATCAAAGCATATTAAAAGATATTAACTGCATATTTGCTTATGAACAAGATAAAAAGCTGTAGGGCCTCCAGGTTCTCAAGCTGTGAGTGGAACAGCTTTGCAATTTGCCTGCAAAACTGCATTTTGATCTTAATGAATATAAAATGGCTGCCATTAAAAGTAAAACAGATTATTTCGGGTCTTCCAGGGCCCATAGCTCTTTGCCGGCCTTGGAGGGCCACTATGATCTTTCATTAAAATCTCACAGCAGGGCTCCCTCACCAGCAAATCAAGCCTTGCAGTCTAGGAGATTGGCTACATTTAAAAGTAATTTTCAGAAATCTACACAGATTTTCAATTTGGTAATGAAAGCCATAAGAGAATGCAGGCGGCATTTTGTTGAATATTGTTACTGATCCAGCGCTCACATTCGTTAGAAATTAAACTGCCCCGTAACTATCGCACTGATGGCAGCTTGCCATTTCGGCTGCGTTCTAATCTCTGCTTGTTAATGAGTAGCATGTGCTAATTGTTGTCATCCTTACCGTGGAGCAGTCCTTCCCGAACAAACAGATTTTACCTGCTCTGAGGTGGAACCCTTCACTTTGTCACCAAACAAGTTGGAACGGAGTTGCTGCTGCTTTGTAAAGAGGGACAGCGAGCATCACCAGCAAAAGCAAGAGGGACCCAAATCAGAAATCCGGTGCTTTTCTTTAATTTGGAACCTGTCCGTGTGTCTGTTAGTCAAGCCTAAGTTTTCGGAAGTCCTCCTGCAGGCAAACTGTTAATACTTTCATGTTATTCCCCCAAACAGTCTAAATAAACTGTGGACAATTATGGTAGAGTCAGTGGTAGTATAAAATGGGGTTTAAGGTGCTTAAAAGGATCTTACTTGCTATCCAAAGGTGGTGGGGGCGGGGCGGGGGGGCCACACCTAAAATCTGAAATGCCACTGGCTTTCAAAAGAAAGTGTGCCCTAGCCTGTTTGGTTCAGTGGATAGAGTGTCAGCCTGTGGACTGAAGGTCCAGGATTCAGTGCTGGTCAAGGGCACATACCTCAGCTGTAGGCTCCTCCCCGGCCCAGACCCTGGTGGGGGTGGGGGGAGGGGCGTGGAGGCAACCAATAGATGTGTTTCTCTCACATCGCTATTTCTCTCTGTCTTTCCCTCTCTCTAAAAATCAATGGAAAAATATCCTCGCGTGAGGCCTAAAAAAAATAAATAAAGTAAGTTTGACCCTTTAACTCCATTCCTAGATTCTCCAGTCTAAGAGGCTAAGGCCCTGTTACCCCAAGGTAAATAGTTCTATGGGAAAAATCACCTAGACCCACAATAATGTGGTTGCTGGTGAGGAAGAGCACCAGAGAGAGGGAAACATCAACAAACACAGCATCTGGAGGAGGGGTGCAGGCAGACACCTGAGTGCAGAAAATGATAGCAAACAATTATGAATGAAAAAATCATTAGATAGAAAAAAAATCACATCAGTGTGCATCCTGAGGCAGTGTTTTTGCCTTTGCATTTCCTTATGCGTAATTTATGTAAGTGAGGGAAGTTACTTTTCTGAGATTCTAGAAACAAAAAATGTCAGATTATGCTTCCCTTTTGGAAATGCTTTCAATAAATTTTCTTTATTTGGTAATTCTCTTTACCTGGCATCTTTAGGGCAAAGCACTTCCCTGCACTAAAAATGGGACGGACAACAAGAGCAGCTCTCCACTTCCTCGCTGACTGAATATAAATTCTTCCTGCTGATCTAGGGAGTCTCCATTGGAAATAACAATTCTTGTTGGCGCAGCACTGGTAGCCACAGAGCATTCATGCAATAGGCAAAAGATGTGTTTATTTTTCAGGGAACGAAGCAGGCATGTTGTGGTTCAGTGTAAGCATGCCTTAGCTCCTTCTAGCATACCAGAGTTTTTTGGTGTGTGTGTGTGTGTGTGTGTGTGTGTGTGTGTGTTTTAAGTACAATTTTAATTGGTTGGCATGTCTATGGTTTTAAGGGAATGACATGGGGGCACCTAATCAGCTGCCACTGCTAACGTGCATTAGTTTTTGAAAACTCAGGTCAATTCCTTGTCTCCGTGGCCTCCGGAGACCAATAGATACAAACAACTTAGTAAGCAGTTTTTTTTTCTCTGTTCCACCTGTAGTTGCTATTCTAATTGCAGGAAGCATTCATGTAAAATGTTAGGGCTTTAAACGCCCAAAGTGACACTGAAGGAAATTTTGCTGAATCCTCCTGAACTCAGAAGTCTGAGACTTCTTTTATTTCACCTGTCGTCAGTTGTTCTAATATTGCTCTGAGAGCTTCCAGGTAAATTCTGACAATTGTATACCGTAAGGTTTCTTTTAACATTATTGTGGCCTCTGCTAAATTGTGGGCAGGGTGATGGCACATTACCAATTCTGACTCTCAAGTATTAAAATATAACAGATATTAATATCCCTCTAATTACTGGAGTAGGGAAAAAGCTGCACTTTAGGTCAGAGAAGTTAATATAATTAGTCTTCAGGAAATCAAGTTAAGTTTTACTAGTTATAATAAAATGTAATTATTTATTTGCTTTGTTCCAGAAACATAGTTCTATGGAAAGAAGCATTGTCCTTGCTTTGTCACTTTGACTTTATTAATTCTATTGGAAAACACACATACATAATATCCATACATATATATTAGGTGGAGGATTTTATTTAAAAATAAAGTGAAATACAAAACATTTACAGCCTTTTAAAAGGGCATAGCATTATTTCAAGAAATATTTTTATTGCATTTTGGACTTGTTTTTTGCGGTATGCTTTCATTGGAAATTGCAGATATGACATTTAAATTTCCTATTACAATTTGTTTTTATTTTATTTTATTGAATCTATTGGGGTGACGTTGGTTAATAAAAATATATGTGTTTGTGATCTGTCTATTGTATTGTGTGTTTATCACTCCAAGTCAAGTCTCCTTCCATCACGATTTATCTCCTCTTTACCTTCTTCTACCTCTCCCCACACCCCACTTCCCTCTGGCAAGCACCATACTATTGTCTGTGTCCATGAGTTTTTCTTTTTCTTTTTTTTTCTTTGATTAATTCCTTCACTCTCTCATTCAGCCCCAAACCTCCTCCCCTCTGACAGCTGTCAGTCTGTTCTCTGTATCCATTCATCTATCACCACTTTGTTTGTTATTTTACTTTGATCATTAGATTCCACATTTAAGAAAAATCATATGGTACTTGTATTTCTCTGTCTGGCTTATTTAACTTAGCATAATACTCTCCAGGTCCATACAAGCTGTTGCAAAAGGTAAGATTTCCTTTTTTATGGCTGAGTAGTATTCCATTGTGTAAATGTAGCACAGCTTTTAGGAAACCATCAACAAAATGAAAAGACAACCCACTGAATGAGAGAACATATTTGCTGATATATATGATAAGGGCTTAATATCCAAAATTAGTAAGGAACTTATAAAATTCAACACCTAAAAACAATCCAATTAAGAAATGGGCAAAGGACTTGAATAGACATTTCTCCAAAGAGGACATACAGATGACCAATAGATATATGAAAAGATGCTCAATGTCACTAATTATCAGAAAAATGCAAATTAAAACCACAATGAGATATCACCTTATTCTATCATCATTAAATCAATGAACAACAATTATTGGCAACAATGTGGAGAAAAGGGAACCCTCATGTACTGTTGGTAGGAATGCAGATTGGTGCAGCCACTGTGGAAAGCAGTAGGGAGTTACCTCAAAATATTAAAAATGGAACTGCCTGCCTTATGACCCATCAATTCCACTTCTAGGAATATATCCAAAGAAACTGAAAACACTAATTTAAAAGAATGTAGTATGCACCCCTATGTTCACTGCAGCATTATTTACAATCGCCAAGATTTGGAAGCAACCTAAGTGCCCATCAGTAGATGGGTATATAAAAAAGCTGTAGTACATTTACAATTAGTTTTTTAGACTAAATGGGAAGATACAGAATTGGGGGGGGGGGGGTATGTTGTGGCTATTTAAAAGTTTGCATCTACTAAAATTTATACTTCTCTTAAATAAATGTCATTCTTAAATATAGAGCTTTATGTTAAAATTTAATGTCTATATAAAATGGAGCTTTTAAAAAAGTTTTAACTATTATACTGTTTTGATCAAGTAATTTTTTTAACATTTTGTTGTTTTGACAATGTAATATACTATATTATATGTTAGACCTACTGACTGGCTTGAAATGCAACATTCTACTACATCCTCATATATTTGTATTGATTTAAATGCACCTCATAGTGTCAGCCTCCAAGTGATAAATGTGTTTAATTCCAAAAGCTAATTGGTAAATTGTGTTAGAATTTGGGATTAAGTTTTTCATGAAAATAATACTTAAAGAACAGTTTGCTTCCAAGCCCAGCACATAGGGAACAAACTTGTTATCATGTAGCTGAACTAAAATTCAAATTGCCTTGGCCTGTCCTTTGGTTCCAGAAAACAGGAAAGCATGAAAATATGAGATGAGTTAATAAGGGACCGGCAGAAGAAGATATGGAAGGAGTTTGGTTTCCTTTTTTCCTATTCAGAGCTTGAGTTCTTCCTCTTCCATACGCACAGAATCCTGGACCCAGGCCTAGACTCGTTATCTGTGACCCCTCATTGCCCCAAACATTCTGTTGTTCCTGAACCAAGGCTGTCCAAATCCACAAAGCTTTTATAATTCCCAAATCAACTACTTCTCTTTCATCCTCCTGGCCCTATAATCACATTCTAAATGCTTTTAACTAAATGTTGGGAACAATAAGGAGTAAAGACAAGGAAACTGCAATGAATTTACAGGTAGGCACTTCTGCTTTGGGTTTGAACAAGGAAGCTCAGTAACTGAAACCGGTTTGGCTCAGTGGATAGAGCGTCGGTCTGCGGACTGAAGGGTCCCAGATTCGATTCCGGTCAAGGGCATGTACCTTGGTTGCGGGCGCATCCCCAGTGTGGGGTGTGTAGGAGGCAGCTGGTCAATGTTTCTCTCTCATAGACTTTTCTGGCTCTCTATCCCTCTCCCTTCCTCTCTGTAAAAAATCAATAAAATATATTAAAAAAAAAAAAAGGAAGCTCAGTAACTGAGTGTTCTGTGCAACATGTGTATCTAACCCATGCAGTACATGAATTAATGGCAGCATTATCAGGCACACCACTCCACCTTCCCCCACCTCCCTACCGAAACACGGAATCCTGTAGTAGAAGCCTAGACTGTGGACTTGCCCTCTGAGCGGCTGCTCTGTGGGAGTGCACTGACCACCAGGGACAGCTCCTGCATTGAGTGTCTGCCCCCTGGTGGTCAGTGCGTGTCATAGTGACTGGCTGACCAGTCGTTCTGGTCATTCTGCTGTTCAGTCGCTGGGATTTTATTATATAGGATATGGAGCTCCTTCCATGGATGATCTGTGTGGACTTCCCATATGGGCAGTGACAATCTCCCTCCCACTGCACACAATAAGGAGAATTTTCAGGATGGTCATATTATAAGAGTTCTATCAGCTTCTCCAAGAGTCAGAGATGGAGGGAGGGAGTGGTTGGCTCTCTACCAAAGAGTTCATGGGTTCACATTTAGACCTTATGTGGCTAAAAGGGTTGAACTATTTTCCTGGGATATAAATACACAATGTGTGGACAGATTCCATTCTCCTCTGTGATTACATATGGTAATCAATGCTGCCCCTGGGAGATATAGTCACTGCTCACATATGGCCCTGAAGAGATGAGGAAGAAGTTGAAGGGCATGGACATGTATTCAGTAGTTGAGAACCCATGGAGACTTGGGGCAAGCAAGACGTGATGCATAAGAGGACTTTTCCCCTATACTTCCTGATGGTAGAACAGTGTCGAGGGTCTTCCTCACAGAGAGAAGTGGTCCTTTGAATATTGGGCCAATACATATGGACAAAAATGCCATAGCTAAGCAAACTGTGCTTAAACTTGAATTCAAAAAAGGCAAAAGCTAAATGAAACTTCAAAACCTGGTACTGGGCTGGATTAAGGGATGCGATTTAGAAAGTATGAAATTGCAAATGTGTTGTCTGTGATTTTTCAGAAGAAAACAATAGCAAAGGTGGGCAGAAACCGTATACTTGTCATGTATGCTCACATATAACATTTACCAGACTAAAAGCAAATACATTGAATATGGAACTTTAATATAAAAGTTAAATATGACCCAGATCTTTATCATGTCTTTGTGAGAAGTGGGGTTCTTGTCCAGTAGGGATCCCCAAATCATCTGTGGTCCTTTACCAGTGTTTTGTTTCTTTCTAATTTGGTTGAAACCAACAGTTTTGCACAATGCAATAAAAATAAATTACTAGAAAAAGAAAAAAATTTTAAAGGCATGTAAAATTCAAGCCTTGATTTTTTATTATTAGATTCAACATACATACAATTATTTTTGTCAAACTGCTTTAAAAGTTTTGACATGCTTACTTTCCATTTCTGTACTTATCCTTTAGCAAGCCAATAATAAACAGCTCACAGGCTGGCACTGCTCTGAGCCACATTTTGAATGGGTATAATTGGCCCAAAAAGAGTTTATAACATGGATGTGGTTTTAGTACTTTATATCAAGAAGACAGGGGCATGAATGGTGCTGATGAAGACTGATGATAGAATACGTTTTGGTGAGGTTAAAAGGAGAGGGAACTCTTAATGGTATCATTTCAGAAGAGGAATGACTACCTGTTCCATGCCTTCCTAATGTAGATCCCAAAAGTAACACAGAGTGATGCGGAAACTTTCTCCCAAACAGTTGCCAGAAGTCTCTTCCAAATGACAATTTTCTGGTAAGTTCCTGGCTTGCCTTCTGTCATTTACATCTTTAAGAAGGATGAGAGATAAATTTGAAGATTTTTATTTTGAATTTATTTTCACCAAGGAGGAAGATTTGGTTGGTGAACTAAAGTGATAAGAAACTTGGAAGAACGTAACCTGTCATCTTCAAGCCTGCTATATCCACACAAAATATAATTCTGGACATGGGTATTTATCCGAGAATATAGAAAAGTGGGCATCAAAATAGAGAAAATGTAGATATGATCCTATGTCGAAATAATTAATGACAAAATAAGCCTATTTTAAAAATTCTGACAAGATAATCACAGATTATTCCATATATATATATGTATATGTGTATATACATATATATATACACACACACACACAGATATATATCTATATCTATCTATATCTATCTATCTATATATATATATTAAAAGAACATTCTTTCTCCCTTTTAAAAACTATTGAATGCAGAACACAAAGAGACACATACTCAAAATGGAAGGCCGAATAGGCGATGAGGAACCAGTTTAAAAAAGTGCTATAAGAATGTTGTTAGGACAGCTAAAGCTTGGCTATCGATTGAAAAACTGTCAAGGACAACAGAAAGCTATGTTAAGTTCTGTTTGTAAAGAAGAGCAAAGGGATAGGTACATTGATTGGGGTATGCAGGAAAATGTTAACAGGTGTCACAGGGAAAACAGACTATTAAAATCCTGTTTTGACTCTATGGTCTCTATCAGGAAGAATGATCTTCAAACTGAAGAGGGCAGAGCAAGCAGAGAGTGAACTGGAGCCCGAGGTAAGTCAAGACAGACTAAAATATAACCTAGTTGCTTCAAATGAGTTCAAGGCTCCAGACCAGAAAAATGGTCTCTCGGGTTATTGAAAGAATCTAAAAAAAAAAAAAACCCAACAAAATGGGGGTCCAGAGATATGATTGTGGAAGCCTAATCAATGATTTTTTTTTTGAATTATGATCTATTCCCCCCATTACTTCCCCAATCCCCCCCCCCACTCATGGGGGAATAAGGACACATATGTAACACCTTAATTGATAAAGACATTTTTTTTAAAAAAAGAATTACGGTCTAATTACAGATGCCCAGGGATTAGTATGGTCTACACTAGGAAATACTTTTTTAAAAAATATGTTTTTATTGATTTTAGAGAGAAAGGGAAAGAGAGAGAGAGCTAAACATCTATTCACTGCTTCCTGGCATGCCGGGGATCGAGCCCACAACTCAGGCATGTGCCCTGAATGGGAATCAAACTGGTAACCTCTTGGTTCATGGGTTGCTACTCAACCACTTAGCAACACTGGCCAGGCCATAAGGGAAAACTTAATTTACAAAAACAGGAAAATATCTAGGACATACCTCTAGCAAAACTCTAGAACTAATTATTTCACTCATGGGTTGTTTGTGCTTAATGAAAGAAGTAGTGATCTTCAATTAACAGAAGTTAATCTCTCCCTCCCTCCCATCCTCCCTTCCCTACCAACATTACTCCCCTTCTTCCATTCCCTCATTTCTTTCCACCACCACCCCCCCCCCCCCCGTTTTATAGAATGATTAGCCAAATAGTTCTGGGAAATGGCTCTCAGCATCAAGACATTTAACACATTACTGCATAACACAATAGTAGACAGAGGAGGAGGAGGAGGAGGAGAAGGAGGAAGAGGAGGAGGAGGAGGGGGGGAGGAGGAGGAGGAGGGGAGGAGGAGGGGGAAAATGGAGGAGGAGGAGAAAGGGAAGAGGAGGAGGGGGAGGAGGAGGGGGAGAAAGGGAGAAGGAGGAGAAAAGGAGGAGGAGGAAGAAGGAAAAAGGAAGAAGAAAGAAGGAAGAAGGAAGAAGAAAGAAGAAGAAAGAAGAAGAAAAAGAAGAAGAAGAAGAAGAAGAAGAAGAAGAAGAAGAAGAAGAAGAAGAAGAAGGAGAAGAAGGAGGAAAAAAGCCAGTGTAATTAGGGTGACTCAAAACTGGTTGAACAAATGTTTTCCAAAGAATGCTTGCTAACTAATTGGGGCAACCTGGAGAGTCTAGTGATATGTGTCATTTGGACTTCATTTTACCCCCTTGTTCTTTCTCTTCTTATACATAGCTTGACTCCAAGGCTTGCCATATTCCATGCAATATATGCTCTGTATGGATCAGATGGGCTCTGGCAATATGAGTTGGGTAAGGTCCAGTGCTTACTTTAAGTAGCACATAGCTTAATGGGAAACAGAGGAGGAGGGAGTCAGCAGTAACAATGAAAGCAGTACACAGAAAGGATATGAACATTTGTTGTGTCCCAACCTTTTTCTAGCCACAATGCTAAGGACTTCACATATTCCATCAAATCCCTTCAGAAACCATATGAGGTAGGTTTGATTATCCCAGGGTACTGATGAACAAGACGAAGCCCAGAGATCAGTCCACATGACCCAGAGAAAACCTCAAGTCAGATATAGAGCCAGAATTCAAAGTCAGGTACTGGATTCCGAAGCATATACTCTGGTATTACTCACAGCAAAAGTACCCAGGTCAGGAACATGGTAGGCCAATGTGCAGCCAAGGGCAGCTTCCCTGTGTCCTGGAGTATCCAGGAGAACTCCCCAGAAGAGGGAAGCCTAGCCTGAGAGAAACACAGATGTAAGCCACAGAGTTTGGCTGAGTGTTGAGGAAGAAATTTTAGGTCGAGGGAATGACCTGCAAAATCAATGAGGCTTGAAAGGACAAGAGTGCATGTGGCTGCATGTTACGTGCATGTGCCAATATATGAAGGACTTGGGAGGAGTCAGGTCACAGCCAAATGGAAAGACAAATAGAGAAGTGATAGCAGACTCATATTTTCTCTCTCATCCTCTCTCTCTCTCTCTCTCTCTCACACACACAGGATAATTTTTAAAATCTGTATTATTTATAATTGTTAATTATAAAATATGAATTTTCAGCACATCATGTTCCCTTGCTACTTTATTTTTCGTGTTATCTTATTCCTTTCTATGTTCTCCTTCTTTCTACTTCAATTTTCCTCTATACATTCAACAGATGTACTTCAATTTATGCATGAAATGAGTTCTTGCAAAGTTATGTGATTTTTTTTTCAGCAAATGAAATATTACATTAAAGATACGAGGGAAGTTCCCTCCGAAAGGAACCTTATGCCAAATAGCTTTCTAAAGCAAATAATGACCCTATAACCAATCTTGCTCTAAATCTAGATTTTCATATATCAGCTTTGACTAAGAAAAGATACATCTATACTTTATTTTTACATCTCTCTGCTAGCAGTACTGCAACATAATGGTATGCCAATTTGAAATACCATAATTTTTATACTTTTTTACTTCTCACAATGCAATCTTAGAAAATGTATTATTTTCTATGTCATACTCATGCATGCTTTTTGTTCCTGGGTGGGTTAGCATTTCCTTCCCCCTAAGGCTGGGCAGGTTGGCAGGAAGTGGCAAAGTAAGATAATCATCCTGCATAAGGTAATTAGAATGTGCTGTGTCCGGTGCAAAGTCCGGTGTATGCATTTTTACAACAGACCTCTGAGGTATGAACAATTTTCTTGACCGCTTTACAAGTTAACTGAGGCTCAGAGAAGTTGAGGAGCTTTGACAGGTGTCCAAGCTGTGCTCTGATCCCAGTCAGCCTGACCAAATACCTACTATGGCATGTATCTTCTTAGTATTAGAATAATGGAAGTTAAGAAAAATTTTATTCTTACAGGAGGTGACAAAGCCTTTGTTGGATGTCGGTGGTAAAAAGAGCATTCTTATGGGTACTGGAATAGGTTCTAGCAATTTCTCTCCTGTCAGTTGTCTGAACAAGACATATACTTGCTCAGGCCTCAGTTTTTCCATCTGTGAAATGGAATGCCTACGGTCTTCTCTGCCAGTCACATTAGCTTTCACTGTCCTGCTAGAACACTGTGCATACTGATTGTCCCCTCTTTTTTCCATTTGTTTTACCAGAAAGTGAATTCAGATCAACAATTGTTTCACAAGGAAACACTTTCACTGGCTAATTAAAAATTCAACTCTGTTAAAGAAGAAAATTGGAAGAAAAAAAATCTGCTTTTTTGGCTGCTATGGGTCAGGATGCCAGCCCCAGGCAGCATTGTTCTTAAGCCAAATATCTTTTAACAGTGAAAACAACAACAACAACAACAAAACAACAACAACAACAGAATATACAGCTATCAGCTTAGATCTAAGAGGAAAGATTCAGATCTTTCTGATGCAGCCAGACCACTGGTTTTGAAGAAGCATGAAGAGTTTCAGAGATGAAAGTCTTGTGCTCACTCCTGGCTGTTAACTAAGTCAGTGCCCTGGACAGCCCCCTTCCCCAGATGCACACACTCTGTCCCCAGCACCTCTGAGCATAGGCCTTCCCAACTCTACTATTCACCCAGAGAAAGAATGAGCTTCTGATTACCTCTCTTTTGCTTCTTTTCTTTTAGGATCAAGGTGACTTATAAACAGCTGCAATAAAAATGATTTTTTTCCCTAAGCGTCTTCTCAATAATGTCTGTGAGAAAGCAGAGGGGCTAAAAGATACGTGACATTCACCAATGTTGCCCCTAAAGCCACAGAATCCACACGAGCAATTTCTTCATTTGACCAAAATGAATGGTCATCACAAAAACAAATGTAACTTTGGTATCCCTGATTTGGCTGAGACAGCTTAAGGGCTCAAACTTAATAGACTTCTTCTGACCGATTAGGATCTCAGTGCCGGCTGCATCATCCTGTCAGAGCCGATAGCCGAGTCCAAACCACAGGCACGGAGCTGCCCTTGATCCATGACCTTAGCATACAAAATTACGGGCTGCAGGATGGCATAGAACTCCCAGGGAAGGAACTTTGAAGACAGTATTCATTTTGCTTTGTGGTATTTTACAAAAGACAATTAGCATTAAGAATAGATTGATGCTTAAATAAAATGCCTAACAGGAAAAGCACATTTCTACATTCCAAAGGCCTGAGAAAAGCTGTGCCTAAGAAGGGATTAGCCACTATCAGATGATTTTACGACTGGATTAATGATGTTTCACATTCACTATATTTATAAAAAAAAAGTGGGGGAAAAAGAATAGGAATCTTTTAAGGAGCAGATAAGTGATTTCTGTCAACCTTAGAAGCTAAAAGAAAATATTTTGAAAGGACAGTAGTTATAATAGGGTATTTACTGATAAATCGTTAATTAGAATTTTTCTTTCTTTAAAAAACATCCCGATATTTCAGGTAAATTACTGTTA
This sequence comes from Eptesicus fuscus, assembly GCF_027574615.1. NCBI lineage: Eukaryota > Metazoa > Chordata > Mammalia > Chiroptera > Vespertilionidae > Eptesicus > Eptesicus fuscus. Next base: position 33,449,365 of record NC_072488.1, on the reverse strand, counting down.
ACTCAGTCTATAGACTATGAGAAATGTGTGTGTGTGTGTGTGTGTGTGTGTGTGTGTGTGTGTGAGAGAGAGAGAGAGAGGAGAGAGAGAGAGAGAGAGAGAGAGAGAGAGAGAGTCCTGCATAAATGCTTTATATTCTACCAGGTATTTTAAACCATTCTTATTTTAAGCAATTGTTTCTGTAATAGATACACTAAAGGTGATCATTTTATTTTATTGCTAGTCATTGCTGACTGAAATATTTTGCCAGATGAAAGTAATTACTATGACTATATTACTTTTCTAACCTGTTCTTGTGTATTGGATCTCAGGCACTCATAGTGTGACATTCTGTTACCCTGTTTTACACACACACACACACACACACAGTCATATGATGCTGTGTTCTGGCCTTAAATAAAAACATACACCTGTTATTCTCTCTCTCTCTCTCTCTCTCTCTCTCTCTCTCTCTTTACTTATTTATTTATTTTTTACTGACTGTATCTTTAATCTCCAGGGGTTGCAGGAAAACGCTTACCTTGTGTAGAAATGTAAAGATAAGAAAAATTGAACAATGCAATAGCTAATGTCAGTATTACAGGCAAGAAAACAAAACAAATCACTTAGGTCAATGATAATAAATAAAAGCAACCCATATCATATCAAGACAGGGTGGAAGGAGAAGGATAGAAGGAAGAAAGTTAACTAGAAAAGAAGGAAGTAAGAAGAGATGGAGGAAGGTAGAAGAGATGGAGGAAGGAATCCACAGAGCAGAGCTGCTACCCACAAATGCAATCCCACCAAGAATCTGCCAGCCAGTATTACATGTGGCTGATATTTACATATTGATATCATGTGTTGCCTGTCTCTTGTGCTCTAGAAATAAGCCCTGCAGACAGAACGGCACTGCATTCAAGAGCTTTTATTCAGGAACATGGTCAAAGGAAGATACTGCTGAAAATAATAATGCCTGTTAGCTTTCTGTTCTGACCCACTGGTTAATCATCCTGCAAGTTTCAAGGGAAGCTTCACGTCCTCACATTGCAGGCAGATAGAACGGCGGCACTGGCCCCAGAAGCTCCCAGTACAGCAGGGGGGCATGTGAAGTGGTAGGAGCTGAGTTCCAAAAATGATAAGAAAAGAGAGATCTTCTTGCTCCCTTGATTTTCCTTCACAAACTACAATTCTCTCATCCTCCCACCAACACCTGCCACCCCTCATGATCCTAGTCTGAGTCCACGAGTTTTCCTCAAAAGCTATTCGGCTCTCCGTAGGGATTTGGTATTGATCCCAGAAGAAGGTGGGAGTCAACTCATTCCAGCTGCCAAGTTCAGGGAAAAGCCATGCTTTCAATGACACATATTAGACATCTGTGGTCGGGACGTGAACTTTTTTGCAGTGATGAGAGACAGCACTAGACACGGTTCGCATCTCTCAGGAGACAGATGGGACCTTGCCACCAAGTACGGTAGGTGTGATCCCACCTGAGATTCCCAGTAAGTTGTGATATTTTTCTTCATTATTTTTAAACTTTTCAGTTTCTTTTTAATTGGAAGTATAGATCGTGTTGGCCCCGGTCAAAGTCCTCAAAAGAGGCTGGCTCATTGGAGTCTTGCCAATGCTACTGCCAAGAGTTCTAAGAGCTTTATCTTCATCCACAAAACAACTAATAGACATGCCAGCTCAGTCATTCTAAAAGTCCTCCGCACTCTCCGGGCATTCCCTACTGTGCCATACCCCCCAACCCCAAACCACGCTGGCAAGCTGTGGTTGGGGGTGGGAGACTCTTTCTGAACCCCCATTGTTATGAGAAACAATGTTTCGTAGGTGATTCTATCACAAGGCCCCACCCACGTCTGCTCGGTTCTACACCAAAATCACATGGAGTGGACAACTTCACAAGTGCGCCAATCTGCAGGAATTAAGACCCCAATCCACCTGAATCTAAAATGAAGCTGCCTCCCATCTGGTCACTCGGCAGCAGCTCCTACAGCTCCAGTGAGTTGCAGAGCTGTGAGCAGCTGCAGCCAGAGTGTGCTTGTTCATGTTCTTGTGAGGGATCGGAGCTGGAGGTCTGGAAGGGAGATCTGGGCACAGGAAGCAGCAGCGAGCCTGTCTCTGAAGCTGCGGATGGGCAGTCTGAAGGATGGAGTGCGGAGAGGGCTCTGACTGAGTCCATGGAGCATCCCCTCCAGGCCAAAGAAGGAAGCAGGGGGATGGGAAGCGGGAGTGGGCTGCTGTAAGGCCAAGTGGGGCAGACAGGTCACAGGCGTGGCTTGGAGAAGTGACTGCTGGCCACTGGAGACGAACGCAAGGCCAGTTTCAGTGGCAGGGCAGGCGCAGGACGAGTACAAGAAGGCGAAGGATGAAGGGGATGGGGAAGCACAGGAGCGGCACTGCACCGTCTGACATGCAGAGAAGGGGAAGGAGAAAGGTGTGAGTTTCCCAGAAGAGGCAGCAGGGCCAAGGAAGGCAATCATCTAGAGTGCAAAGTATTTGCACAGGAAAATAATTTTAGCCAGCACAGGCTTAATTTAAAGGGAAAAATAGTTGCGTAATTAAACATTCAATATTTGTAAATACTTATACATGAAAAAAGATGTGATATGAATAGGAGGGGAACCTTTGGTGAAACAAAGAGTTATAATAAATAACATTTGAGAGGATTATCATAAATAAGGTTTTTTGAGTTCACACAGTTCTTCGTATACCCTCTAAAAGTCCTATGAGCCGAAACCGGTTTGGCTCAGTGGATAGAGCGTCGGCCTGCGGACTGAAAGGTCCTGGGTTCGATTCCGGTCAAGGGCATGTACCTTGGTTGCGGGCACATCCCCGGTGGGGGGTGTGCAGGAGGCAGCTGATCGATGTTTCTCTCTCATCGATGTTTCTAACTCTCTATCCCTCTCCCTTCCTCTCCGTAAAAAATCAATAAAATATATTTTTAAAAAATAAATAAAAGTCCTATGAGATAGACCTTGTTGTTATTCCTAGTTTATAGACACAAACTACCTGCCCTGGGGTACAATTAGTGAGGGAGAGAAAGTGTCTGGTGTGTACCCTCCTCCCCCCCTTACCAAATTACTTCCATACCAAAGTAATTCTTCAACAGAAGAAAAATGGCTTACACTTACTTTTTACAGGACTTTTAATAGAAAGAGAACTTTTCTTGTCCATAAACAGGTTTTCGTGCAGCTACATCCCACAACCATTCACCTAGGCTTTATCTCAAGAGTGTGTAACCATCAGCAGCTGGCTTAGAATTACCCCTTTCTTTACCAACAATTCCAACTGCCAACGTCACGGTCATGCCATTTCCCTATCTATCTATCACAAAGGACAGCAGGAATGAAGGGGTTGCTAATATATAAATACCTCGTACCTATTCAGACTTGCCCTTCTATGAGACACATGTAAAGGCAATTAATTTTCAAAGATATTAGTCTTCTCAACACATCTACACATCAAGACTGACATACACATTGCTGGTCTGCTAGAATAATCATATCAACCTTTTTTTCATTCCCCAAAAAACCCACACAAAACCGTAAAGCAAGGTTTTTATAAAGGATAATTAAGCAAGCTAATATAGTACTAAGTGGAATACACAATAAGAATATGCACTAAAATATCTGCCTTGTGCCACGCAGAACTGGTGTTTTAGGAGATTAACAATTATGATCGCCAGTCCTCTTCTGATTCTATAATATCTCACACAATCTTTTTTAAATTACTTTATTAACCTTTCCTCTTAGCACAGAAGTGCCCGATTATAGATAATATTTCAAAATCATCTGAGGTGTAAGTGTGTTTGATTTGCTCGGTAATTATTTGTCTACTTTATTACACTGGCCGAGCTCACAAGCTCCTTGACCAGCTTTATTTCAAGTCCAGTTAAGAAAAGGGTCATACCATTTTGTGGATCACTCCCGTTGGGCCCCGACGAACATGAAATTTTCATATTGGAGATGGGGACGGTGCATGGAAACAGTGCATTTTAAACATGGAGAAATCATTCCCTCCCCTGTCAGGCAGCGTTTCAGGCCCTGGGCTTAATGGGAAATGTTGTTCATTACCGAAAGGAAGGGGTTTCTTCCCCACACGACTAGGATGCAGGGCACTGGAGTCTGAGCATGCAAATATCTGCTGATGAGGTCTAGAAGCCTAAGACTCACATCCCTCAGGTGGCCTTTCCCAGGTCTCTATAACCTGTCCCTTGTTATTCAAACCACCCAGGACATCACTTCTGTTTTGATGGGCATCATGAATGCATTTCCAGCAGAGAGGAATGAGGAGGGGCCCAACCACAAGGGGAGATCACAAATCTTGTTCTTCCCCTTCGGAGTCTGGAGGGAAGTGGACCATCTGCATATCACGCTGGGTTCTGCGGAGGGAAAGTTGGCTTGTTCCAACTTGACTTCTCAGGGACAGATGAAACTGATGCGTACGTGTTCTTAAAGATGAGAGTGTGCTGGGAGGAAAGGCCGCCGCCAGGGTAAGAGCACCAAGCCAGAGGACACTGTCGATTGACCACCATCAACAAATTCTGAAATTTCCATATGTAGCGGCATTCCGGGGGCTCTGTTAGTAATAGGAGGTACGCCGGTCAGCTCAGTCACCCATGGAATTACAGTGGAGGGTGTGGATGCCAGTATTGTAGACCCAAACCGAGCATAAAAAAACACAAAGTAAAATCCAGTGTCAGCACAAAGTTGACAGCGAATGATTATAACAGCTTCGGAGCTTGAAAAAGAGTGTAAATAACTAGGATCCCCTGCGGGCTCACTCAGCCTGCATACATAACAACCGTGATGGACAGCCTCTGTGGTAAAGCCGGGGGAACGAGGCACCGGGAAGATGCAAAAATTCCGCCAGCAAAGGGCCTTAACTGTCACCTTTCTGACTAAATCAGCTGCTTTCATCGAGAGAGAAACAGAGCGGTAGGCGACGCCTTTGGAGGACCGATTGCCCCTTCGCCTGGGAAGCAGGCATGTTAATTACCGGCCTCTCTGTGGTTATCCAGGCGCTGCTACCGCACCAGCTCTGGCACTTCAGGAACTCTCTTCCCCCTGATCTTTCATCTTTGGCGCTTTTAGTTCACAAAAGACTGTTATTCAGAATAGCTATGCTTATTTATAGAACGCAAAAAGAAAGGCAAAAAAGGAACAAGCCGCCATCCCCAGCTGAATGGTTATCTCATTAAATAGCGTTGATTCTAAACTTAATTTTCTTTGCTTTTTCGTGCGCTTATGCACACCCACGGTGGCACACGCCTACCTCGCGCCCGACACGGAATGGTTTCAAGTACTGGAAAATGAGAAGTGCATCCTGGCACGGCCTCCAGCCTGGAACAGACTCTGCTTTGAGAGTACTGGGCCTCAGGATCCCTGGACTTCAGAACTCAAAAGGAGGAAGAAAACCAAGAGGTCTTCTGCACACACCTAGCTAGCACTCCACAGGTTTGTAATTCATTTACAAGATAATTAATCAATTAGCAAACGAGCCCTCTCCCCTTTGTTATTCACGCCGCAGAAGAATTGCATCTCCAAATGCAATGGCAGGCCACTTGTATTGAAACTTTGCCCTTCAAACACATTGGTCTTATTTATCTGAACTGAACAGATGCTTTGCAATGCCAGCCCATTGTAACTGGCCTGTTTGCTATTAGAACCTGAGTAAGATTTAAGCTAAACAGAAGAGCATAAATATGACATCCTATAGACATTCATGATGATCAACTGTGCCATATCATCGCCAGCCATTGCTACTTGTTCACATAGGAAAAGTGGGTGGAAATACACTTGACATTGCTAAAAGGGGCACTCTAGTCACCAGGAGGAAAGGTGAAGATGGAACTTACACAGTTACTGGCTCTAGAGTACAACTCTAGGGTCTTAAAATACAATGAAATTGTTGCAATATATACATTATGTTTACGGGCTCAATAATTCCCATTTCTTTCAGAGCTCCATATTATAGCAGGCACATTTTTGGAAAGCCAAGATAGCAGGCAGCATTTGCTTAGAGACCAGGGTGTCCACAGGGTGTCCCCAGATAACCATCGCTAGGGAGGAGGTCTGAGCAACAATAAAACTCCCATCAGGCCCCACTCCGATCTGAGACTGGTCCAGAGAAGTTATGGCGGTGAAATCCCTTTACCTTGCAGGGCCTCAGATGCCTCCACTGTAAAACACACATGTTGAACTCTGCGGTTTATTTTTGGTTCCTTGCACAGCTATTGTATTATGAATCTCTGCATCCTTCCATATTAACACTGCTGCCAGGTGGGATAATAGAAAACATCTTCCCTCGAGCCAGGGCACGGGTCACATAATATTTTTAAAGCCAAGAGGAAGGTCCCCTGACTCATACAAACATTTCAGCGGCCAAATGAGCAGGAAGTCTGTTTCTGCCACTGTGTTTTTAAGTCAACAATTATGTATTAAATTACTCCTGTGCACAGGAACAACGCAGGCCTTGTGAGTCCATTTGCACAGGTGGGAAAATGGGTCAGCTATGTAACACTGAACCCCAGGTGAGCATGTGGTGGAAAAAGTCTGTCATCTCTTACTTCCATGGAGAAGGCCTGGGACAGGGGCAGAGACCCACGTAGTCAGTTCCTAAGGCTTTAATAATAAAACAGCTCCCGGGAAAACGTCCCTAGCCCTTTGCTCTGTTGAGAAAGGACTTAAGAATAAAACGCATTTGAATGTTTTAAAAGGAACCGTGCAACATAGTAAATGAGAAAATTAGAGAAAGGTCATTATAATATAAATGAATACCCTGAAAAACAAACAAACTTGCCCCAAACCTTTACTGTTCTTTTTATCTTTTTTTTTTCAAAAAAAAAAAAATGGTCAAATGTGTGCAGAAAAGCAAACTCTACTTAGCCATGCTGAGCAAAGCTGGATTTGTTCTCTCACAGGAATGAAAAGCACAACAGTGAATCTTGGCGGCATTATTTCTTAGCAGAATTAGCATAACCCAGCACATCAGAGTATTAAAATTTAAAAAGGATTTCAAACTGTCCTCATATCATCAGCAGAGTCATGTCACAGATTTTTTTTTATTGGTTCGGCAGGCTAGGTGTAATTGTATCAATATTTTAATGCTTGATGCATATTGCCTGTGATACATTGCTTGCATAAATAAAAAGCACCAATATTCAATTGCCAATGAAATAATCACATACTCTAGATCTTTATTATATCATGCATTATTTAATTACAATAATCAGAGTCCTTCTGAAGGTAAAACAAGATTAAAAAGGTTTTGTTTTATTGGATCTATATATTTGATTTAAACTTTACATGTTAGCTTTACATTAAGAATTTATAAGGCATCAGTTCAAATGGTACTATTATAAGAGTTTATTTCTTTTATAATTAGTACAGTACTCTTAAAGTCCTTTGACTAACAAAGATAATATTTCAGTATTTTAATGAGCTTTTTAAGTGTAATTGATGTAACAATCATTGAATTACACATTTCTACCTGAAGAATAATGAAGGAAACATTTTAATGAGAAATTTAATCATTATTAGCAAATGATCTACTAAACTGCCATTTGCTGACATTTAAAATTCTAATAGCAGAAAACTGTATTTTCCTACATCTGCATCAACATCAATGGCGATTACTTTCCTGTTACTCTGATTTCCCAGGTTAACTTTCTACCATCACTAATTTATTTATAAATTTGAGAAAACTTTCTGTAACCCACAGTTGTCAGACCCTTCCAGAAAGTGTGGGGCTTGACACTTAGAGGGATAATTTAAATAAATTAGCCCCTTTTCCAGCCTTCAGCAGTTTTCAGCATAAAAGGGCTCTTTCTTGTGAGTACTCATGCTTGCATCAGCTTGATTTTGATGAATGCCCTGCGAATTCCCTGATAGTACCTCAGACAGAGAGATCTTAGACTGATGTCAACAAGGGTTTTTTTTAAGCTCCCTCATTTCAAGAACACATCAGCATTCGGGGGACGATAGACACGAGCAAGAGATGCCTACTGCTGTGCATCTTTGCCAGCTCTGGGCTTGGGTTTCACTCCCGGGCGTAGAGAAATGTCCATGCCATAGGTGAGAGGTTAGAATGGAGACATCTAGTGAAGTCCAGAACAATGTGTCTGGGGCATGAAAAGAACCACAAGATGATACCAGGTAGGCACGATTTGTGTGACCCTTGCAAGGTCAGGAGAATCAGAAGCTCAGCCTTCAAACTCAAGTATGGGAGCGTGCTAAGTTGGAGTCAGTGTGAAGGTTGGCACAGGCATGGCACCTGGGCAAAGCCTAACACATAGGAGTTGACTGCATTCCCCATGACCTTCAGATCTTTACCAGACATCCGGGTGCCCTGCTAGCTCTGTAAGGGGCAATCACTTCCAGAACTCCTGAAGGAGTGCTGCTTGTCTTGCTGTGTGATATGCATGATGTGAAAAGTCAATCTGGAGGACAGAAGGGGATTTAGATACAAACAGAAACACACGCTTATGTATCGGATGCTCAGTGAGCTCTTATTTATTTTTAAGTTTGGGTTCTGGTTTAGAGTCCTGGGAGTGAGTGGGTAGAGGGAGGAAAGAGAAAATGCAACCATTAAACTCACACCAAGTTTCCTGAGGATCACCAAGGTGCAGACATACTACGTTTAGCCCAGCTGCCAACGTTTTCTATCACAGAATTCTCACAGCTCTTTATTTTTTCTGTCTCTTAAAGAACTTGCCCTTTTTCTCTTTGCATGCTGGCATGGACTACATATTGGTGTCCCCCCACTCTTCAAATGTATATGTTGAAATCCTATCCCTCCCCCGCCCCAATGTGATGGTATCAGGAGGTAGGGATTTGGGGAGGTGATGAGGTCATAGGGTGCAGCCCTCATGAATGGGATTTAGTGTCCTTATAAAAGAGACCCCAAAGAGTATCTTCCCCTCTTTCCCCTGCTGTGAGGATACAATGAAAAGACAGAAGTGTGGAACCTTGAAGAGGATGCTCACCAGAACCCTATCATGCTGGCATCCTGATCTAGGATTCTAGCCTTCAGAACTATGACAAATAAATTTCTGCTGTGTATAAGTTACCCAATCAATACATGCTTTCAAAAAGAGCTTCAGAATTTTAAAAAAATCATTTTTATTTTCCTGATAATTGAAGGAGAGCTTCTGTACCTGACTTTCACGAGCATGTCTTCAGCAGCTGGGTGGAAGATGTAGCCCTGACAGGCTGTGCTGGAAGCCCAAATGCCAGGTTTGCCTGCTGCTCACGAATGAGCAGGCAATGAAAATGTTAGTAAATGACCTACAAGGGGTTGGAGCACTCAAGGAACTATTGCTAGAACATGTTTCAAGGGAAGGGCAGAGGTCAGAAGCAATGAATACCTCGGCTTCTTTTTTGGTTTGGGTGGTCATGATGCAGCGAGTGATCATTGATATTGTTTATGAAGGAAGACTCATTGCTAAACTCCAAAAAACAAGGGTGACATACTGTATCAGACTATATTTTAAAGGTTGTTTGCCAATCACTTCTGATCTTGCAATAAAAAACAAAGTTGCAATGGACCACTAATAAAGTAGATCTCTTTGGCTAAATCCAGTATGACAGTTGCCTACAAAGGTGGCCTGTGTGTCGTGTCTAAGGGGTAACACTGACATTTCTTTATTTATTAAAATTTTTTGACATTTAATCTGTAAGATTTGGATGTCATTTGTTCATAACTACAATATGTGTTTATAGAGATACAAGATATTTTTGGACAACTTTCAAGTGATAATTTAGATTTAAGTAAGCATAATTTTTCCAGACCTCCTATATCAGAGGGAAATAAAGATGCAAAATCAAGGGAAATATCAGTGACTATCTGGCTGGAAATATGAAGGGTATTTTTAGAGAAACTGGGTCAGGAATAGTGTTTAGAAATTTTTTACCCAAATATTATTAGGATGGTGTTATTCAGTTGTTGTGATACTATGTACTGAGGTACCATAAAGCATTCCCATGTGGGCCACTAGATTTCTATCAGTATGCAACATTCTTTGTTACAATTGAATTATAATATTATCTGTCCAATAGAACAATTTCACTAAGCTACGCTCAGGATAAGAAGAGAAGTTAAACTTGCTCTAAGGTAGGAATGGAGGGAAGGAAGGAAATAAAGTAGGAAAAAAGGAGGAAGGAAAAAAGAGCAAGAGAGAGAGAAGCAAACTATAATGTACAGCCCTAAGCCAATGCAGAGAAAAATGGAGTATTTTCTAGGATGTGGGAGAACTTTGCTTCCTTAGAGCAAAATGGCCAAGACAACTTAGAGCAAGAAGCAACTATAGTCAAACAGCAGCACAGTGATAGAGGGCAACCACATGAATTGGATCCTAGTTGTGGAAGCAATTTCACTCCTTCAAGAGTGCCCCAAAGAGTCTAGTATTCAAAAGTGTGCCATTAATACAAAAGGGCAGAGAGATGGAAATAGCAGAAAACTAGAACAAGAATGAATTCAAATGAAAAGTACTATTTAAACAAAAGCATCAATATTCGTGTAAATACTTAATGATTCTCTTTTCCCTAATTACCTAGGTTTATCTATCGTATTGGAATCCCAAATACTCTCACTCTTGCAGTTAGCAAAGGAGATATAAACAAATGCTACTTAAAAAAAATGCATTTCTAAAAGGATACATCTAAAAGTTGGGGAGCATGAGATGAAAACCACAGAGGTTAACAATGTCCGCTCAGGGCAGCGTCATGTTGTTGCCAACAAAGGTGGTCAGTGACAAGTTTGCCCCACAGCTGCGAGGGCCCGATCCCAATTCAGGAGATCCTACCAATCACATAAAAGCTTATAAAGAAGATCAGAAAGCAGGTTCAATGAGGTGAACCTCCCCTTCTTTTGCTATCATTCAAGGACAATTTTTTTTCACAAAAAATATGAAAGCCCTCTATGCATGCAATCCAGGTAAATATGAGTCCAATTCAGGCTTCAGATCTACTTCCAAGTACATCATTCTCAGTTTTGATTATTTGAAACATGTACGTATGCACCTATACTTCCCACACATGCACCTTAAATGCATGGAAATTTGCCTGAGGTACAAATAACAAATTCTTTTCTGGGGGGTAAACTATCCATTTACAAGTAAAAGAATCATGATTAGGACTTTTCTCAACCCTTTAGCTTAAATTTTTCTTGTTCTCCTTATCAAAATTATTATTTCCTCCCCACTTCATTTTTGCCTTCTCATGTCCTATTTTTTCCTTCAAGGCAAGCCCAAAGCCTACCTCCTCTGTGAAAGATTTTGATCATCCACACTGGAAAAGAACTTCCCTTCTTTGGAAATACCATGGCGTGTGTGTTATGGACAATTTATGCATATTACACATGATACACTATTTACTGCCTAGAGTCAATCATTTTTTAAAATATAAATACTTTTTGTACAACTGGATTGTAAGATCCTAGTGGGGGGAGACATGCTATACAGGCATACCTCAGAGATATTGCAGGTTCAGTTCCAGGTGACTGCAATAAAGTGAGTATCACAATAAAGGGAGTCAATATTTTGGGGGTGGAGTTTGAAAAAAAATGCGACATCTGCAAAGCACAATAAAATGCGGTAGGTATGCCTACATAGTGCCGCTGTTAAAAGGAAGGAATCCACTGATTCCACTACTGTGTGCCTGAGTAAATGCCCCACCCACAGTAGAGAATGTGCTTCACCAAGTTGATCTGAGAATTAAATCAGAAAATGCAGGTGGCATAGTGCCTTGCACACAGAGAGGGTTCGATAAAAGTTAGCTATCGCCATCATCCCTGTTACTCACAGCATGTTCTGTTCCTTGCACACCACACGTGCTCAGTGCTGATATTTTTGATCACCTGGTGAGGAGGTACCTAGAGCTTTTGCTATGTAGTATCTATTTCTCACTCTCTTAACAGTTCCCTAATCTCTCTTTTGGGAAACTTGCTGCCCCACACTCATTAGCTCTTCCTCACCCAGACGTCATGTGGCCTAGTGTGAGCCCCTCATTCCATTGGCCAGAGGAAGGCACCAGAACCTATGTGATGCTAAGGGATTGCCTAACGAACAACCTTCATTTCAATGTTATTCTTATCTAGAAGTCATTCTAGGAAACCAAGTAAGACAATCACAATGCTTTTCTAGATTTGGCAAATGCCACGGTAGCAAGGGAGCATCACAGTTCTGCCCAGCCCACAGCTCCTGAAAAGCAGACAGCTGTCAGCACTTGTCCAGCTGATCCCCCACCCCCCATTTGTAGGCTGTACCATTCCACTGTCACTGAAATTCATCAATATTTTCCAAGAGGATGCCTATTTGAACCCAAAGTGGGTTCATCTGAGAATTATAGCACATTTAGGCATGTTTAATACTGGTGGTGCACATGTCTTTGCAGTATATTTACCTAAAGAATCACGGCATCCTGGGAAAGCAGAGATGTTTGTGCTGGAGCAGTGAACTATATCAAAAGAGGGGCTCCGCTGCCAAGGAGAACAGCTGAACCCCAGGACTGTGTGGCTACTGCTCCCACAGTCCAGTCATAAGGACTATTTTTTTTTTATAGTTCTGTGAATAAGTCTTGCTTTCCCCTATTTGTCTTCCATGTACTATGAGCTCAAATGTTACTTCCTTTGAATCTTGGGGTGGAATGACTGCAACTGGAGAGAGGACAAAAACAAAACACAGGGTAGCTACATACAATCTCTCCCTGAGCTATTCAGGCTTCAAGAAGTCAGCAGCAGTGGTAACAAAAGTGTTTAACCTGGATAGTGCACCCCTTGGCAAAGGGCACGGGGAATGTTGATATAGGTGTTCCTTGGCAGCAACTATTGCTTGGCATCCGCTATCCAGGGGAGATGCCGTCAAGAGGTGAGGCCATCCCATGTTGGTGCTCCTGGGGTAACACAATAGTAACCTGAACATCAGACAAGGGGAGGATCAAATCCTTCATCCGTAGACATGAGAACCATCACGGTTGCCGGCACCAGTGAAGAGCCACCCTTTTAGCAGTGGCCGAAGACAACCACAGAAACATAAGGGGAAGGAGGAGAAGAAAACGACAACTTATGCTAAGAGGACCAGTTTGAGAGGTATAAATTGAGATGCTCCCTGGAGATCCCCAGCACCAGACACGGGAAGAAGCCTGGAATGATCATAAGGCATATAGGGAAGGGATCTGAACATAGTCTTTGGTGATGGTTCCTGTGGTTCTGACCTTTCCCGGGACAGGCAAGCCTCGTGAGCCCTGAGTTACATACGTGTGGAAGAGCAGCAAGCTTGAAAATGTGTGGAGACACGGCTCTGCTGGTCCTGAAGTGAAAACATTAATTTGGAGCTAAAAAAAAAAAGTACTTTTTTTTTCCTTTCTCAAACCTGACATCCATTTCAATGTTAACAACCTAAAGCCTTTCAAAACATGGTGTAAGAACTTAATGCTGTCTTTTGTAATCGCTGAAACTTTTATTGAAAATGTTTGGTCCTAGGATCTGTAGATCAGTCATACAAAAGTGAGCAACACATTTAAAAGGCAAATGATCCTGAGAAATGTCAGGCCCTGGAACAATTTTGGAGCTGCAGTTGGCAAAAACTGACAAAAATAGGTACTGCATGTAATCAGTAAAACTTCTCACTAAGTCTTCAAAACTTTATACATGATTTTTGGAGCCCCGGATTTAGATGTTTATCTTTCAAATAAAGTCCATAGGTCTGTTAAGAAAAACATATACCTATTTTTATGGCCTGACTTTTTATTAAAGGAGCATAATATACAGGTGTTTTATATACAGCTTTAGCCCTAAGTGCTGCAAATTGTAGCTGGGATTGCCGGGGGTGGGGGTGTTGTATTATCAGGACAGATTCTCTAGAAGCTTTTCTTGCACCCCCTGTTTCTGCCAGGGACCACCAACTGCTTGTTCCTAACAAACACATGTAGGTCACTGAGGTGGAGAAAGCTTCTGGCCCATCAGTATTTATAGTTCACAACTGAAAATTCAGACGTTGGGTCCTGGATCTTATTTCCCAACAAGGAGCCCTTAAGTGAGCAACAAGAGTGTTAACCAGTCACTGCTTCTAACCACGATGAAGTGAAAGGGGCCACATTTAACCTCTGCCTGAAAAAACTGAAATGCCAGCTAGTAATAATGATGTTAAAAACACTAGATATCAGGCAATGAACAGTGATCTTTAAGCAGTGACAACAAATGAGATGAGGCCTACAATTTCCACTAACATAGGCTTTGAGAAAGTTTTCAGGCAGTGGGATAGGGAAGAAGACCGAGGCAGAATCCAGTTGATTCCTCAGTTGAAGAGACAGAGCTGAGTATGGGGTCCATGTAGGCAGCGACAGAGTACCAGAGAAAAGAGAACTGTACTGAGTAAGAACCTTGGACATCTGCAGAGGCCTATAGCAGAGCACTTATCAACAAAAGCCTGTGGTGAAACTACCTGAGGCTGGAAAAAGAAGCAGCAGAAAGGGTTAGAGAAAACACTGCCTGTTGCCCTCACAGGGCTGGGAGAGGGCTTACGCCCACCAGCAAGACTGGAAACCTCATAATTCCCAGAGCATTGTGAAGATGTACAGAAGTTTCTTGCCTCACTGGTGGGAAATAACTAGCCCTGGGTTAAACACTGCTCTGTACTCACTTAAATTTTTTTTAAAGTAAGACCCTCCAAAATTCAACTTTCGAGGTAACTTAGTTGTGTCCCAGAACAAAAGAAAAAAAATATTTATGGAAGTACAAAAATAACTAGCACCAAACAGAGTAAAAGATTATCAAATATGCAAAGAATCAGGAAAATGAAATGTTAATGATCAGTGAAATCAATAAATTAAAATGAACCCAAAATAGAAACAGATGTTAGTATTAGAAGGCAAGAATATTAAAACAGTTATTATAATTGTATTCTATTGGTTCAAAGAATTCAGAAGAAACATGGAGGATGATAAAATCAAACACTCCTAAGAGATGAAAACTAACCTGGACAAGGTTAACAGCATATTAGTCATTGTAGGAGAAAAGATTAGTAAATTTGAATATATGGCAATAGAATCAACGATCTATATATATAAAAGTGAAGTGACCGGAACATCAGAACGACCAGAATGACTAAAATGACCAGTCACTATGACACGCACTGTGGCGGCCAACCAGCCCCCCCAGCCTCCAGCAGCCCGTCCCCTGGCCAGCCCGGCCAGCCGGCCCCTGATCACCCGACCCCACCCTGACTGGGGGCAGGGCCGGCCGACCAACTGCCATGCCCCCCCACATTCCCTCCTCCCCTCCCCGCGCCCCCCCCCCCCCCCCCCCGCTGGCCTGGCCTGATCAGCCCCCATGGGGTAGGCCTGCCAGACCCCACCAGTGCATGAATTTGTGCACCGGCCTCTAGTCTAAAATAAAACAATTTTTAAAAAGCATCAGTAAGCTAAGGGACAACTTTAACTTGCCTAAATACATGTAATTGGCATCCCATAGGGAGAGAAGGGATCTGGGGCAAAAAATTGAAAAAATAATAGCTGAAAATGTTCCACATTTAATGAAAACTATAAAACACAAATCCAAGAATCTCAATGAACCCAAGTACAAGAACATAAAGAAAGGCTACTCCAAAGTACATTACAACTAAATTGCTGAGAACCAAAGATAAAAAGAAACTATTAAAAGTATCTGGAACCTAAGATACATTCCATACAGTGGAATAAATATAAGAATTACAGCAGATTTCTCTTCAAAGGTAATGTAAAGAAGAAGCCAGTGGAGCAACATCTTTGAACTACTGAAAGAAAACAAACCAACCAACAAACCAACCTGTAAACCCAGAATTCTATACCCAGGAAGAATACTTTTCAAAAATAAAGAAGTTATTTTTTTTTCAGGTGTAATATTGCTGAAAAATTCAAGACCAACAATTTTACATTACAATGAATTCTACACTTAATACACAATCTCTTAATTCTAGAGTCTAATTATAGTTTCTAGAAAATACCAATAAGCTCCATGGCTGCTAAGTGCTTGTTTATACTGATGAATTTATGTGGTATGCTCATCCCTTTCTTTCCTCCTGATGATCCACCAAGCATAAAACTCTTCAGTTCAAATACCCCTTTCACGGCTATTCATGTGATATAGACACTTTAATTTCTACGACTGCTTCTTGCTAGGCTTGATGAGCACTTACTAAGTCTCCACACAACACTGCACAGTTCTATACATTTTTCAAAATTTAACTCCTTTATTCCTCACAAAGTCCCTATGAGAAAGAGGTGGTACCATCGTCATTTTATGGTAGATGAAATTGTTGCATAGGGACAGTAAGTAATATTTCCATGTTATAAAAGTAGTAAGAGGTGGAAGTCAAGTTCAATCTCAGGCAGTCTGATTCCAGAATCTGTGCTCTAAACACTGTTTTATACCTTCTCTATATCCCAACCATGGTCACTTTAGTGAAGAAAGAGAATAATTGCTTAATTGACTTTGTGGAAATTAGAAGCTTAGTTATATAAAACTATATTTTACTGGAGTAGTTGACAACATGGTATAATCATAGACCCTACTTTAGAGAGAGAGAGAGGAAGGGAGAAGAGATATATAATTAAAGAATACATAGATTCATTTGGGTGAGTTTGGAGGGTGCAGGGGAGATGAGGGAGAGTAGGAAACTTAGGGGGTCTCCTAGTTGACTTAGTGTTTAAAAAGTTGGTAAAATATTATGTCATTAACTATTATGAGTTCAGTTTCCAATAGTGAATATAAAGTTCTCAGAGAATATGAAGGGTGAGATGTCCAAAAAATTGCTAGAAATTGGGTCTGAAGTTCAGGAAAGTGGTGATGCTGATGACCAAGAACTGAGCTCTGTCCTGTACTGTATGAAATCTCCAAGTAACTTGATGTGAGGTACCAAGCACACTAAAGACGTTCACACAGACTAACACTCAACATTCAGCAGTTTCATGGGAACTAGTTGATATTGCACATGAGAAAATAAGATGTATCTTAAAATAAATTGTAAATGATTTACTGCATTTGCACCTGAATCTTGGCAGGTAGCTCATAAGAGGAGCAAAGATTTACCAATCCAAGGGTGAACTCCTACAGAGGTGCATCCCAGGCCCAAAGGAAGTGGACATGGAGGTTAGGATCTGCTCTATCCTAAGCAGCACAGAATTGTGACACTGGATGCAACGGTGACTTCCCAGCCCAGGTTCTCATTTTTTTTCTTTCACAGGAACACCTATTAGAACATCTATTTATCCCACTGAAAACCAGGTTTCTATTTAAGATTTGGGGCATCTCCCCAATGCGTGAGAGGCTTCAACTATATATATATCTTTCAAAGGCAATGGTGTACATGGGAACTCTGCACTTTCCCTTCAATTTTACTGTGAATCTAAAATGCCTCTAAAAAAAAAGCCTTTAAAAAAGTTAATAACTGAAAGCATGATAGCATCCTGCTTCGGATATTGCTCCCAAAGCCCAATGCTTTTAAAAATAAACAATTCATATTATTAATTAAGAAAATATAGGTGGTATGAGAGTGTTAATATACCAACAAATAAGGGTGATTTTTAACATCTCTTACAGAAAAGACCTGAGCTATTACAGAGGTCTGTTAATTCACAGCAATGCAAGCGGTGCACCATACAAACCAGGAGTAATAAAACATCCTATAACAAAAACTTAGAATCCCATATAAATGGCTGGGGGGGGGGGGTGACAGGATGGAAATGTCCATTTAAATAGAGAACTCTGATTAATTTTCTTCTATAGTGGAACCATAGTCACCAAAATAAGCTCACTAATGTAGCTGTGGTGACATATGAGTTGGAAAGCATGGCGTGTACAAAGGTGAGTAATAAAAGTGAAGCAAACGAGCAAATATATATCAAAAGTGACTAAAATTATGTGTTTTCATTGTTAGGAGATGTAGTGAAATCCTCTCCTGGTGAATTCCAATTCAGCATTTCCTTGATATATCTTTTATAATTTTCACTCTAATTATAATGAAAATCATTTTTCAATGTAATTTTGCAATAAAAATGTGTGGTTTTTTTCCTCATTACATAAGAACACGATCTTCTGCAGTTACTGAGCTGGCTTACAATTTGCACACTGTAGCTTTCCTTTCTTACCATTTAATCTCTTCATAGTCTACAGATGTCAAGAGGTTCAGATTAAGCTTGTTAAAGATCCGCTTCACTCGAACTCGCTGATGATTATTTATTTAGCAGTTTTATGTAACCCTGTCATTGATAAGCACTCTATTAATTTGCCCAGGGACAAATCAACACTAGTTATTTTTCTACCGGCTATTAGACTCGGTACTGCTGTTTGTTACAAACCACTTGCCAGTTAATTATAAATTATGGGTCCTCTTTGCCTATATTAATTGATATCTCCTCAGCCTTTGTAATACCAGACAAATAAATTGAAGGCAAGATTTATTAAGCAGTGTATGTCTTGTGTCTCTTGATTAGTATTCTTTACTTTTTAAACATTTATACTTGTTTATACAGATTTGACAGACCAATGCATTAGAGAAATAATCTTTGGGGTGTACTGTAATAAAGAAAGAAAAAGATTTAATAGGCTTCCTACAAATTTATTCCAAATGACCCACAATTCATTGTAAGCAGTGCCTAATATGCCTTTTGACTTTGTGCTACAGACTGGTGAAGGCAGCTTCCCAATTATGCAAAAGCTAATATTCAAATAGTTTTAAAGTCTATGCATGCAGTTACTATAAGATAAACAAATATGATGTGCATAAACTTAAAAATCATACCACTTTACACATGCACTATCCAATGTCTCTTCCCTTCACCTATTGCATATATGCATTCTATTATACATGCTTTTGCATAAATGCAGAACCTTTTTCCCCCCTTTATTTTTGTTATTTAAACAATCTGTAGGAGTAATAAGCAGTGACAAAACAATAAGCTATAGCCATTTTTAATTTTTAGCAGCATGAATTATAGATGGCAATCGCCACAGGACATGCACCTTTCCATTTGCAGCCCACAGAGGAGCTGGAGTCAGAATTTAGGCCAGGTAGGAAGAAAAACAAGTTTTCAAAAAAAAAAAAAAATCTTCATTTGTTAGCTCCCTGGACAGTATTGAGCATTGAAGAATTGCAAATTTAATGGGAAGGATTACCCCAGAGGGTTATGGGATTATATTCTGATTTCAAAGCTAGCTATCTGCCAAAAGATCCAGATCTCTGAAATCCTAATTTTGTATATAATTTCTCCGCTTAATTGGCAGTTTGGAACCAAGTTGTGTTTGTAGTATCTTGGATTTCTACTCATTCCCCATCTGACATAAATCTAGCAAATGGACAATTAGCTCATTGGGGTGGGTGGATTGCTTTTCCATTAGTTCTCACAGGAAAGGAGATATATATTGGTCAAGAAGATCTATTACTATTTTCAACACACACATAATTGAATCCCTTCTCCAGTATATTCGTGTTTGACGATTTAAAGACTCCCCAATTAGAATTTAGAGGAAGCCTTTGGAGTAAAATTAGCCAGCTCATTCAGAAAACATGCACTCTACTAATGTGATGGAAACTGACCTTGAGCCACTTTTTAATAATGAGATTTCAAGAATCATCTTCTCCTATCTACCATGCTACCTTTCGCTAGCTGTTTCTGGGCACACCTCCCAGTGGATGTCATGAGTGATAGAATTTTCCTGATAGCCTTGATTCATTGGATTATGCAGAAAATATGCTATTAATCATCCCTCACCAATTTATTATTTTGTCTGTATATCCTCCACGTTATCCTTCCTACCATTTACTATCTCATTGCTGGAAATCTCTCTCCCCTGTGGTCAAATAAGATCCAAGAGAAGTAAGATTTAAGTTATTAGTTACAACGTAAAATTACTTTGATTAGCTGTGGATTGGAGTTGACACTAACCTCTCAAATAAATCATTTCTGATTATTCTCATTTCACATATTCACATTACTTTTGAACCCAATTACATGGTTAATCCATTATTTCCTGAACTGCAGTGTACATTTTTAATACCTCATGTTATTTTACCATAACCCAGTTGTTCTCAACTGGGGGCAATTTTACTCCATAGGGAACATTTGGCAATATCTAGAGACACTTATGGTTGTCACAAATGGGGGAAGGGAAGGGACTGCTACTGGTATCTAATGAGTAGAGGACAGAGATAATACCAAACATCTTACAATGCAAAGGACAGCTCCCACTACAAAGAGTTTACTGGTCCCAAATGTCAATCATTAAAAGGGTGAGAAATCCTACTATAACGCCTCGACATAAACCTTTTCTTTATCAAAGGGGCATTAATAAATAGAACAAGCATTTTTTTTTGTGTGGGGAAGGTTATAAACCTAATTATGACTACATTTATCTTATTCCAGGTGGTCCATAGAAGTTGCCTCATGTGCCCACTGATACGGAAGCCAGAAGGAGGTGTTCAGGCAACATTGAGCCTGAAATGAATGTGCACACTTGGGAACTGAAATGAATCTTCTGTGAGGCCTGCCGTGTATTACCTCATGAAATACATTCGAGGCAAATATTACATTCAGTTCTATTCAACTCAAATAGTTGAATTGGGAGCTCTGAGTGGTCAGTGGGAGAAGTTCTGAATTATGCTATTATAGTCCGTTGAGGCAATCTGGTCATGGAGTAACATGCAGAAGAGGAAGCACAGGTGGATAAAGGACATGAAGTGGATCTTAGCACACCTGGGAAAACACAAAGATTCACTAGCCTGAGATACAAATCTTTTCATTCAACGAAGGTTTACTGACATCCAGTGGGTATAAAGTACCAAGTCCTATAACAGTTATCTTCAAACCTTTATCTCTCCACCCCAAAAGTATGCTTAGCATATAATAATGTATAATGATATATATATATATATATATATATGTATATATATATATGTATATATTTATATTTATATTTATATATATCCACATATTTTTATTAGCAAAATATAATTTCTCATTAAAAATATGCATCCATGTTCCATATTATCTAACAGCATCTAATGTTCTAATATTATTGAACTAGCTTTCCCGTTGCAGGAAAAATCCTGCAATAGGATTTCCTGCTGCACTCTACCCCACCTCCGTTCCTCCCTTGTCGCCTGCCTCACCTTCTCCTCCAGCCTGCCCGAGTTTCCCTTCGCCGCCGGCCCCGCCTCCGCCCCGCCCTTGTCACCCGCCCCGCCTCCTCCTCCAGCCCGCCCGCGTTTCCCTTAGCCCCCGGCCCCGCCTCCGCCCCGCCCTTGTCACCCGCCCCGCCTCCTCCTCCAGCCCGCCCGAGTTTCCCTTAGCCCCCGGCCCCGCCTCCGCCCCGCCCTTGTCACCCGCCCTGCCTTCTCCTCCAGCCCACCCGCGTTTCCCTTTGCCCCCCGGCCCCGCCTCTGCTCCGCCCTTGTCGCCCGCCTCGCCTTCTCTGCCAGCCCGCCCGCGTTTCCCTTCGCCCCCGGCCCCGCCTCCGCCCCTCCCTTCTCCTCCCCCCGGGCTTGCTTGCTTCTTCGAAGCTTTACTCCCTTCTGCAGCTCTTGGCTTCTTTGGATGCTGTCTTGATATGCAAATTAGCTGCCATCTTTGTTGGGGCAATTTGCATACTCATCCTGATTGGTTGGTGGGCATGGCTTGGCTGGTGGGCGTGGCTTAGGTGTAGCGAAGGTGCGGTCAATTTGCATATTTGTCTATTATTAGATTAGATGTGATCTTTCCACACCTTCAATGCACACACCGCACTTTGGAGACAGCTGCACTGGGAGATACACATTTAATTCTATGCATGAACCCCACTACATGATGGTCTTCTTGAGGCTGCGGTTATATCATTTTTCTTTTTCTTTGAGTTACTAGTGCTCAGAACAAAACAGGGATTCAATGACTGTTTTATTTAATGAATAAATGGAGTTGGCCTAGGACAGTGGTAGGCAAACTCATTAGTCAACAGAGCCAAATATCAACAGTACAACGATTGAAATTTCTTTTGAGAGCCAAATTTTTTAAACTTAAACTTCTTCTAACGCCATTTCTTCAAAATAGACTCGCCCAGGCCGTGGTATTTTGTGGACAAGCCACATTCAAGGGACCAAAGAGCTGCATGTGGCTCACGAGCCGCAGTTTGCCGACCACGGGCCTAGGACAAGCTGATCTGGTAGGATGGAATACAATGGGTACACACATAACTACATGGCTAAGCAGAATTACAATGTAGTGGGGACTAAGAAAATCAGATTTACTTCTGTCATAGACTTTTTCAAGGTCTGCTCTGAAGCTTGGCCAAGGAGCCCACAAAATTTCCTTTTATAAACATTTCTCATTCCTAGGCGGTCCTTGGGTTATGACTATATTTCCTCTGGTAAGAGTGCTCAATTAAGCTTTATGAGGTCCACTTAAGCTGATTCCATACTACTTATAAATCTAATGTTGAACCCCACTGGATTTCTAGATTTTTCCAGAATCAGAAGCAAATCATCCAATTAGGAACCACATAAACCCTTCTCGCTCCCAAGTGGGTTTTATTGGTTATTTAAGATAGGCTGGATTGTTTTTCTTCTTCTTTCTTAAACTAGTAACTTTTTCCAATCAATCTGCAACCATGGTTGACATATCTCAGGATACATTTTGGCCACCATCTTAGCACTTTTAAGTTCTTTGGAACAAGTCCGTGTCCTTTGGTACTGTTTTGGCTGTTGGAGTTTATAAACAAGCAGACGAGGCTGGAAGGTGAGTATGATCTCATTTTGGATGAGCAGAAGATTTTCTGCATGGTGATAAATAGTCATCAGCACCCTATGTCTGCAACAACATGGTTTTACTGATTTATTAATTGGTTTAACTCTCAAGTATTTTTGTAATACGGAAACTCCATATTCAATATTAATACTGAAGGAGTATAGGTAAACTATTGAATAATTAGTCTTCTATTAACTGAAAATAAGTTGCAGGAATAACCTTTTACTAACAAACCTTTTAAATGTCTCCCTTACCTTCAATGACCAAAGCCATTATATACCATATTTCCTCTTTCCCTTATTTTCTTTATACTTTTGAGATTTTCATTGAGCACCTACTATGTTGAAGTCAAGATTCCATAGATTCAGCCATTCCTGGGAAATTGCTTCCTAAAGGTGTCTGAGTCCACAGATATTATCCAGCCAAAAACCTTTGTATGGTTTGCTGACTATGACTATTGATGACAGAATTATAAAATTGTATCACCCCAAATTAGCTGAATTATTTACTTAACAAATGCTAATATAAATTGAATGTCTATCACATTCCATATAATAACCCTCTAACAGAAGATACTAGTACTATTGTTATCTGTTATCTCCATCTTAAAGGTTAGGACAATGTGGAGAGATTAAATATCTTGCTGTAGTAGGTTTCAAGGTATATGAAGGAACAGGTAAACTAAGGAGCAGAATCAGCACTTATTTAGACGTAGGTATAATATCAAATTCATTGTTACTTGAAAAGCTGGTCCACTTTAAAAACCAATGTATGTCTGATGGGGTTTTAGAGTTTGACTGCAGAATTCTCTGAAAGGGGCTTGTTTGGTATGTAATTAACATGACAAAAGAGAGAAAGACACAAGTTTAGCAAAAAGCTCACTTTGAGTGGATACATTTCTCTTTTTCCTTTTTTAAATGAGAAAGGCTGGATAAAAGGCACATAAAGTAACTGCTGACTGAGTGCAGCTCTTGAGTTAAGGACTTGTGCTGGGAAAATTCTACTTTGTCTAGCAAACACTATCAAAAAGGAACCTTGAAAGGAGAACATTTAGTTTTCTCATTTTCGAAAAACAATAACAAAAACCCCAGCTCTGACTCCATGACTCCCCTGTCAATGATGACAGTCACATGTGATGGGGGATGGGGGCCGGGGGGGGGGGGAAAGCCCACTCTGTGAATGGGCTCTCTGATCCCAGGAGCTGAGTTTAACCGGGGCGCCGAATGGATGCATGGACAACACTAACTGAGGCGCCTGTGGATGGTAGGTGCAGATGAGTAATCTTCTGCATGTCCATCAATTCCAAACTTCTCCCACAGTGAGTGCAGGAATGTAATGTCAAAGCCTCTTGACACAAAGCTAAATAGAATGCTTGACTATATACTCATCCCTTCACTGTAAAAAAAAAAGTTTAATTGAGTTTTTAGAGAGTGGAAGGGAGGGTGAGAGATGGAGAGAGAGAGAGAGAGAGAGAGAGAGAGAGAGAGAGAGAGAAAGAAACATGGATGTTACAGAGAAACACTGGTTGGTTGCCATAGTTGCCCCAACCAGGGATTGAACCCACAACCTGGGTTTGTGCCCCAATCGAACTAGCCACCTTTTAGTGCACGGGACGATGCTCCAACCAAGTGAGCCACTCTGGCCAGGGCCATCCCATCACTTTTCAGTCGTAGTTACATTCAAGAAGAAATCCAGCACTGAGCAGTGCAAATATGATTAGGAGGCGATGGCAGTTGCTTCGAAGGGGCTATAGTTCAGAGACAGAGACCATGGGCTCTGGATTAGAACAGAACCGTCTGCCAATGAGAACGGAAATCTACTGGCTGTGCAATATTGGGTAATTTTACCTCTCTGAGCAACTGCGTTTCCTCTTACAAAGTAAATGTGTTCTGATATTGTGGAATTTGAGCACATTAAATTAGAAAACACAGGTAGCACGTTACTTGGCCTATAGTAGAGGATGAAAAAAAAAATGTGAATTTTATTATTGCATTAGTCCAGATCTTCCAAGAAACAGATACCAAGATGGGATTCAATATGCAAGAAGTTTATTAGAGGAAACACCTGTGAAATAAAGTGGAAGAGGGAGGCAGGAGAGGCTGGGAGAGCCTTCAGGCTCTGAGTGAAGGAGAGAGAGAAGGATTGAGCCAAAGAATCTTAAATGCCATGCCTTTATTTCTAAGGAAAGTCTGGCAAGGCCAGTGTGCAGTCCTCCAGCCAAATCTGCCCATCAGAGAACCCTGACTCCTAGAAATGAAGCTGCCTCGGTAATGGTGCCGGGCTCACTGGTAGGCTGGAAACACCACCGGGGAAGCACAGATACACCCTGCCACATCTCCAATGTCCCCGCTGAGGCCCTGGGTCAGTTAGGTCCCTTGTAGTCAGAGAGGCCTGTTCTCATGGTGGCAAGTAGTAATCAATGCAAATACTCGGCAAACCACATGTTATTGCTCAGGAAAGGCAAAGGGGGACCAAAAAATAGAATAACCGTACACATAGAATAGTAATACAAAGTCAGGGCATCTTAGGTTATAGATTTTTTTTAAATATGCAAATGAGGTCATAGGGAAGCAAAGGCATCCCATTTCAAATTCTAAGATGATTCTTGCTCTGATTAAAAGCAAGTTAGGGAAGCAAACAACTTAAAAACTGCTTTTAATCAATCCTTTCCTACTTAGATGTGACTTTCATGAACGACTAGATCCTAGGTTTCCTTCCATGTAGAGGTGGCCTTGGCTGGAAAGAACTCTTAAGAGGGGTCCGTCTCTCCCACCACTGCTGGGTACCTGGAACTCTCTTGGGCTCTACCATTCACCTCGTTCACCTGCCCACCCCTCCATCACCATTCTTTCCTTTTTCTTTAGATTACACCGTTAAGTGTTTTTTTAGCTTCTTTCTGGCTTTGCATCCCTTTAAGGATCCGAGGAAAGCCAGTGATCTTCTCCAGCACCCTCAAAATGCACACACAGCCATGCAAAACAAGGTGCACGATTCCAGAGGGCTGGTGGACCCTCCAACACCCATCTATGCAAGGCTTAACATCACTTAGAGTTATTACATTTATAAAGCTGTTACATGATTTTAAACTATCTTACAATTCTTAGAGTATATTCTTACGTCGATTAAGACCACTAACCATGATGATGTCTTGCTTTTTGAGTTAAAAAATCTCAGCATGCCTCAAGGCATCATTCCACCAAGCTATATTGGATGGAGACACCCTATGTGGATATACTTTCAAATACATAAACAAAGTGCTTCTTTGGGTGACGAGCTCTTTCTTATTCCTTTGTTTCCCCATACAAGGTGTCCAGTTTGGGATGGGGATGGGACACATGCTTATTTAAATCCAGTTATATTTGAAGGTCCTTCGTTTTAGTATATTTTAGTTTAAAATTACACTACAATTCTAGCACTATGGATGGCTGTTACCTCCCATTTGGCTCTTTCCCTTGGTGAAGTGTCTCTGTTTTAGACCACCCATCTCCTCTTGGTAGAGGAACATGTTTTGTCTTACTTTTCTGTGTCTCATCAATACATCAGCCTTTCCAGAAGTAATTATAAATTAAATGGACAAAATTGAGGGGGAAAAGGGCAGACCCTAATGAAAACTCGGTCACCACTCTGAATTCACTGGAGCCTAGATTCTCAAGCAGAAGCTGTGTGAAACTCGCCATTCATCACGTACCCGGTACTGGACCCACACAATGCCTGTGCACGAGGGGGTGACTTCATGATTTTGCAGGGAGCCAACTATTTTTCCAGCAGTGGCTGCCTCCAATTACTCAGTCTCCCAAGTGCCTGCCCAGCCTTGTCGCCTTAACTCCTCATTTTCCTTTCTTTCGGGGGTTACAGCCAACACATCAACCTGGTGGGTTTTGCACTAAAGAACATGGTAAATGACAGAGGTCTGGAAGAATATATTTCCTCCAAAGCCGGTGACCAATTAGTTGCTTGCCACTGACTGTCATTTCACTGCTATGAGTGCTGTGTTCTTGTGGTGTGGTGATAGACACACTGTTTATTTCCCACTTTACTGTCTTGGCCGAGGCTCCGAGTCCTGCACAGCTGCCTTTAATGCGGCTCCCAGATAGCTTGTGACAGGGGACGAGATAAAAGGTGTGCGTGACTGGCAAAATGGCAACCCTGAGCAAACTTATCTAGGGTGCAAAGTAAAGAGAAGGGTTCTTTTACTCCCTCGCCTCTTATTCGAATGTTTCTAAATGAAATCGTTGGACAACACCAAGTCCGTGAGGTGAACGCTCAAAGACGTGAGTAGTGTGGCTGAAGACTCTGTGAGGGTTATTAAGCTGTTGACAATATGAGCATCCGACGCATTCACCACTGGCTCAGTAATTGTCTTTCATCGAGGAGCCACTGCCCCTCTCCCCCCACCCAACTTTTATGATTCATCATATTTATTTTTTGTTTCCTCAAGCAACATCTTTTATTAGTTGCACACCCACTGCAGGAATTTAATTTCTGCTAGAGAACAACAAAGCAGTTGATTATTATTATTGAGAATCTGGTACAACATCGAGTGAAATAAAATCTATAAGGCATTAAAATGACAGATTAGGAAAGACGCCGTATTCATTTACAAGTGTTAGAACATCATGCTAATGCCTCGCAAGCACAACATAAAATGAAAATCAACGCTTTCATGCTGCTTTACGGACGAACCGACGCCGCGAAGCTCCCAGGAACAGGAGCCAGAGTCTGTTAAGGAGGCACCGTCCTGTAGTGGGCTCGCAGGCTCATCCTCAGCAAAGCCCACAGAAAAACACACCTCTCCTGTGCACAGCCAGAAGCACTCCAAGCTCATCCTGTGGCCATCCCAATCTAAACACGGCTAATCCTGTAAGATCTGAAGCATTGATAGGCACCTCATTGTTTTGAATGGAGGGGAATACTTCACTTATTAGGCAACCTCTACCTTTTCTATCCCACCTGGGAACCAGAGAGAGAGCAGAGAATAAGGGCCCCTGGAACCAGCAATGCAAGGTTATCATCTCACACAATAAAGCCCTGATAATTTATGTGTGCTTTAATCACTCAATGCCTATAAGCTCTTATTTTAGACATAATATTTATGCTTTTCTATCATGTGTTATACTCCAAGGCAGATAAGAAGACACAAACTTTAAGAACGCCAGAGAATATCAGGGTGAAACTTCTAAAACATAGAGTTTGTTATCTTGATAAGAGACATAAACATATAATAAAATGTCTCAATCTTCAAGGCCACCACACCTTAGGGTATCTTTATAAGGGAACAGAACAAATAAGTTCTGTTGATAATATTGACACAAGCTTCCAAAAAGGACTAAATTCGTTTCATCTTTCTCTTTCCTTCCTGAAAGGGAAATACGTAAGACAGTTTATAGGAAATTCTATCAAAACAGTTAAAATGTTTAAAAAGTGTCTTGACAAGGAAGTCACAAAATCTCACATATGTAGAATATATTTTCTGACGATTCTGAATTTAAAAATGTGTTGCTCTTATATTTTATACATATGAATGTGTCTATTTGAGAAAATAAATATATACTATACAATGTATATCTAAAAATATAGACATATAATGCATTTTACTATAAATTACCATCTGTATAATAATCCCTATGCCAGATGAACAGATAACACTTTTTATTATTGAACATGAAGATTTCAGGTTGATTCAGTATTTGATTCTCAAGAAGAAATATGGTAAGTTAGAGCTTTCTTTCCTTGAACCACTGATGGAGAATACTGAAAAGTCTGATTTCTTGGGCTCTCTCATCGGTGGCATTTAAATAATGAGAATCCTTAAAGGTGCTCTCTTTGAATAGCTCCTCTTAATAAAGTAGCAAACAATTGCCAAGATCTCAGACACCATTTGAGTGCTAAACCCATTCCCCTGGTCACACCGTGTGATACTCTAAGGCTCACATGGTCACACACAACTAGTACCTGTGTGATATTTCCATCTTTTCTCTTCTGTTCGAAAAAGCATTGGGACAGCTCTAACCAGTTTGGCTCAGTGGATAGAGCATTGGCCTGTGGACTGAAGGGTCCCAGGTTCGATTATGATCAAGGGCATGTACCTTGGTTGCGGGCACATCCCCAGTGGGGTTGTGCAGGAGGCAGCTGATCGATGTTTCTCTCGCATCGATGTTTCTAACTCTCCACACCTCTCCCTTCCTCTCGGTAAAAAAATCAATAAAATATATTTTTAAAAATACTTTTAAGAAAAGCATTGGGATAAAAAGTGAATGAGAATGGAAAACCAACTTGCTACATAATTTATAAAAATTTAGAAAGATAAGTCACCAGCCAATTTTGTTATTTTTGTTATTAAAAGTGAATTTCTCATGACGCAGCTTGGTCACTGAGTTGTGGATGAGGGGAAGGAGAAGGTGGCTGGTGGCAGGACACAGGTCTTCCCAGTCCTGGTTGTGTGATCTCGGGCAACCCACGTTCAAGATCCTGGGGACTGCAGGATCCTGTAAGGAGGGGACTGTGACCAATGTCCAGCCTTGGACACCTCACAAGGTGTTATGAGATTAAGATCTTAGGATGTCGGGAGAGCTCCTATAAAGTAAGGTGGTATTCAGGTCAAATACCTGGCCGTGATTTTCCACTGTCCTCATATCAAATATCTTCTGTGGTGGCCCGTGACTTCTAGAACTCCTATGAACTCCCCTCTTTTCGAAGAAGAGAATGAAATTGTGAAGCTTTGAAACTGTATGTAAGTGTCCGTGGAGCTAATGATGCAATATATCCTACATGATGGGGCAAAGAATGAGCTGGCCAACAAGCCACGGGTGTTAGAATGCTAGTCTGACAAACACAGGCTGAATGAAAGGGCTGTAAATGTGAAAGGACATCAAGTGGGAAGTACATACAGATTCAGGCATATGGTTGCACCTAAAGATTTAGTAAAGAATCAGCCATCCCCTGAGTTGCATAGAAGGGGGAAAAAAAAGTGAAAACACATAAATTCGAGCTCTGGCCTTCTCCCCACTGACTGGCTGCTAATTTTTTGAACTTCACCCAGGCTGTGTATCCAACAGACCGCATGGTGATTGCTAAATTGCTCAATGACCACAAGCTACAACCATGAGGAAAATATTCATGAAAATTAACATCCCATTTAATACTTACCACATTTCCAGCCAACGCTTTGTGTACCAGAAAGTCCTCGAACTGGCTCCAAAACTTTTCAATTCCTGACAAATGCACTGGCCCCTCTCCAAGGAGCTGGGCAGCAATCTGTGCTCTCTGCTGGTGCGTGGTAGCAGCAGTATCGCTGGTGGGACAGCCAGGGGATGGAGGCGTTCTTCTCGAGGAAGAACAAACTGAAGACCAGTGGTCTCGGGGACTCACTGAAGAACCAAAACCCCCTACTCTCAGCTTCGCAGGGGGCAAGGTCTTAACTGCTTCTGATTTTTTCCCCCAAAATGACTGACATATAATAAAAGCTGGAACTTTGAAATAGTAACAAATACCTAATTAATTTTGTTTTCACTGGAAAAGAAATATCATGTTTATTTTTAGAGTATAAGGGCATCGTTGGGAGCAAAGATTCTAAAATATGACCTTTTAGGACTTTCCTAAAAGCAGAAATGAGCATATTAAAAGAAATAAACACAATAAAAATTATTTTAGGAGCTTGTTCATACCCTCTTATTTGTTTCTCTTTCCTACCTTCTGTATAGCTCATATACTTTAATCATAACTCTGCCAATAGCTTCAAAAACTCTCCTTATGCTATTGATGTTACATTGGCGTGAATCATACTTACAGGTGTAACCACTACATACCCCTCAGCTCCTCCCATTCACACATGCTTACTTCCCTTAGAGATGCTAAGGGAACGTAGTTATTTGCATTCTCAAATACTTTTAAAATTTCATTACACACATGTTCTCATGAAAAATTTGGTTTTATAGAAGGCTGAATGCATTCAAGATCTATTTAACTCAAAGCCTAATTTTCTTTAGGCTGTATTATGTTCACTGAACTATTAGGTTTGCATAAATAATTATTTTCAATAGCAACACCACAACTTAAAGTGTGGGCGGGTGTTGCAAACCTCTCCACATCCTCTCTTGAGCCTAGTCAGCGGTTTTGCACACACAGTGTATTTGCTCCATATATTTGATGATGATGATGATGGTGATGATGATGATGATGATGCAACAACCTGTGTTGGGAACCCCACCTATGCAGGCTTAATAATGTCTACATTTGAAAATCAGAAAAGTCTAAGCAGTGTTAAAGCTAGATAGTCCAGCCACCCACCATCCCTTCCCAAGCATGGCATAACTATAAGAAGATTCAACCAGAAGAACTGTGTTTCACTGCCATCCCTGGAATGTCTGTGACTAAGACTGGCCAAGTCATACCCTTATGGGCACTCCCCCAATAGAACAGATAATTCCCAAGGTCCCTTTCACCACCAAACTCCAAGCTTAAGATAATATTTTCATCATCTGAAAGAAAAAAATCTCAGTAATGTCTAGGTCGCTTCACTCCATTTGGGCCATTGGCCAAAAGATGGTATGGCTTTGTTCACATGGCATCAATATTGAAAACATCTAGATGTTGGATGTTAAAACTTTGGATGATGGGAGTTTTTCCCTCTTTTTCCTTTTTTGGGTTGTGGATGTTTAGATCAGCTTGCTGCCATAAGTTGATTAGTCTTTTTCAGATCCTTATACATTCTTTCTTAGGGCCTTTAGAAAATGTTTAGAAAGAGTGACTCTCTGAGTGGCCTCTGTGCAATCTCACAGTGACTGCAAACCTGGAGGCAGGAGACCCTTCAGAGCCTAGCAGCAGCTGGCCCTCCTTCTAATGCGATTCTCCAACACCATTCACTGTGACTCACCAGGCTTCCCACCAGCAGAGCACCATTTGTAAAGGAAGTACCGTAGAGAACCATGTTGTTCAGGTAAGCACACCTCAAATATTCTGAGTATGTGAGGGAAGTAACAAAGAGGGTTCTGAGTCATAGCACGAATATCATCCGTTAGAAGCACCATAAAATTGACTCTGATTCCCACTGCAAGTTATGTCAGACATTATCCAAATGCTTGGTTTCACATGCTTTAGAGCAGGCGTCCTCAAACTACGGCCCGCGGGCCACATGCGGGTATTTTTGCTGTTTTGTTTTTTTAACTTCAAAATAAGATATGTGCAATGTGCATAGGAATTTGTTCATAGTCTTTTTTAAACTATAGTCCAGCCCTCCAACGGTCTGAGGGACAGTGAACTGGCCCCTTGTTTAAAAAGTTTGAGGACCCCTGCTTTAGAGAAATGGACTCATTTGCTGATCTTCAGGCTCAGACATACTATAAGAACTTCCAGAGAGATACAAAGTGGAGAGGAATAAGAAAAAGCTTATTGTAAGATGTTCTGATGAAACTAGATTATGAAATATATATGTGAAGCTGTCCCCAAATTGGCAATGTAATAATTAAATCAAAGATAAATTTAGCTCTGCTCAAAGAAAATGTTTGAACCTGTGGTGCCTTCCTTTTCCTTTAATTGGCTTTAATGAATTCTAGACTTGGTCTATTACTCAATGGGCCCATTGCTCCTACATGTGGAGCTAGCCCATTATCACCTGTGTAGAGAGGTGATACGATAGAATGGTTGGGAATTTGTATTCTGGAGACAAAATGACTCAAATTCTAATCCTGCCTTTTGCTTCTGTAATTTTGTGCAAGTCATGAACCTATCGGTGCTTCAATTATTTTCACCTGTAAAATTGGTTAACTATTTCCACCACACAACACTTGATAAAGCTTAAATGATAGAAGCTTTGTCAGACGTGCTACTATGCAGGTAGGAAATGCTTAAAATGTGGTAGCCATTTAAATTATTATTATACACTAAAGGCCCCATGCATGAAAATTCATGCAAGAGTAGGCCTTCCTTCCCCTGGCTGTGGGCACCAGCTTCCCTCTGGCACCCGGGACCCAGGCAGCTTCACTCTAGCCCCGCTTTGTCCAGAATAACTTCCAGAAGGACATCTGGTCTAATTAGCATATTACCCTTTTATTATTATAGATAGACTTTATCATATAGTTGTCTTTCAGATTAGTTAAAGCACTGTGGATGGTGTGTTTACAGGTGAATTATAACTATACCAAGTTTATTTCTGGATGAAAATAAATGATTTAGACTCGTGTTCATGTGACATTTGCATCGCAAAATAACTGAGAACAGAGAAAAGCAAAACTTTGATTCAAAGATTAGCTCTCAGTCTCCAGGTGAAGTAATGCTTTCAAGGATTGCCAAACATAGTTCCTTGAATCACTAAAATGCAACCAAGTGTGTGGAGGGGAGCAGAGGAAAGTGAGAACATGCTACTAGCTAAACTCTGAATTACGGTCAAACCCAGGTCAGTGGGCAAAAAAGTCAATAGAAGGGGAAAATGTGATTTACCAAAATAGAATGACTAAAATACCTTTCCTTTCTAGGTAAGCTCCTGAGAGCATCTCAGTGGTAGGTGGCTCTTTGTTTAAGATAGCCAGTTAGTGGGTCTTCATAGTTATCCAAAGGTAGATACTGGTGCAATGTGTGAAATAGGGGAAAATAGTGTTCAATTGCTCTATAGAACAACTTTATAGGAATTTTCAGTTTTTCTCTGGTGGGCTTGGAGGACAAGAGTAAGACTGAAAATCTAGAGGAGAGACTAGCAGCAGTAAAAGGGTTATATAGTAGGAAGAACAAGCCCTAGTTGTATAGCCCAAGGCTGAGTCCTAGGGAAGACCTGGCATGTATGTAGACATACCTACAATGAGGATATTCAGAGACCCATGAGAGCAGAGATGCCAGGTAGTCCACTCAAAGTTATTTTCTGTCCATACTATAATCCCTCTCTACTCTTGGAAACCATCAATAAATCGAATTATGTTTAATACCTCATTTTTTTGTGGTGCTTGAAGGAATGAAGACAATGCTCCTAAGGTGGCTGAGCATTGTGGAAAGAGCTCAGAGACAGCAAGCATTAAGAGTTAGAGGAGGATGGGAGAATACAGCATTTCCTGTTCCATCTCAAAGCTCCAGCAACCTTGGGGAAATCTATTTTGTTTGGATCTTAATGAAAAGAGTGATACAGGAATACCAGAAGATATCTGTGGATCTCCAAGTTGTCTATTTCCTGTGACACCTTCACCCACCTAGGATGCAGGTGGGCGAAGGTGTCACAGGAAAACATTTGTCACCCTTTGCACAATTTACTGTGGAAGTGTCCTATGTCAAGGTCTGTAAGATCAAGGGTAAGAAGTCTCAGAAAGGCTCAAGTCCTTAGGGGAAAAAGCCAAAAAAGAAAACAAGAAGAAAAAAAAGAAAAAGATCCCAAGAATTTCCTAAAGGAACCTGGCACAGATATACAATAGACACCATATTAAAAAAATATATATTTTTATTGATTTTAGAGATGAAGGGAGAGGGATAGAGAGATAGAAACTTCAATGATGAGAGAGAATCATTGATCAGCTGCTTCCTGCACGCCCCCTACTAGGGATTGAGTCCGCAACCCAGGCATGTGCCTTTGGCCGGAATCGAACCTGGGACCCTTCAGTCTGCAGGCCGACGCTCTGTCCACTGAGCCAAACTGACTAGGGCTAGACACCAATTTTAATATAAAGATCGACCCTGATCACCAGCCAGGCCTAGGGACCCTACCTGTGCACGAATTTCATGCACTGGGCCTCTAGTTTTAATATAAAGACCTCAACTATTTCCTAATGACAAATGCATTCCTTTGCTGAACAATTTGGATCCACATACCATATCCTGAGCCATGTCCAGAGCTGGGTGAGAATGGAGAGGGCATGGGCTTTCAGAGAGACAGACCTGGAGCCTGGCTCTGCTACTTGCCGGCTGTGTACACTTGGACACACAGTGAACCCTCTTAGCCTCAGTTTTGCTGTATGTATATGGGAAGAACAGTCTCCATAATGTTATAATGCAGGGCCTAGTGAGATATGGCACAAAGCTATGCTTAATGCATGGTAGCTGGTACAGCTCTGAGATGTTGTAGAGATGGCCCAAATAAGACATAGGCCCTTGGGCTTTAGTCAGCTTGAGTGAGCTAGCAATCCAAAATCATCCACCAACCCCAGGGTCTGAAAGGGACAGAAATTCACCCTACCCCTCAATGCAGCAGCTTTTCTTTGCTTTCCTTAGCTTTGTAATTCCAGCAAAAGCTACCAAACAGCATTGTTTGCTATATAATTTTTAAAAATATACAAAAATATTTATTGTATAAAAGAGCTATGAACTTTAAACTCAAAAAAAAAAAAATAAGCTAAACTGAAAAAAAAATAAGCTAAGTGCAAAGAGAAAAAAAGCAGTTAAGGACACTCAACATTTAAAATAAAACTTTAGAAATGGCAGCATAGGAGGGCTTTTTTAAAAAAAAAACATCATTTTATTTAGTAATTCCTTGAGAAAATTAATGGTCCCAACTAGTAGAAATGTTAGCACTTTTTTTTCTTTTTTGACACTTTCCCATACACGCTCAGAGAATGTGCGCTGTCAAAAGCTGGATATTACAATGAGAACATGCTGTGAGAAATAACGCACCAAATGTGCCTGCTGGAGGGAAGATGTCCCCTCAGGGTCCCAGACTCGGGAACCATGTGATGACCACCTGTGGACACAGATCCGGGACTCCAAGATGGTCTCTGAGCAGCGTGAGGGTCAGCGGGGAAAGGGGTGCACTGGCCACTCACAATACAATTACAGACGCTGGCACTCCTCACTCGGGCGAGGAGGTGGACACATCCCTGGTCTCATCTTCCTTGGCTTACTGGACCCCAAAGCACTCTTCCCAGCCTGGTGGCAGTGACTGATGGGAACCAGGGTGGAGGGCTACAGGCTTTGAGGAAAAAGGGTCACTGTGCCACCATGAGAATCCCGTCGGCCACGGCCACGGCCACGGCCACCCAACCACCCAGCCTGGGCCAGAAGAACTTGGCAAACGCTGGATCTCCGGGGCTCTGAGGATAGATATGCTGAGATGCCGGGTACAGAAGCAGGGCCTGGAACTGCCCAGCAAACGCTGCAGAGTAACACGTAAGGGACGCAAGTACTGCCATCTCCGTAATCATTAAGGGCAACTGTTATATTCCATCTGACTAATGGTGCCCGATTTTTGTCTGATGATTTTTGGAGAGTTTTTATGTTAAAATATAATAAGCTCAAGCAAGAGCCTTTTACACTGGAATATGACTCAGAGGATGTTGTCAAACACCATTACTGCACCGATGCGCTCATTATCTCCACATGGCATGCGATGTACGAGGCTGGACCATATGAAATTGCCATTTCTGTCGCTCTCAGATGGTCAGACTTCATCTGGCTCATCTACTATTTGTTGGTTTGCCAACGTCTACCTCCCACTCCACAACAGACACTTTGTGAAAGCAGCAACTTTGCTGTGTTTGCTGCTGTGAACCTGGAGCTTGGAACAGCCCTCACACACACAGTGGGCATTCAGAAATATTTATTGAATAAGTACCGTATTTTCCGGCGTATAAGACGACTTTTTAACCCAGGAAAATCTTCTATACGCCCAGTGGTCTTATACACCGGAAAATACGGTAGGTGAATTCCACTGATACTTAGTGAAAATCTATCATGTGCCTGGCACTGTGCTGAGAATGAGAGATGTCGGTATGAAAAAGACGATGTTAAAGACCTTTGAGTTCTCTTGGGAGGAAGAGCATTAAATCAGCAGTTACAAACTAGCAGGCGAATATGCGCCCCGGGGAAACAGAGGCTGCAAGCAGAGCATGTAGGCGGGTGACCAGCCTGAGTTTGGTTGGTGGGAGAGAAGGCACAGGAGGGCTGAGGTGTGGGTTCCCAGTCAAAAATATATTGACAACTGAAGAGTACACAAGAATTAGGCAGGTGAAAAGAGAAGCAGGAGTAGTTTTAAAAACAGAGCCAGATTTCTGATGTCAGATATGCTCACATATGGCTTCACCAGTCAGAGAAACAGGCATTAGCCGTCAGCGTATGAAGTCCACTGAATGTGCCCAAGCCAGCCTGTTAGTTATCGCTATTTGGTGGGGATCGTCTGGACCCTCAATCTCTGCAAAGCCAGAATCAACCAATGGCATGGGGCACGGGCAAGACCAACCGGGCAAAGAGGTGACAGGATTGTAACTGAGGTCGTTGTGGCCTGGAGTGCCACCTAGGAGAGAGGGTGCCTTTCATTGGCTTCTTGTTTATCTCGGGTCTGTGGGTGACAGGAGCCAGGGTTTGTCCTGCCGTGCGTCTGTCCGCTGTCTTTACCTGTAAGGACTCTTCTCTGCCGATTTCTGAGTCAAATATGGAAATCATCCTCACTACTGCCCGCATTTGTTCTATCAAAGGCGTCCGTGGGTAGAACCCCATCTCGGGGTAGGGGGCAGTTTACCAGGGGCTGTGGACCACACAGCAGGCACTGTGGAGAGTATAAGACAGGGATTGCAGGCTCCATCATTGTAAAGAGAGCACCATCTTGCAGATCTTGAGATTACACACAGAGGATGAGAAACAGAGGAGAAAGTCACGGAGGAATGAGACGCTTTGCTGTGTACCCCTCAAACGAAGACTGTTTCTCCCCAGACGTCAAGGTCTGCTCTTCTCCGCATCCCTCCCCTCTTCCGGGCAGTCAGGGGGAAAGCCCACATCATCTTTGGTTTCCAGTCCCCAAGCTGTGTCCTCCTTGTGGCTATGCCAGCCTGGCAAGGAAAAGAGCTGCTGCCCTCCCAACCTTTACACTGCCTCCATGCCCGTCCTTCGCCGGAACGGGTTCCAACAGTAGAAAAAGCAGCTTCTTCGCAGCACAGCCTCCGCCGGGCTGAGCCTTTGGGAATGGAACGCCACGAACTGTGGTGCTTCTATTGTACGAGCGATTCAATGGGCATTTCATTTCCAGTCAAAATCCAAACTAGTTAAAGTCAGCCTGCACCCGCTGCCTTGCCGAGCAGCAGCAGCTTGCATTACAATTACAATTATGTTGTTTTGCCACGTCAGAAGCAAAGGTTAAAATCCTATCTGGGCTGGACATTGTTTCTGTAATATTGGCCCTCTGCAAAGCTGTCGCGCGGATGAGCCCAGAAATGATGTGCAATATTTCTAATACAAATTTTATTTTTATGTGAAACTATTCAAATGCTGCTGTACAACATGAACTACCTGAACCAAATCAAATCCTCAGGTCAATTCCTTCTTCCGAGT
The DNA here is from genome assembly GCF_027574615.1 of Eptesicus fuscus. Taxonomy (NCBI): domain Eukaryota; kingdom Metazoa; phylum Chordata; class Mammalia; order Chiroptera; family Vespertilionidae; genus Eptesicus; species Eptesicus fuscus. Next base: position 33,411,407 of record NC_072488.1, on the reverse strand, counting down.
GCTCCTTAGATAACAAAGTCTTGTTCTGCGAATCTGTTCAATATATTAAAGTTGATTCACTCGGACAGTGTGTAAGATATAATACATTAATCTGGGCCATTTCAATTTCTGAGGCTGGGACTATAAAACGGGTGTGCTGCATATCTAATTTTTTTTGAATACCTGATTTATGCATTCCTCTGATGCCGAGTGTCGATGGTATGGTGGATGCGGCTGCTACATTAACAACGGGCTGCATCAGCACTCAAATCTTATCTTGTTAAATCAGACAAATGTAGCTCAATGAAAAGGAAGGAATAAATGTCTGGGATGGTTGAAAGGAGTGAATTTTAATCCTGTTTGTTAGGGGAATTTCATGGTTTGCACTAGATGACTAAGGTTGAGGGGGGAGGGTCCCCTGAGACTTTGGGTAGCGTGATTTATATTTATATGTGATACATATAATGTACATGGAGCACACATATGGAAATATACGCCTTATGCAAATTGGCACACACCCTTACAGCAGACACAGTTCTGCCTGGTGCAGTGTCTATATTTTACAGATGCTGTAAAATCTCTATTAGATAGACAATTTGTAAAAATGGGTCCCTTTTTAATATTTCCATTACAAGTATAAAAACTGCTCCTTTGTGCATAATCCTCTATATTTTTTCATCAAAAAGAAGTTACCATGAAGGCTAAATACCAGGAGGATGGAATAGCTTATCACAATCATTATAAACATAATGTTTTCAGGTACTTGCGTGGCTCTCGGAACACTGCCACCATTCTTTAGACAGACAGTATTAATTTTCATTGAAGGGAGATGGCCCTGTGTTTGTACAATCAACAACACCTTTAGAAATTATCTTTGCGCCACACAAGAAAAAAGTTTCCTCCATGCATTTAGCACAAATGGCCAAGGCGTTTATAATAAATGAAATACATCTTAGACATAAAATCTTAGGGAAGACCCTGTATGGCTAAATTCTCATTTAAATCTCCTTTTGTTAAAATATCCATGTATTTCAGCTTTAGAAAACAGAAGACAATTGAATCCAACCCAAGAAAATATGGGAGTACACAGTGCAGTTGTGAAAACGCATCACCCGTTAAAATACACGCGTCGCAAAATAGAACAATTACAGAAGAGGCCTCGTTGGAGCTGGAATTATTTAATTGGCTCAAAGATGAACTTTACTGCTTAGTGACACTTTGGAAACATATTATTTAAACATAAACCGTTTGTGCTTTCATTGGCTTTCTCCACTTCCTTGGTGTTTAATTGTAAAAGATGTATGCATCAGAAGTGGTGGTGGGGCAGGGGGCGGGGGGAGAGAATCTTGTAAACAATAGGCACTCTCGCATCCCTATCTTCCTTGTGTGTGTGAGAGTTCTAAAGTCTCTGTCTCCATACCAGCAACATTACCCTCAGTTACAGTGATCGGAGCCGTGACGTGCAACATTAACGACTGCAGTTGATGAGAAGATACAATGAAATGGACTGGGCAAAACTTTCACACAGGCTTCAGAAACGCAGGATGGTATTGCTAGGAGGGATCAGAGACAGCCTCCTGGCAAATCTAGTCATTTTGTAATATTGACAACATCTAGGCCAAGAATTGAAAAGGCCTTGCCATGCCACACTCAAAGCCAAGACCAGACCCAAGTCATCTGATACTCAGTGCATTGCTCCTTGATTGCACCCTACAGCCAAAGCTTCCCACCCCCATGCAACCCCATACCCCAACAGCAGCCTCCAGCCAGAGCCCCCTTCTCTTAGACAAATCAATATTCCTTAGACCTCTCATTAGTACTAAAATTTAGACTAGATGTTTCTGAAAATGTCATGAAATCTCAACTCACATGAGCCTTATCTTAAGAGTAGTAAATTGTGAGTCATGTTTGGGCAAGCTTCAGAGAGTCAACATTTTGAAATGATTTAGCTCTTAATAGAATGAAATATTTTCATATCCTCATTAAGGACTCAGAACTCGGCTTTAATCTGATAAGATGTAAACAATTTCTTTAAAATGATCAATAGAAGTGTCGGTAGCAGGTCACATCAGGAGAATGAGGTCCAGGGGCGTGGGTGGTGGTGATGCCGGGTTCAGAGACAGCACAACCGAATGATGGAAGCCACGGGGGCAGGGGGGGGGTGCGGGGGGAGGAGTAACATATGCTCCTGCTCTGTGCTGAGTGCCAAATGGCCTCTCGTGTGCAGTGAACACGCGATAAAGTGTGTAGAACAAAGTGACTTGCAGGCTGGAAAACAAAACAGCCTTCAAGCTAGTCATTCAAGTTGCTTTGCTAGAGGGCTCGGCCCGGATGCCCACGTTGCTGACAATGGAAGGAGGATGCCAACTCTGCAGGCGGGCAGGTCACCCAGCAAGAGCAGCCTTGGACCCTGCACCAGCCACACTCAGGGCGCTGCTGATGGCACCGTGGGCTGGAACTGCGGCTGCGCGAACCGTCTGCCGCTATGAGGGACTTGAGCGATTTCCAAAACGTTGCTTCTGTCTGGGAGAAGTGTGGGGTGCCAGAGGTAGACAACAACGAAGGGAAACGCAGAGGGGGTGAAGGCAGAGGAAACACCTCCACGAGCCACTTCAATGACCGGAAGGAAGCAGAGGCCTGCAGCTTGAAGGAAGACTTCCCTTGGCGCACGTGGGGTGCTGCAGATGTATTAAGAGCAAATAATGTGAGATCTGGGCCTCACTAGATGCTTGAATTTATGTCAAAGTAGCTCCATTACATATGTGTCCCCCAGGGTCAGACTACATTAGCGGGCCTCCTCATTCCTCATTCCATACGTGATGAACTAAAGAGTCAATGGAGTGCACTTCAAAAATGTCTCCATAAAACATGGTTTTAGTGTCCGAAGAACTTAGATTCGGTTTAGGAGGGTACGCGTGTGTGCACACTGCTGCGTGGGTGTGCACGTGTGTGACGAAGAGGGGGGGGGGAATGAAACATGAAATGTCTCTAAGGTCACAGAACAGTGACCTCATTGGCGGGGCTAATTTGATTGTGCGGGAACAATAGCACTGCACTCCTCTGCCAGCCAAGTGCATGCTAATTATGCGATTTGCCCTTGATAAGACCTTGGTGGGTCATTCAGCAGTTGTGATCTGTCACTGACTTCTAATCATGTATTATCGTCTGGGTGAGTCAGAATGGGACCCTAAGCTTTCCGTCTTTACAGCAATGTGGCACTCTAATTACCTTATGCCAAGTGGATATGCAGCAACTGAATTAAGTGATCAGTGCGATTGCCTTCAAAATCTTCCCTTTCTCCTTTGTGTGGCTCCACGGCAATTTACATTTTAAGATGCCTCGAAGCTTTTGGTGTGACTGAAAATGCCACTCTAAAAAATAATTATTTTATTTTTAATTTAAGGAGGGTAATATTAAATTCAAGCCTTACTAGCACCGTACCTTCTTTTGGAGGCATAAAAAGCAGACGCTACAATAAGAATCCTGTGAGCAAACTTGTTGAAAGGCATCATATTGGGAGCTTGGCTTTTGCATTAAAAAAATAAACTGAATAAAGCAGGATCGGAGTGGCTGGGAGTGTGGAGAGATCCCGCAGGGAGAGACGACTTTCTAAGACCCTTAAGTTTTTAACTGTATTAATAATTTGCACTTAGTAAGCAGACTTGGACATTTACCATAATTTTCTGCTTTGAAGCAGTGTCTGGGATCCACCAGAGGGATGTATAGATGCTACAGAAAAAAAAAAAATTAAAACCCAGGGAATAAAATCTCACTACAAAAAATTCATTAACTAGGGTACAGATAAACTGAGCCGATATGTATTTTAAGGGCAGTCACAAACACCTGATGTATTGATGAACTTGTTCCACCACAGTGTGAGGGGTCAGTGTGATCCTGCATATAATGATACAGCATGCATTATTTTTTGATACTTTAATAAGATGTTGTTAGAGCTAAGATATAATTCTCTATTGTTGCATAGCAACTCTCAAAAACTAGAAAGCAATCTGTTATGCTAAACCAGTTTTATCAACATCTGTATTTGCCTAGACAATGATCTAATGCCTTTTGCAAAGAAAATGCACTTCGACGTTTATAAAATTTGATAAGATACACTGATGTGGATGATCCTTGAAAATATGAACTCTGAAGTGCTCTTTGAAAGTCGTCATAAAACAGACTGAGGGGGGGAAAAAAAAGAACCTGAGACCAACCATCACCACAACAACATCATAGAGCAGAAGTTACTGTGCTACTAACAGGAAATAGAAAAGGATTTTCAAAGCATTTCTGCCTTGTGTGTCAACATTGCCGCAGAATTCTTTTATAGTAACTGAAAAATCAAAACCAAAGAGGACAATTGAGAGAAAAATTGCAAGCCTTATTTTCCTGGAATCACATGATGTGCAAGGAACATTATTTGTTGAATCCTGAGTTTGTTTGGGTGGGAGAGGGGAGAGGAAAGGGGGGTGGGGGTGGGTGAGATGGTGAAAAAAAAATGGGGTGGAGGGAGAAGGAGGAGGGGGCACTGAGAGAGCCCCGAGAGAAAGGAGGGAGGGCAGGAGAAAAGAAAGAGAAGAAGAGGTGAGAAAGAGAGAAACCTAGACTCAGAATATTCTTCCTTCCCTGGATAGCAAAACAAAAGAGCCAAGGAGTGGGGCGGCGGGGGGTGCGGGGGGGGTGGTGAAACTGTGGAAAGTTGACACAGTCAAGAATAATGGCTAAATCTATCAAGTTTGATCAGGTCTACTGTAATGAAGTGAGGCTTCATATTCCAAGCAGGGACAATGAAGACAGGAGTCAGGCTCTGGAAACGCAATGCTCACTTTGTGCCTGGAATATGCAGCAGCCAGCAGGGAGCCTCCAGATAATTACACAGTATTTGTGCGGTTCCAGGAAGCTTCCTGTGCAGGTTGAATGCCCGTGCTATATTAAAAGGCAGCACAGTGAAATGTTTTTAATGAATATTTTTGTCAGAGAAAGAAAAGGCATTTGAATGATTGTGTGTGTGTGTGTTGAGAGAGAGAGAGAGGGTGCATGTTTACGCTTGCGCAGGGGAAAACCAGGGGTGGAATATCACTGTCAAAATACAGGTACCTTTATTTATTTTTATTCCATTATTTACCGTTTCAAGAGCCTGGCGTTCCTTCAATAACACGAATCACAACATTCGGTTACTGTTATTTAGGGCTAATTGTACATATAATCCCTTAACTAATATCTGCTAATGATATCTTTCAGTGAAACAGTATGTCAGACAGAGGCTTAAAACAACTTTAAAAAATTCCCGTAGTAAATGAAATGTTTAGACACATTGAATCAGGAAATCTAAAGAAGTAACACAGATGTTGATACTTACTAGTCAGTAGCCTTTGGCAGTGGTAGCTCTAATACATAAGAATACATTATTTCAGAGACTCTTTAATTCTCACCTAACAGATGTGAATGATTCCCTGAATTTTAAACCCATGCATTCCCTGCACAATGCCCCTTTAAGTTCATTTTTTTTTTTTCAGGGCAAGGTAAGCCACGTACATGGAGAGAATTCACTGTAAAAGGTTGTGATTTCTCTCAATCCAGTCCCACTAATCTCATGCCACCTACATTTCAGATGTTTTAAAATTTATTTTATGAGGAAATGTAATACTGCCTTAAACACATTGTCTAGTGTTGGTACTACATATGTGAGGGCAGCTTTGTAAAGGCTAAATGACACTCAACAGTTTGCAATGGACCTCACACAATAACTTCCTCTCCCAAATTAAATAAATTCTGCATTTCGAACTCTTCAGATCGCAGAAGCATCTCACAGATCAAAGAATTTCCCCTCATATCAAACAATTTTCAATGACTTATGAGCCAAGGTATTAATTTAGGCCCCAAACCTCCACATTTTTAAAAAGAGGATATTGTGTTTCACATGGCTAAGGACTGATTGTGAACCATTATCACTTTTAACAAGTGCATTCTGATGAGGTGACACGGATCTCTATGTGAAGGGAGAGTTCCTGCCACAGAGTTGCATGACACAGATGGCAGGGGTCAACTATTAAGAACAGTGAGAATCACAGGATTTGTTGGTTGAAAGATGGGTTTGATGAGGCAATTTTCTACCTTTTTTTCCCTCCTAAAGAGTCATTTCAAGGCGATTTCTCAGCCAAGAGGCTTGCCACTCCCTCTAGCAACTAAAATTTAAGAGCTCTGACCCTCAAAAAAAAAAAAAAAAATCACTGAATTTAACAAAAGTAGAGACTGACCACAGATTATTGTAAGAGAAAGCAACATCCATTCCAAATTCTCAAGGATTCATTTCAAGGTTCCTGTCATTGAAATGTTTCCTTTTGTAAACTGCATTATTTAATAATTGAAAATATCTAAATGGAATCATTTAAATGAAAACAGGTTTCTTTTATCACAATGGGGAAAAATTAACCCATTTAATAAATAGATTCAAAATAAGTATACATAAAATACTGAAAAGGAAATTTCAGCAGCATATATGGCCATGTATCTTTAAGGGGAGAGAGAGGCGATTACCTTGGGACTTTTAAGTCTGATTATCAATCTGTCCTCGAAGACTTTCAATACCAAAAGATAAACAATGGTCAGATATGTTTCCTTCATTTGAATGATAGCTGCATACACATAACCCTCTATTGTCATGCTGTGGATTAAAAACATAAATAATGCAAGATGCTTTTTAATCATCTCTTCTTTTATTAACTTTTAATAAAGATATTCTACCACTATATCAAGCAGTTTATACTCATCACAGAATGCATAAAGCACATAAGTCAATATGGTATGGCTAACTCTGTAAAAGTTTCTATACACAAAAACTTCATTTCAATATCATTTGGCCAGAGAGAGAGAAAGCTTGGGAGAGTGCAGAACTGGCTTCCGTCGCTTTGTTGGAGTTGCTGGGAATACACACGTATACAAGTGCAGTGCTCAACAACAGGCAGGAACAAAGGACTCAAGAGAGGTCACCCTTCCTTTTTGGCCCTGTCATAATTAGTAAATATTCTCAAATCTTGGGCCAAAATACAGAACAAACGTATTTAAGTTTTGTCCTGTACATTCCTCCCCTCCAGTTACAATGAACATGTAAATTTACATATAATAGAATTTTTAAAGACTCTTTCTTTTACAGATTCTCCAATTTCAGTTTTCATCTTTGTTGTCAGTTGTCCATATAAATCTTTCTAAATGGGGCACTGGGGACTAGACTCGGAGAGAAAGGATACAGGCAGAGTGCTGCTGCTGGCTTGGGAGGAGCCATGGTGAGAGCATGGAGGAAGGCAGTCTTTGCGTAGGGTACCTGCACTGGTGCTTCTGAAATGCGTGGCGGGCACCACTCTCCCATGACCTGCTCAGCTAGAACTAAATGAGAAGATTGACTAGTTTTGCATCATTTGCATTGGACTTCCTCATTCTGACTTCAAAGGTCTCTTTTGCGAAACGAAGAGTAAGGTGTTCATTAATTCCCTTAGTCTGGTTACTGTTGTGAAACATTCATCTGCAAGAATGGAAGGAAAGCCAGGAATCTTTCCCATGTAGCATATAAAATTACTATTTCTCCAGTATTTCTCTGTGGCGAAGGTTGGTTCACTTCCACACAGAGAAATGTGGGTGCATTCATAAGCAGCATCCTCATATTTAAAGGAATATTACCCCCAAGACTAAGTGGTCCTTGGAAATGCCAACTGCTGCTCTCCGGCCCCTTTGCATGTAAAGAGCTTCGTGCCATAGGAAAAGGTTCCTCTCTACCTTCTCAGCTTCCTTTTACTCAACCGGCTCTTTGTCACTTCGTTACAGCTAGTGAATATAGCAAAAATTGGATTCAGAAGAGAACCTTAAGCGTTATCATAATGCTTAGAAGAAATGGCTTCGCACTGTATAATCTATCAAAGGTGTCAGATTTACAAAATGCAGATTTTCTGTCACATTTGGGCACACTAAGCACTGTATCTTTTCGCGAAGGTGCTGACTGCTGTTTTAATGAGGCCCTTTGGTGGCTGTAAAAAAAACTGAGAGGAGAGGATTAGAGGGGTTACCCTAGATATTGTCTATTTGTCTTACAAATTTCACACTAACTACCAATTACATTGCCATAAACCTTTTGGCTACTTCAAACTGTATGCCATATAATACATAAAAAATATGCTATGTTAACTTAACCTCACCTATTTTATCCGCATAACTACAGCCACTGATGCAAGTAACATATCTAATGAAGCCAATAATGAGGTTCTTTAAAAGTAGTCTTGTTATAGGAATGATATTGAGCAGTTCAGTTAGAGGCTAAGGTCCATTATGGAATACTTCCGATAGACTCTGGTCCCAGGTCTGGAAATATGCTGACACACTAATTCAAGCTCAAGAAGGGCATTAATCTTGCAACCTTCCTCTTGTCATGCTTAATGGGACATCCTGCCTAGGTGAAATGAACCCGGTGTATTCAGGTAAACATAATTTAATAAGGAAAGATAAAAAGAAATAGACTTCTGGCATGACCCTAGGGAGACGAAGATATCAGTCATTTTATTTGAGAACCTAACTCACAAGAAGCATCTCCATGGGGCTTGGTACAGGGTTGTACCCAGTAGGCACTCAAAAATATGTCTCGTAGTAAAGAGTAAGTGGAAAGATAATGGTTAAAGTTTTGAGGTGTTGTCGTTGTTCCCCCACCCCAAACCCCCTGCAATACATTTTGTTGGCGGGAATGATAATGCCAGACAGGGAAGGTAGCTGTGTTCATCTTGGGGAAGAAGACATATATTAATGTGGGGTTAAGCATCTGAGTGTGAAATCAAGATCCGCAACAATATAGCATGAGATTTAAAAAGCAGGCATGAATGTCAGTGAGTAACCATGCATCCTCTTTCATTTGCAATCACTCTTAAGTCTAATGAGCTTCCAAAAAGTGTGTCAAGGTTTCAGATAAGCTTCTAACAGGCAGCTGTTTGGAGCAAGTGGTAGTCTATCCTGCCAAATTGAGCATTGCTTCAGACACACACACACACACACACACACACACACACACACACACACACACACGAGGTATAGTGGGGCTCTAGCTCCCTCATTCCACACCTAGACACTGGTCTCCTACTGCTTTGAGAAAGACAAATCTAACATGGCCCTGAAGAACACTGACTCGTGTCAATATTTCAAACAGTTAAGTAACATCAAGAATCAAGATAGTTCATATTCTGGAGGATGAATCAATGCTCCAGGTCACTGAATGGAGATTGTCATTAGAAAATTTGCCAAGTTCTCTAGGATTCAAAGATAAAATGAACATTGCATGTTTGGTCAAGGTTTAAAAATTAGACACGTGGAAAATATGATTCAAAAATATTACCTAACATCACCTGAGAACTGTTTCTTCCAATTATTTTCAGATAGGTTAAAATATGGTTTAATGGATTATTCAGGTGATGATGTGGTTAAATCTATTGTTTTGAATTTGAATTTATCACATTCTATATTTAGATAGCCAGGCACTTGTAAATCTACAGAGCTCATTTTTATGGAAAAATCAATGCATTTATCCCTCGCCCTTCCCCCCAAATAATATATGTTACTTGTGAAAATGAGTCTTTTACTTACAATTTATTTCTGACAGGAACAAAGAGAAATATATATGAACACTCAACAAATGAGTTAAAATAAAAGGATGAAGGGGACCCTTACCAATAAAAAACTCTAGTTGGATAGCTCTGAGAGAATAGGTTTTCTTCGCCTTCCCCCTCAGTTGTTGGAATACCTGCAGTGTGTCTTAGTTAGTCAAGCAACTTCTGCATGTCATCAGCATATATTTCCTAAATGCGAGGGTGTTATCAGTTCCACAAGGCATGATTATCCAAGATGGCAAAAATGCTGCCCATGCTAGAGGAACCAATTTGGCATGTCCTTATTATCAGAATGGCTGTCGGAGAATCATATCAATAGAAGACAGTCACTGTCCTGGGACAGTTGAATAGACTGGGGTATATGCAGAAAACCAGACATCCGGAGGACCACAGCTAACTGTTTATTCATATTGTTATTTTTGTCCAAATCTCTTAAGTGTTGCATCTGCAAAGTGCTGAGAAGAGTTACTTATTCATTAAGCACTTTGAATCATCGTTATAAGGAGCACCATGGAAACCAAAAGTAATGTACTACTTTGTTCTTCTTCCTGGTTGAACTCAAGGAAAGGACTCCCATCCCATAGTGATTAAAGGAGGAAGAAATGAACACATGGAAGGTGGCTCTTATAAACGTTTTTATTTTTTAATGATGACAGCTGTGGATGAGTATCTATCCATCTCTGATCCTTAAATAAGGATTGGAGATTGATAAGCTGGCAGTCTTGGCAGTAACCAAAAGCTCTCCTCAAATCTCCAAGGCAAACCCAATAACTCTCCCTGCTCAGAGGCTGCCTCTAGAGGTCAATCCAGAGGTAGAGCTAATTCCTGGGGGGTTGCTTTGCTTGGCCATGATCTTGAACTCCAGGCCCCTATTCTTGCCCTTACATGACATATAATTCTATCTAAGTAGGTATAATGAGATGAAAAAGAAAGAAAATTTACCAGTATAGTAGCGACATTTAGAATCTACGAGCTTGATTTCCAGAAAGCTGCATTAAAGTGAGATTTGGAATGAAAAAAAAAATTGTTGATGTTTCTAATCATTCTAATAAAGTTATCTAGCTTCTGCCGGATCATTTTTTTATACCAGGAGCTGTGCTCTATTCTATATGGAATAGACTATGCTAAGCTGGATAAAAAATGTCACCTTAGGCACCTGAATTAATAGTTCAGTTATGTACTCGGTTAAGTCTTTGCTATAGATCAGCATAAGTGTGCTAGACAGACAATTCTTTAGAGCTAACATTTTAAACAGGTGCCAAGGCCCCTTTGAGATCTGTGTGAATTATCCAGATTCGGGGCGGGGGGGGGGGTTAAATATACAGTGCTCTCCCCCACTTTTCTTAGTTGCACTGAATAAGTAAAATTGCAGCAAAGTTGGCAAGAATAAATACTTCCTCGGTTTTTCTAAAGCTGCAATTAATGATAATGAAGCTATACCTTATATGGCAAGAAATACAGTACAAATTGGATAAGTAAGAAAAATGATCAGCCATTGTGCGCCTCCGATATAGTACATCAAGGTATCGCCACGGTGAGGCTATCTTTATTTTAAACCATTAAACAAAACAATATAAATCTGCAGGCAGGTGTTTCTTGTTGCAGAAGTATTGAAAGTTGTAATGCAAACAATCTAATTTTAGCATCTATGTAGAGTGTGAAGTAAATTTACTGATCATTGATGCATTGAGCATGGGAAGAAATAATCAGCAGGAGCTTTCAGCGAGATTATCCTATTAGAGCAGGAAGACTTCATGTGGTTGTTAAGGAAGTAGTCAAAAGCAGGTGATGGAAGTGGGGGTTTGACGACTCGTCAGTGGGCCCAGTGTACATGTTAAGTTGCTGTTTTCTGCTCAGCTAAGCAGCAGAGAATTGATATGTTAGCAATGAAGAGCAATGACAATTAAATTGTAACTGACCTACATGTTACCGTCATTACGCGTTCTCTTTTTTACTGCTTTCCCTCTTATTTAATCACACAGTATGGGGTTTTTATTAGGCTGTAATGTTAAAATCTTCATCCATTTAGCCATAAATGTGTGACTGGATATCTATCAGACTTCCTCGCACTATACAAACAAAGCCATTTTGCTGAATCACTGTTGACTTGTTTGTGGCCTAATTTAATGAGTGTAATAACTTACATTACTATCCAGTTAACATTTAGGAGCCCAGAAAAGACCTGCTAGCACGCAGTAAGCTACTGTATACATTCTCTATGCATATCATTCCCCTTTGCAGTAAATTTTATACAATAATATGCACTGCGTACAAGTTCAGCTTCCACCAGCTGAAGGTAGCATTATAAGAAGTCCACTGTGCTTAGGCTGAAATGCTTCTTACACACAAGAAACCCTGATTTGACTCCCTTTTGCTGGATACCATAGCAGTTGTATCTTAATCAGTTGGAAAACACACACACAATAAAACCAGGTTATAACCTGCAGGCACAGATAGCTTAGTTCATATATATATATATATATATATATATATATATATATATATATATGTATGTATATGTATATATGTATATGTATATATGTATATGTATATGTATATATGTATATATGTATATATGTATATATATATATACACACACACACATATATATATATATATATATATATATTACTGATGTTTTAATCATCTTCCCTTTTTCCAAACTCAGGAATGAAAACTAGTTACTCAAGGACAGAGAGTGAAAAACCACTGTGAGTTAAACAAAATCAAGTTCCAGCAAATCAAATGGGTTGTCTCTATTTATATGCATGTGATTAAGATGTCTGTGACCTTAAATTATGTACCATTTTATTATTTCCCTATGAGAAAGCCACCCACCCTCCCCTTCAACCCACACACATCTATATGTTGTCTTGGTAAAGGTTTCTTTAACACAAACATGCTGCAGTTTATTTGTGTTTCCATTGCATTACTTAAAAAAAAGATTTTAAAAATTCTTTGTCACCTCATCTGCCTTAGCCATTTAACGAGCATCTGAAAATTCAGCAGATCAATTAAGTCACCAAAAAAAGTCTCATTATTTTCATACTAATGTTATGCATAGATGACAAAAGTAAAGCTCTTCACTTGCTCAAAATAACCATTATTTAAAAAGCAAAACACACACACACACACACACACACACACACACACACACACACACACATGCACACACCACATATATGGAGTTGACAATTTAGAAACAAGTATGTCACATTGAGAGATTTGGAGCAGTTGGACTTTGTTTTTTCTTTCCACTATCAGAGCAATATCACTGCATTGTTTGTGTAGAGATTTAAGTCTTTAATTACTATCTATTAGGCAATACCTCAGACTGACATTACAATCTTAGAAGCCTCTAATGATACTGTGGGAAGGAAATCATAGATGGGGGAGATACTTTCAATTTTATATCTTTCCATGAAATAGACAAAGGCAATCTTCAGGCCTCTCATCCCAGGGGAAACTGTGTCATTCTGGACAATTGAAAAATTACTTTTGTTTTCATAAATGATGGGTCAAGTACAATTTTTGAGTATACTAATTAGCGCTCCTACATCTGAAATTGCATCTTGACTGTTTAAGAAAAGCACTTTATGGACAAGTTTATGTAAAATAAACTGCCAGATCCTGGAAATTAGGGGAGAAAAGGAACAATAATATAATTTCCTTTTTCACTAATGACCTCCTACTAATCCCAGGTACTGGAAAAGAAGGCTATTAAGATAAAAGATCAAAATCCTTGCTCTCAATGGCATATATTCTGAAGGGGAGGGGGAACAAAACATGAACAAAATAATAACTAAGAAGCATATTAGAAGGTAAAAAGCTACGGAGGAAAATGAGAGGAGGAGGAGTGCTGTGGGGAAGGTTGGAATTTAGGTTGGGTGGTCATGGTAGACCACACTGAGAAGGTACATTTGAGCAAAGTCTGGAAGGAGCCAATTTAGAAACTTACATGAATGTGTAATCTAACTATATATCATATGTAAATTAAGGTGTAGCTTTATGCATTGTACATTATATTAATTTTATAAGTGCTCTGAAGGTAGTGTGGAGTTTAGCCACCTAGAATACTGGCCCTTATGTCTCCCACACAACTTCCCATTTTGGATCCATATCCATTATTTGTTCTTGGAGAAAACCTGTCACTCGGGGGATCTGGAGTGATGCAGATCCAAGCCAGGTTGGGTGAAGGTGCATCTGTGTTATCTTGACTCTGCTGCTATGTAACATATAACATAAACACATGCTACTATGACCACTTGTTAGCACTTACTCCCAGCCAGGCACTGCCCATGAAACATCCTGTAATGTAGGCGTTATTATGTCCGATTCAAAGCTGAGTAGAGTGGAGCTTTGAGCAACATGGCAAAGTTCAGTCACTACTGAGTAGAGAAGTAAATTCTCTAACTCCCATAACCACAACCTTTTCCATACTAGCTAGGACAAAATAAAAAACAAAACAATACAATCTATAGTGTCAATCAAGATTATTCAATGCATAGGAAGTTTAACAACAATTTGGCATAGCACCATTAAACATGAAGTTAAATGCTACCATTTGTGCAAATTATGCAAATAATGAATGGTTAAGGTGGTACTCCTTGATATAAAGTGTAGAGACTAGATCGAACTTTTATGCCAATTTATTGATGCATCCTTCTATCCTGAGGATGGCTTCTGCGAACCCACATGACACTTTTGTAGGGGTGGAAAATGGGTCTCTTTCTCCAGGTGGAGACAGCTCAGTACTGGGACTAGGTGAGTGGACTGCTGGTAAGCTTTTTGTCCTCATTCAGTGTCATTGTGCACATAGGACCTGCACCAGTAATTCTAGGCAGTCCTACTTTCTAAACGTAAAACAGTGCCAACCTAGCTAGCAGGAGAAGTTAGAGTCTCACCTGTATTTGAAGTGGTTATTTTCCTCATGCTCTTGCGTGACTTCATCTTACAACACTAGGTATCTTAATAGACATTTTTAAAAATTCATAGTGGCAACAGTAATATTAGGAACTTTAATTTAAAAAACTCTAAGAAGAAAGCAATTCATTTTGGCAACAGGACAATCTTGAATGAGCAGGTCTGAAGCTGTTGGGCACTTTCTCTCCACCTGCTTTCCATTCCTTTCCTTTCCAATCTCTGGAATGGAGCTACTTCAAAACGTCTTGGGATTGTAAAACAAATGTGGGTTTTTGAGCCAGAAAGAAGTGGGTTCAAAGTCCAGCTCTGCCATTTACAAACTGCACGGCTTTGGATAAATTCCTTCATCTTTCTATCTGAACTTGTTTCCTTATTGGTTTAAAAGAAATAGGATAATAGCTCTACTTTTCAAGATTTTTTAAGGGACATTAAATTTCCACCTGGAATTATTTCTCCCTTCACTCTACCACCCAGCTGAGGTCTTCAGGAAAAGAGCCACATTCCTAGGTCCAAGGCCTCCAGGATGTCACTGCTGCTCCGTCTTTAGGACCTCATCTCCAATCACTGCCATCTTCCATCCCTACAAACATGCCCTCTAATCCTGCACTTCCTTTAGGCTCCCATAATACTAAAAGGATTTTAATTCCCCCAAATACATATAATATGCCATGCCTCGATATCTTGTTCCATACTATTCTCTCTGCTTGGAATAGCCACATCTCCTTACTGTCTCTTTGAAACATTTCTATTTGTCCATAAATCGTGACTCAGTTTTTATGAAGATAAAATAAAAGAATATATGCTAAGTGCCCAGGATAGTGGACTGGCACATAGGAAAAACTCAGTAAGTGTTAGCTCCCTCTTCCCCTCTTCCCTATGCAAACTCCTTTCACAGAATTAAATATGCTACCTCCGCTCAGTAACGGCACCATGTACAGCCCTTTCCTCCACCCCACTTTACTGGAGAGAGGCAATGTGGATGGCGTGGCAAAGAAAGCATCAAATTGAGGGTTATTCTGTCTCTGGTCTGATCCCAGATCTACTACGTTATTAACTCTAAACTTTGAGTGGATCATTTAAGCTTCATGGCCTTCATCAGTGATATTATTTACTTTTCTTGGATGGTTGTAAGAAACGTTAATGACTTCATGGTACATGGTCAATGAAAGTCACTATTAGTACACTAAGCAGATCAGCTACTATTCCTATACAGTGAGAACCCTCTGTATTACTCTGAATGCAGTCCAGAAAATTTAATCTTAAAAATACAAGTTGAATTATGTAGTTAATTTTTGAGTATAGGTGATTTTAAAGCTAGGAAAGAAATCCAATATCCAATCATGTTATATCTGAATCTGCTTTGTTGCACAGTGCATCATAGTGGAATTACTTTCAGCATTACTATGTATATTCTTTCATGTCTACCTCATTTAGTACATGATTAGTTCCTAAGTACCGACCATAAACTTTTCAGCATAATCTGGAATATAGACTATGGTTTGATTGGGTTCAAATCCCAATGATGTCACTTAATTCTGTGACCTGGGGCATATTAACTTAAATTCCCTAAATATTGGTTTCCTCCCTCTAAAATGAGAATGATAATAACAATAGTGCATACCTTACAGAAGATTGTAAAGCCTAAATGGGTTGCTACATGTAACAGAATCTGGTACATTAAAAGTTATCAATCTTCATCATATTGTTATTAGCACAATTATAATTATTGTTGTTACTGATCCTAGTATCTACCAAAGAGCCTGCTTATGTATTAGGCACTCAATAAATCTTAGTTTAACATTTTATCAAATCCTCTTAAAATTTGGATGTTGTCATTTAGGATGGCTTCCCAATTAGAGGCTGAGCCCCTTACAGGCATCTCCAGATGGTGGAGTGTGAAAGGATCACTCTCTAATTGGCCCAAATTCCCCCAAGTAAGCCATTTCTCAGCACCATACTGAGGGCCTGAGGCCCTCTCACCCGGATACCTCTCCTTCCTTCACTCCTTCCATCAGGACTGGCTAGCCTTGGGGCAGTTGGCTTCTGTCTGTCTCTCCCACCAGCCACTGCCAAGGATGCTAGCCAGTCCTTTATTAGAGCCAGGTGGAGCTGGCAAACCAGATGTTGTCTGCCTTGTATTGCCTGGACTTGTGGATGCCAATCTTCCTCCTCCCTGGCTCCAGATTAATCTTTGGCATCTTTGCTTTTTTTCTGCAAACCCTGGGCATTGGGGTCCCAGTAGCTCAGGACTTTCCTTGGGGGATTGGCACCGTTATGAAAGTGATAATCCTACCCTTCATTTACCTAGACTCACTAGCTAGTTTTCCTGGAAGTGGACTATGTATAAATGAATCGTGGCATGCTTTGCCTCCAGAATTCAAAGAAAATGAATACTACACAGATTCAGTACAAGGAGGAGGGGAACATCCAAAACAACTAAGCAAGCAACTTCTGAATCTAGGTATCATACCCCAAATCCTCTAATTCCGGGCACCTCTTCTAGGAAGTCTTCTATTGGTAATTATGCTGAGCCCCAAGCCGATTGATCTCTCTTTAGAGGGGAAGTGGAAAAAGAGAACTTAAGTGTTTTCAGCACTCAGCTCTCTTAACTGCTACAGCCACGGCAGGCTTATCTGGCGGGAGCTAGCAGGAAGCCTATAACGGCTTCATCCTAACTCTCCAAATGCTGGCAACAATTAAATAAATTCTTAAGAAGAGAATCAAAAAAGCAGGAGGCAAAATGAATGGCTTGTCCAAGTGCTGAGGAAGAAGAGGCTGTGTATTCAAGATGGAAAGAATATAAATACACACACACACACACACATACACACACATACACACACACACACACATATTATGTTGCAGATCTATAAAAATGTGAAATGTTATTTATTTTGAGAATACACAGTCATTTCCATCTGTAGTAAGAATCCATAATAACATTCTCTGTTTATATAACTCCTTTCACCTCAAGAGATCCCGAATGCATTTCAGACAGCTCTATATACAAACAGAGGCCCTGAGCTTCGCCATCTCTGGAGCGGGTGGGAGCCGGGCAGAAAATGCATGTGTGCGGCAGGCACCACGGAGAGTGCTGATGGAAGAGGGCGAGTTGGTCAAGGACAGCAAGGCAACCCCCACATCCTTAAAACAGTGTCAGAGGGCCTTCAAAGTCTGGGTGACACCTCAAATTTTGATAGCTAATTAAGAAAGAAAGCTGAAGAGAAGTCCATTTATTTACTTTGGAGGGATGAAGGATGATGCGGGGCAGAGCAAGGTTAGAGAAGCAGTGACTCCAGGGAGTGGAAATAAATCTGAGGCATAGATCACAAAGTCTTCCCCTCCAGCCCATATATTCTTATTACACCGAATAAACTTAGGATGGGAGGACACATGAAAAGGTAATATCTGTTGATTCATTTATACCCTGTGTTCACCCACGATCTGCTCTCCCAGAAAGGACTGACTGGACCACCTGGAATTCTTTCTTTTTCCTCCACCTTTTCAGTCCACAGCGTAGCTGGTCTGACTTCAAAATAATTCACATTTAACAAATGAGAACTAAGATGGCAGCAACGATTTCCAGGCATTCCCACCTCAGAAAGCAGAGCTGGACAGAAAAGTGTATTTCTACTGGACATAGAGTAGGTTCCTGGAGCTGCTAAAAACAACACACAGGAAACGTCCAAGGATCCAGGAAATAAACTGGAACACAGCTAGTCCCTGCTCAAAGAAAATATTACTGACCAACTCTACCAGTTACCAGGATTATACTCAGGATTCTCAAATCATGCTTGTTCAAAGAAAAACAAAACGGAAGTGGAAGATGGAATGAAGAGGCGTGTCCCACTGCGGAGAAAGAAGAAAGGAGATTCTGGTGCAGAAGTGGTCTGCCAACAGCTCTTGGAAACCTCCATTCCCCACACGGTCCTGTCAGCAACCCCGCCAGTGTCTTGGTGTCCCAGGTTGCCATGGTCCTTCCACTGAGGCACCCACACCAGAAAAGTCCAGGGTCTGAGCCAGGCCAAAAGCTCAAGTTACTGCTGGCTCAGACTTTATCTTCTTTAGGTCCTTCCTGTGACCTCAGGGACTTCCCACAGAAACTCAGCAAGAAGCCCAGGAAGGGATATAAGGATACTGAATTCCTTAGGCGTTTCAATTTTAAGCAAGGAGAAAGGTAAAGATTCCCTGACATGGTAGACGAACCTCATCATTTAAGGTTGTGCCCTGTAAAGGGCTATGGAAAGAGGGATGATAGGGCAGGGGCCAACTGAGGTCACCCAAAAAGATTTTAGGAAAATCATCCCTTCCTAAAAATATGCCTTTACTCTGAACTTAGCCCATTAATGGTGGTCCACTTTAAAGGAATGCTTCCATGTTTAATAGGACTCTTAGATCACCTTAGGGAGGTAGGTAGAGTAAACTTCTTACAACCAGAAAAGTGGGACTGAGACAAGCCCATGGTCTAGCCACCTCCAGGGCTGGAAATAGAGCCTTCTTGCTGCAGAAGTTCTACTTTACGTTGTCCAACATTATACTCAGTATCTAGATCAAAATAGTTTTCCCACTGAAACACCTGTGATGAGTCCAGTGTTTCACTTTGATCTTCAGAACCTTTAGCTTTCGTTTCTCCATTAGCCTAAACATGGGCCGGAGGAGGGGAGGGTTTGTAGGTAGCAGAAACAGAATGTGTTTCCTCTTTGTAGTTCCAATTTGGTTCCTCCTTGCCACTCCACAACGTCCGATCACAGTTTGAGACAGAATCAGAAAAGAAGACACTAACATAGATAAGTAGATGAATGGATGGATGTAGATTTATTTTTAAAATATATTATATACTATATGAATTCTGATGAATTATCAAGAATATTTAAAAATCCGTATGAATAACCCCTAAATAGAAAAGATGGTATTTTCTTGGTAAGATAGGGAAGGTTTATAAAATCAAAGATTAAATAGCTTAAGCCTATGAAATTATCAGAACACTAGAAGCAAAGACGTTTCCTGAATTCCAGAAGACAATGTTCAGAACCAACAAAGGGCATGCTCCTTTGCACACTAGTCAGTGAACCTCAGAGCTCCCCCAAGTAGGCCTAGGCTTACAGATAAATGCTCAGTACTCCAGAAAGTCCAAGGAGAGCTGGGAGCATGGCAGAAACTCAATGAGACATCTGAAAAGTAACCTTTCTTCTTCCCAGCCATGAACGGCAGCTGCTCTCCGTGACATATTTCTCGGTGGCCCTATCAGAAACAACTCAGGGAGGATAAAAGGGCAAACGGGCACAATATGAACAGATTCTTAAATAAGGAATGGGTCACACTGTCCTTTTTCTGGCCTCAAGGCAAATTTCATCCTGTTCTAGAATGTTCCACAGCTAATGGCAGAGCTGATCATAGGAATAATCATCTTCAGAGAAATTTTCTTACAATTGAGTGAGATGGGAACTTGCTGCATATTTAGAAAACATATAAGTATGTGTTAAGTGGAATTTTATCCCAGAAAAAAAATAAAATAAGGACCAAGTAATAACCTTCCACGTCTGTAAGGGCTACCAAGGGGTCTATCAGAGTCAAGAGCTGTGTCATGGTCAGCTTTCAGGGTTTGGAGGAAGTGAAATTCTACCACATCCAGAAGGAGACCCCTCAAGGAACATAAGTGAACAATTCTACCAGCAGCATTATCTGTCATTGGACACCAGATGGCTGAGCCAATATAATTATGTGCGAGGTGCAGGGGGCATGTACCAGGTTAAGATAAGGAGGAGTTTCCATGTGGGAGAATGATTTGGCTATGGAAGCAGCAAATTCCTTTTCATTGATTATATTTTGAAAGGAACAAAGACTTTCTCTAAAAAGTGCTAAATAAATCCCAACTGACTATAGGAGCCAGCTAGGTAGCATAATGTGTGAATCAGCCAGGAAAAAAAAATATATGTATGTTCAACATATGGAAATAATTTATGATTCCAGAAAGACATTTGCTATCTCCCATGTGTCTTCATAAAAGAACTCTTCCCAATCGACTTTTTGAAAGGGATAAATAAAAGACATTCATTTACTTCAAAACAAAAGCTGGGTGAAATGATAGATGGTGACTGACACCCGCCTCAGCCTAAGAGCCAATAGAGAATGGAGGGGACAGCGGTAAGCGGAAGGGTGCATGCTCGGTGGAAACGGGAGAGGAAATCACGCTGATTGTTGCCATGTGGATAGGCAGGCCCAATGTGGCCAGATTTTCCAATTTTATTTTTTAAGAAGGGCCAGAAATCTTGATGTGTACATGCAAGTTCCCATTTTTAAATGTTGGTACAGTTATTTTCCAAAGACACTCTGTGGGCCAAACCAAACATGATGTAGGCTGGGTCTGGCCAACGGCCCACCAGTCCATGGCTTTTGCTGGAAAGAACAATTCTGTTATAAGTATGTGAGTGTGTGTGTGTGTGTGTGTGTGTGTGGAGGAGGTGAGGAGAGGATGGGGAATTATATGGTCTCTGAGGTTCTGGTGGGAGCCCAGTAAATAGCATCCCTTTTTCTGAATTCTGTACCAACTAAAAAATTGAGACAAAAGAGTGAACTGATAGGGGGCAAATTATAACCTTTCTTACTGAATTTTAAAGCAGGGTTGGGAAGGCTGGAAAGTGAGCCACCTAGAATTAGAGATGCTGACACTAGTCAGGCCTCTGTCTGCTCTGCACGCCCCCTCCCCCACACCCACCTGCAGGAGACGTGCTCCCTGCTGGCAGCTGGTTCCCTACAGAAAGAGAGGAGAGCTCTCCAGGCTTGGCTTCTCCTTCCAGGTCCCCCATCAGATAGTTCACTCCTCCTACCACCAACGGAGATGGAGGGGTGGGCAGGTGAACGGAGGGATTGATAGAGCCCAAGAGAGTTCCAGTTTCACAACAGTGGCGGGAGAGACCCGATCCCTCTTCAGAGTTATTTCCAGCCAAGGCCACCTCGTGCACACAGGGCATCTTTGTGTGAGTTACAAAAAGGCACTCCACCCTTGCATATGAACTGCAGAAAGGCCATTCCCGACCGGCTGATGCGGCCCCAGGATGAGGCACACAGCTTGACAAGCAAGGCCAGGGCTAGATTCCAGCCCACACTTGCCTACTCGGCCTGGTGCCTAAGTACGAAAACCCACAACTGCCCATAGCAGCCTGGTTTCAAACTCTAATAATCCTATCAGTTTGGTTCCAGATTCTTCCGTCTCCAAAGTAACCGCACTGTGAATAGCACCTACTCTCTGCCCACCTCCAACAGTTGGAATTAATGTTAGTCCAAGCTGTGTCAAATTTGTGAATGGGGTGGAGCAGAAGAAAGGTTGACTGCCTGGCATAGCCTGTACCTTTATTATTATTATTATTATTATTATTATTATTATTATGCTCTCAACTTCCAAATCCCTAGGTTGGTAAAAATTTTCAAAAAATGAACAGACATTATTTTTTCAGCGTGTCAGAATTTAGTGAGGCTATAATAATTTCTTCACAATGTTTTTTAGTCAAGAATATATTAAGGGAGATGTTGTTTTATAAGTTTCCATGTACCACTGTGGCTTGTCCCAAATTATTTGTATTCAGATGTCAGACTATAATTGTTGGTTAGCAGCAAGGTTACCAGATGGGTTATAAAATGCATTTCAAATGACTATCAAAAGGACTTAAGAAAAATACAATGAACAGCTGGTGTGGTTGAGGCAGGCTGCAAGTTTCCTTGTGAAACAAACAAAAAAAAATTAACAGAATCTTCATTCGAGTTGAGCACATTTCTGTACCCATGAGCTCCTCAGTTCTAGAGCTCAACCCAAGAAGGAAGGAAGACAGCAGTCCCCAATGAAACAAAAAAACAAACAAAAAGGAGTGGAAATTTCTACTTATCAGAGGTGAGAGACATGCCCATGAAGGGGAAAGCAGGAAGAAAAACCAAGAATGCTTAGTTCAAGCTGATCTCTCTCTAAGGTTTCCTAAGGAGGGAAATGCAATCAGTGCTGTCTCCAGAGAGACCCGCCCAGATGTTAGACTTCTACATTCTTTCGTATTTCTACTCAGGCCAGGTGCTTTAGAAAAAAAATCAAATGTTTGACACTATTTAGCTGGGAGGGAGTTCCTTTCCTCTACCGCTTTGCCAACAAACAGAATTCCCCACTTTTGCCAACCTATTTCCAGGTCACTGATGCGTTTTATGAAAAGAAAGCAGACATGGCCGATTAGATAATTTGCAAAGAACACTCTCTCAAAACTCTGCTTAATTGAGACCCACCCATTCATTCATTCCTTTATTTGACTAACACGGATCAAGTATCCCTAACCAGTCAGCGTGATAACTGCTTCCGGAGCACCCCTTCCTTTCCTCTGACAGCACAAAGTTCACAACCAAAGCTGTTTTTACGTACAGTTTAAAATCCTCATTTTTTTCCCCCTCAATGAGATGAGCAAGGGACACATTTACCCCATAATAATAAGATGTGAGTAGGAAACAAGCAAATAAACCCCCTCCATTCCACCTGTAATTCTATGTGTTTAAAAAAAAATAAGAGAGAACATGTTTTTATGACGGAGGACATATATTTATCACTGTCATTTCCATCTCAGTGTACAGAGCGATATCCTACATAGAGGGAGTTCCTTGGAGGGAGCAAAAGCAAGTACCTCCTCCCTGTGGGCAACTGTGGTTACGATAATCTCAGGGCAGAAGGCTGTGGCCGAGCCCTCTGGGTGCTGCACACGGTTTTCGGCATTTATCTTCCTAACTCCTGTTACTTGGAGACTTGTAAGGTGCAAAGCAGGCCGGCAGATAAATATCCCTCACGTCAGATGCCCATGACGATGAGCTTGCTTTCTCCTCTCGCTCCCTCACAAAGATAACAAACAGGAGGAAAGCGTGGCACATGGGAAGTGGAGTTAAAATGTACTGCACGTTACTAATCCTAACATAACATTGGCAGCTTGCACCATCCCCCTGCCAAACCCAAATTAACACGCTGCCTTACTGAAGGCAAAGGCTGCAGCTATATTTATAGCTCAATTAACAAGTTTCATAACTAAACCTCCAGAAGTTCTAGGCAAACCTGACAAATGCTGTGCATCTTAACACCACCGTGACCCTGCCAGAACGCCACCATCTCCTAACAGGGAGCAGCTCCTGCTATCACCTTGCAAGAACAATGATGATTGGCACTGGCCCATCTGATAAAGGGAAGCTGGCTGGGCACCCCGGCTCTTGTCAGGGGTACGTCTCGTAACAACTCCCAACCAACACACATACGGTTGATTCAGGCAGGCGGCAAATTCTTCTTCGTTTTGCAGAAGGATGGAAATGCCTGCTCCTCGGGAGCCAATGGCTGCAGAGAATGGCTGCCACCTGATCACTAAGAAGCTTTGGTCCTTCCAGGAACAGTGTACCACAAGCACAGGGTACGTCACTTGGTATTGTAACTTTGAAAGAAGCAGAAGACCTCTTCATAATATCTGCTAAGCAGGTTATCTTTGCTTGAGGGCGAAGTTCTTCAGAGGATTCCTCGTGAGCAGGAGGCACTGTCAGCATGGCTAGGAAGGGTGTGGCAGTCTTTTTAATACAGCACTTTGCTTGACGTGGAGCAAACTGCCTTCAGCGTCCAGGCTTCCCCTTCATTTGCAAATAACATTCATACACATGTGGCTCTCTGAGGGACTGGGAGCTCTCTGAGTGTAGGGAGGAGGGAGCATTCTGCTACATTATGTCCTCCACAGCCCTTAGCTCAGAAGTAAATAATAGGAAGGGTTCAGCATTTGTGAATGAAGGAATGGATGGGTGACTTAAATTGGATGAATAAACAATTTAATAGATAAACAGTACTATTTTCCATAGTACAATCAAAACTTATAATTCTACAAACTCTTGATTTATTTTTTAGGCTGGAGTTAGATGTATTTCACACATCATCCGTACATATTCTTATGAACTATAATCCATCTCCAGCTACCTCTGTCATATGCCTCTTTCCCATTAAAAGCTGGGTACTGAGGTCACAGAAATTTGAAAAAGCACCTACAATCTGCTGGCCAGAGACCTTATTCCATTTCTATGGTTTCACACTCCTTGGTTACTATCATGGAAAGGAAGTAAATGGTCAACTATTAATGCTATTTTAATAAATTCAGGTGCATGACTTCTGTAAGTTACGAGTTCCTGAGCTTGACTTTTCCTCCCTCTAAAAAATGAAAGAGTTAATCTAGAATTATCTTTAAGTGTCTCTTCAACTTTAAAATATTATGATTTTATTTTTCTGCCATCTAGTCACTCCTACACATATTAATGGCATGCTTTTTCTTTCTCCTATTCCCTTAAAAGGATGATTGCAGGAGATATATTTAACACACCAAACTTCTGAACCTAGTCTGATAGCACCTGCATATTTTTTTTTTACCCTTTGCACACTCATTGCTGAGCCTTTGATTCCCAAGCACAGGGTATTTTTTCCAAAGAATAGGAATGGACCATTTTCTCAGGACAACTTTTGGCTGCTGATAAATCATAAAGCTACGAGCACAGGATAAAGAGGATAAGGCAAAATGAGGCACTGAGATCAAGGCAGACTGGAGAATTCTGCCAGGGTTCAGGGATCTATTGCCTCTCCCTGCTTTTTCAAGGAACAGAATCTGGGATAGACATGTCTCTGCACCAAGGACCATAAAGAGGTAGTCAAGTAGCCAAATATGACCCCCAAATATGTTCAGTGGGTCAGGTCACATGTAGCTTCTCTTACTGTTATTTTAATGTGAGTTTTAAATAAGTGCCTTTGTGTAGGTCACAGACTGTCCAGTAGCCCTAACTACTCCCTATGTCCTTTATCTCTCTTATCTCTTCATTCATTCCTGGTCCTTGTCCTCTGCCAAACTCACTGTATCTGTCTTCTCCCACCAGGATAGACTATTATGCCCCATGAGGTAAAGATATTCTTCTATTTGTTCATTGTTATGTTTAGTGTAAAGATCGACAGGAAAGCAGAAAACATTTGCAATATGCCTCATTACCTGTACAAGGAAGAGAGGGCATTCCATACAGAGAGAAGAGACTAGGCAAAGACCCAGAGCCATGAACATGCACCTGCTCAGGCCACAGACTGCTTCCATGTAGGCAGAAGAGGGCACGGAGGAGGAGTGGCTAGAGATGACCCTGGGAAGGTAGCACCTTTACAGGATTGCGAAGACCTTTAAGGCCAAGCTGAGAAGTTTAGATGCTATTCTGCAGGAAAGAGGCACAACTAAAACATTTCAACCATTTCCAGGAATAGAGTGGTGTTTTAGAAAGTGGCCCTGAAAGGGTGAAGGTTGGCATGAGAATAAGCTGGGAGGTTTTTACAGTGGTGCCAAGTAGTGGTGAGGGAAGCCTAAGGTAAGGCAAGAAAAGCTGTATTTCTTTCAGGAGAAGGTTATGCAATAAAAATTTTGGAAACAGAATTAACAAGTGAGAGAAAGAGAGACAAGAGCCAAGTGTGGGCTTGAGCTTTCTGCCTTAGGTAAACTGGATAGATAGATGATGGTGCTGCTGAGGGGAGGAAAGAAGAAGTTAGTAGCAGGGGTATAGGCACTGAATTGTCAATATGGTCAACGATGACCTTTTTCAGGGCAGTTTCAGAAAAATGAGGGGAATGAACATAAATGCAGGTGATCAAAGGGTGAATATGATGTGAAAATTCAAAGGCTCCTAGAAGGTGTCATTCATTTACTTATTTAAAAAAAGTTGGTGAGGCAGGAAGGAGGGATGAATAGGCAGAGGACGGGATATTTTTAGGGCAGTGACACTGTTCTGTATGACACTACAATGGCAGATATTTGTCATTCTCCATTTGTAAGAACCCAGAAAATGTACACCACCAAGAGGGGGCTCCGATGTAAATGATGGACTTTGGGGAATAATGATGTGCCAATATCGTTTTGTTGATTATAATAAATGTGCCGCTGTGGTGGGGGCTGTCATTAGTAGGGGAAGTTATGTGTGTGTGGAGACAGGGGATAGACGGGAAATCTCAATACTTTCTGCTCAGTCTTGTTGTGAACTTAAAACTGTTCTAAGAAATAAAGTTCATTAATTTAAAAAACTTGTTGACGTTTATAAGTCTATAAAGGGAAATAAGATTTTATCTTGAGAGGAAAGCAATGTCAGGAAAGATAGTGGTTTCCTTTCTCGCTTTTCGAATGAGAGAGACTTATTTTAGATGGTGATGTGTTCTGTGAGGAAAATATTTGAGAGAGAAATATAGCTGATGTAAATAAAAGTCTTTAGGACAGTGCCTGATGCGTAGTAATTGTTCAATAAATGTGAGATCCTTATCACTGCTATAATATCAATTACTTTCTTTTTATCATATAGTCATTTAGGTCATTGCCCCAGCTCACTAATGAGACCATTAGCTCATATAGAGAAAGGCTGCAACTGCTTAGAGTTTGTGTTCCTTACAAGCACTTAGTACAATTTCTCCAACAAAATCTTCGTTCATTGATTGATTCATTAACACAGGTATTGAACGAATGGTAGAACTTGAATCTTCTCAAGCGGTCATTTTGGCTTCTGTATCTATTCCAAGCAAGTTTAAGCATTTTTATCCTTCCCTTCGACATACCACATGGTATGTATTTAAAAAGGGGGTCGCATCCTTCTCAGATTACAATGCGAAACTTGTCTGTGTCAGTTATGAGACTTTAGCCACATCCTCTCTAGTAAAATGGTAATATGCAAATTAACCATTACTCCGCTACATAAGCCACGCCCACCAGCCAAACCACGCCCGTCAGCCAATCAGGGCAAGTATGCAAATTAACCTCATCCAAGATGGCTACAACCACAGAGAGCAAGGTTTCCCAGGTAACAGAGGAAGCCAAGCTTTGCATAGCCGTTGCAGGCCTAAGCCTCCACTCAAGCTACAAAGTTTCGATTATAGAAGGTAAACAAATTCAAACAAATGGCGGCAGAATGGAGCTTGAGAGAGCAGGCCAGGGTCGCCGGCGGCAATAGGGGAAGCAAAGCTTTCCACACACCCTGCCCAGGCCCACCCGCTTAAGGCTACAAAGTTTCAATTGTAGAAGGTGAATTAACTGCCACAGAAATGGCTGCCACCCAGGAGGGAGCAGCAGGCTTGGCTCCGCTCCAGGCTACAAAGTTTCAATTGTAGAAGGAAAATAAATTCCAGATACCAAGGCCTCCACTTGGGTTGCCAGGGGGCGTAGCCGGCCTGCAAACCACCACAGGCCCCTCGCTCAGGCTGCCCCACGCCCCAAGGGAACCCCCACCTGATCCGGGACACCATTCAGGGCAAACCAGCTGGCCGCCACCCGTGCACCAGGCCTCTATCCTATCTAATAAAAGAGTAATATACAGATTGATCATCACTGCAACACACAATATAGCTGCCCCCATGTGGTCAAAGATCCTGCCCCCATGTGGACACAAGATGGCCACTACAAGATGGCCAGCAGGAGAGGGCAGTTGGGAGGCACCCGGCCTGCAAGGGAGGGCAGTTGTGAGGGACCAGGAGGGCAGTTGAGAGGGACCAGGCTTGCAAGGGAGGGCAGTTGGAGGTGATCAACCCTGCAGGAGAGGGCAGTTAGGGGTGACCAGACTGGCAGAGGAGGGAAGTTGGGGGCAAACAGGCTGGCAGGGGAGCAGTTAAGCATCAACCAGGCTGGCAGCGGAGTGGTTAGGGGGTGATCAGACTGGTAGGCAGAAGCAGTTAGGGGCAATCAGGAAGGCAGGCAGGCAAGCAGTTGGGAGCCAGCAGTCCTGGATTGTGAGAGGGATGTCCGACTGCCCATTTAGGCCCGATCCCACCAGGATCGGGCCTAAATGGGCAGTCGGACATCCCTCCAGGAGTCCCAGATTGGAGAGGGTACAGGCTGGGCTGAGGGACAACCCCCCGCCGTGCACGAATTTCATGCACCGGGCTTCTAGTGTAATATAATTACAGGTCTAGAGGAAGGAAGTTGGGGACTCTAGCTGGGACAGAATCAGAGACTCCATAATGACATCAAGAATTAGGTTCTGCATGGAGGCATGGAACAGACTCACATACCTCGATGTGGAAACGGGGGAACGAGAAGAAAACTTAAATATTTATATCATAGTCCATGGACATGGGCAATAGAATGAAGACCTAAAGGGTGGGTAGGGACTGGGAGAAAGGGGTAAGGGGGTGGGGGGAATGGGAGATATCTGTAATACTATCAACTATATATATATATATATATATATATATATATATATATATATTTTTTTTTTTTTTAATAATTAGATTCCTTCTATTTTCTGCCATGCTGGTCTCAGAGTTGGGCTTCATCAAAAGGTTGACCTCCCTCAATGTCACAACATGACTACAGTAGTTTTAGGTGTCACATATATGTAGGATGACATCTAGATAATGAGACCATTTCTTCCTCAGTATCTTTGTTATAAGAGGGAACGTTTCCCAAAAAACCCCAACAGACTTGTCTTACATTTCATTGGCCAGAATTGTGTCACAAGCCTGAACTTCTAGCCCTCCTTATGGAGTGTTAGGGAATAGGGCCACTGTAATTGCTTTAGGCTAACCAGAAGCCACCCCTGTGGGAACAGAAGCAACCTTTTCAGAAGTATGCGATCCCACAGAGGAGATGGGACCGTGAATTAAACAGGTTTCTTTTGGAAGAATAACGGCCTGGGGTGGGGCAGAGAGATGAGTGTTAGCTAGGCAGTCAACAGTTGTCTAGATCTGAATCAAAACTAATATAGCATAAGAAAATAACAATATAAAGTGGACATAAAATCTATGTTTAGAAGTTCCTCTATGAGCAAATAGATGATACAATAGTAACATGATGAACAAGTAAATAACTACAAGTTCCAACCAGGTGCTATGAGAAGGGTATTGTCAAAGTGCTTGGAGACTCACCACACACACTGCTCTGCTGTCTTTGTGCTGGTGATGCACGGAGAGAGATTCTGCTTCCATTCCACCAACATTCTAGTGTCTGCTTTGTGTCAGACTGGACACTGAAACCTAGAAATAAATATTAATAAATCAGGTTCCCTTCACTAAAAGAGTACATAATCTAGAACAGACAATTAACAACGAAATAAACAACTGTAACATGATGAGTATACAAAGCACAGTCTAGCACAGAATTAGCAGTGGTCAATTTTATTTGGGGGCAGAAAGGATTTTATAAAGGAATGGGCTGCTTGGACTGGGTCTTGAAAAATAGTTAGTTGCTGGCCAGCTCAAAGGGGGCTGGGAAAGGCATATTACAGCCAAAGGTGTACAAATGTGAATTAGTATTCTGCCTCCATGAAACTCCAAGTGGGTCTAATTGGCTAGATAATAGAGTTGAGGAAGGAGTATGGATGGAGGTGAGCCTGGAGATTTTGATTGAAACCAGCTGTTGGAAGGCCTTCTGCTCTTCCCATGTACA
The DNA here is from genome assembly GCF_027574615.1 of Eptesicus fuscus. Classification (NCBI taxonomy): domain Eukaryota; kingdom Metazoa; phylum Chordata; class Mammalia; order Chiroptera; family Vespertilionidae; genus Eptesicus; species Eptesicus fuscus. The sequence goes on along the minus strand of NC_072488.1, from coordinate 33,381,442 downwards.
TAAATTTGGCTTTTATGTAATAAGTAACACTGAAGGCTTAACAAAGTGAATAGGCATTTTAAATATCACTGGGCCCTAACCGGTTTGGCTCAGTGGATAGAGTGTCAGCCTGTGGACTTAAGGGTCCCAGGTTCGATTCCGGTCAAGGAAATGTACCTTGGTTTCGGGCACATCCCCAGTAGGGGATGTGCAGGAGGCAGCTGATTGATGTTTCTCTCTCATCAATGTTTCTAACTCTCTTTCCCCTCTCCCTTTCTCTCTGTAAAAAAAATCAATAAAATATGTTTAAATATCACTGGAAGCTGAATCATAGGGATATTGGGGTGAGAGCAAGTCCAGTGGTAGCTGCAATAGTTGGGGCAAAACCAGGATAATGCTTGAGCCAAGACAATAACAGAGAATCTGGAGAAGAGGCAGGAATAAAATACTTGATGGCACTCAGTGGAAGTTGGATGTGGAAAAATAAGTAGAAAAGTCCAGAATGATTGAATAGGTGACAGTATGATTCATCAAGATAAAGAAAATAAGAGAAAAGGTAAGATGCACAACTCATTCAGGTTCACCTGGGACTTCCCCAGTTTTAGCACTAACAATCCTGCATCCCAGAAAGCCTTTCAGTCCCAAGCAAACCAGGATAATTAGTTATCATATGAAGAAAAGTACTGTTTTTTCCTTTCTTGTTTTTATTTTATTATTGTTTTTTTACTCTTTATTGTTGAAAGTATTATATCTGTCCCCCTTTTTCACCCCACTGACCCCTTCTAGCCCGCCTCCACCCCTCCCCCTCAAAGCCTTCACCACCCTATTGTCTGTGTCCATGGGTTATGCATATATGCATACAAGGTCTTTGGTTGATCTCTTCCCACCCACCCACCTTCCCCTGCCTTCCCTCTGAGAGAAAAGTACATTTTGAGGAAAGTATGATATGTTCATTTAGGAAGATAATGAATTTTAAACCCGTTGAGCAGACCACTCAGTTTGCATTGACCTAACCCCCAAACAGCTGGCCAGTTCAAACAACTTCCGCATTTCCACTTCTTCCTGTGGAGACCACCATCCAGCATTCGCACTGTTAAGGTGGGAGGCCCTGGCACAAAGGGTTAGCTAGTTGGTCTTTCTTCATCAGGGTAGCTGGGCTGCAGATACAATTTAAAGGATGATTGGTGGACACTTTTTGAGTCATTTGTGCAAGTCGTTAAAAAAAATTATCCCTAAAAGGAATACATCCTATTTGTAAACCATGGTCATTTCTTTCAAGGGGGCTACCCGTCTGCTTTTGCTGCCTATAAAATTATTCATCAGAAAACAGAATGTTTTAATGCTTTATTAATCTTTGTATCACAGAGACATACCTATACTATACATATACAAGCCCTTAAGAATAGGTTGCAAAAATGAATTCTTTTAAGCCCATATGTACACTTATTGCACATTAAATCAAAACAGATATGATCTCTAAATTCCCTTACTTATTTTTTTAAATAAATAAAAGTCTGAAAATCATGTATAAGAAAGTTTTAGGTTTGTACAAAAACTCTGAGAGATTCTCAACATCCAGGTAAGCTTAGTAAAAGCCTGAACACATCACGGTAAGAAGAAAGTGCTATTGAATACATGCATTTGTGCTTGAGACCAATATTGCTCCACCAATAGCTTGCTCTATAAACTGACCCAGTGCTCCGAGAGTCCCCAAATGCCTTATTTAAAACAAGGGGGCTGACATGAGGATGGTGTTCTACTCTTAACTTAGCAATTCCCAGTACTGATTTAAACCAGACCTTTAGTGTTATTTTAACATAGGTTTTGGATTTAATTATCTTAAATGTCTAAAAGAATGCATGCAATTCCCAAACTGTTTATCTCTTTTATGGTAAAATCTCTTCCCCTATCCCTAGAAATCTGTTTTAATTATTTAATCAGTTTGGCTGAAACTCACAAAGCATTAAATTGTTAGTTGTTACTTAACATTCCTTATAAATTGCATTTATTAATTTCTGGATAGAGACTTGTCCATTGCTACAGTAATTTAAATTAGTACCACATGGTTACAGACCGCTGCTGAATGATGATTAAATCTTTGGGGCAAATTCAGTCTTTTAAGTCAAGATATTTAAATGGCACTAGAGATAAGCTAACCAAATTTGGGTCCAAGAAGTTACAATTTATCAAAAATGTAATAAACCATGGCCAGAATATTCATTGTAAGCAGCACATAATGTGGTCCATGAAATGACATTTTAGCATCTCTCTCACTGTGGTCACAGCGAAGTGCTGACGCGGCAGACACAGCAATGCTCCATTGATATTTAACAGTTCCCATCTACAAGGTACTTTGCAATATTGTGGCTTTTTATACACTCAAGTCCCCCTGATACTCTATCAGTCATTTTGGTATTCAACACACTGACAAATTCCTTTCTTGGTGCTTTAATTTCACGGGTGCCAACAATCAACATAGCACACAACTCTCTGGAATTTCAGCAACAGAAGGAGGAACTGTAGGACCTTGGTGGCATTTCAGAATGACACATCGCTGGGGGAAAGAGCCGCGGAGGGACTGTTGACTCTAAACTAATTAGGAACAGATGATGAGGGGGAGGCACTGGAAAAGTTAGGGGATCTCTCCCAGGTCACAGAGGTGGAGAGAGGTTTTAGAACTCAGTTTCTTTACCTGTGATGTAAACCTGTTTCTGTGACACCTATCACCACCCCCGAGGCCATTCAACTGATCCAGGACCTTTTCTCACATCCCAGAAAGGATCTGATCATTTCTTCCCAGGGAACCGAATGGGGAAATCAAGTGAGTTAAACATGGATCTTTCCATGGCTTCTGAATCATTCAATAATAATAATAATAACTTCAAAAGAGCGTGATAGGCAGGTCATAGGAGAGACCATAAGTGTCTCCTACTGGAAAGACTGACCGAAACATTCAGGTAAAATAATAAAATCAACTCATAAAGTAATAGATTCTTCCTGCAGCTAAAGATAAATATTAAATAATCCTAGGTGCTGCTGGCTGAAAATTAATTTCTGTAAGGCAAATAGTGTAGTACGTATATGTGTTTCAATTTCTGTTTGGCAAGGTGCCTATTTTGAGCATCCTGCACAGACCTTTGAAGTACTTGGGCTTCTCTCATAATGCAGATGCTTAAACAAGAATTGCTTCCTGGGGGCTCCCAAGCACTGTAGAAAAGTCTGTTTTGGATCATCAGGCTCCCAACTAATTCCAGGTATTCAGTCTAAAAACACAACATTTTTTTAATGCATTAATGATACAGTGCAGCCTTTCTGAATTGAATTGTGCCAGGAGATGGGAGTGACATTAACTTATTAGAGGAGTCACAAAGTGCTGAACCACTGCAATTTGTGTTCCCCAAATTATAGTCAGGTGCAGTTGCCGGCAAGGGGGAAGGTTGAACCAGGATACACAGTGACAGGGCGGGGGGGGGGGGGGAAGAGTGTTTCAGAGAGAACCCTTTAATGATTAATTTGTAATAGAAAGAAGTACAAAGGGCAAATAGTACACTGTATTCTAAATCATGAACCTATTATAGTCTACTCTTAGACCATCTGACAGCTAAGGCATTTTATCCCCCAACCCTATTTGTTTTAACTGTGCTTATTGAACACTTTGACAAAACACATAACATGTCCCCAGAAGCCAAACACACTTAGGGCCACTTCCACAGAAACGTTCAGAAATTTTACAATAAAAACAACCACCAAAACAATAACAAAAATCCACAATCTAAACTTTTTCATAAGTTTCCTAAGAGCAAAGACTTTTCCTTAAAATCATGAACACTTGTCCCTGGAAGAATCTTCTGCTAGGAGCATGTGGTATTCTGGAACAAACCAAAGCTAGGAGGCAAGGTGAGTTCCTCATGGTCATGGAGAGTAGACGGAGGTCTCCCCGGGAGTCAACGTATGTAGTAACCCTTGCCTCCAAGTCCACTCCAGGTCTTTCTAGAGAAGGGTTTAGCAGATCACTGGGTCTCTAAATGGAGCCAGAGCGTGGGATCCCTCACTTTGATATTCTCCCAACACTCCATGCTTCCTTCCAGAAGGGACGTGCAGCCCGGCATACTGACCAGGTTCTAACTTGCGTCACTGCATTCTGTCTCCTCTGAATACCTCCTGGAACTTCATCTGCTCTTCATTCCATGGTGTAAACCAATATGAGCTGTTGGAGAATTGCCCTTGAGGTGGCTGTACTTCAGTACTGGGCAACGTGACTCATGAATATTTTTAACAGTCAAGGCCATATGCTCCTCTCCTTTGCAGAGCATGGAGCCAAACGGAGCTTCTTAAATAACACACAGTGTGGCAGCCACTGCCAGGCATACCGGGAAGGGGCTCAGAGTTGGATGTGTCCTCACAGTCGGAGAAGAGAAAGGTCCCTGACTTTGAAAGAGACTACCAGCTGAGATGGAGCTAAGAAAATATTGGGAGGATAAAGGGCTTGTTTTGGTTGTCTGTTTTCATCTTTGTTTCAATGTTGGACTTGTTTTGTGAATCAGTTAAGGAAAATGCTTTATCCTAGCTCAGCCTTCAAGTTAACTCAAGCCCTCTTTCTCCACCCCACTCTCAGGATCGGAGGGTACCAAGGAAATGTTGCCCATAAACCTACCGATATTCAGAACCGCTGACATAGAAAAGAAAGCATCCCTTTTTTTTAAATGATATGACGAAGTTTCAACATAAAAAGACATCCATGGGCTGGGGTAAAGTGAGAGAAACTTTTGGAGGAGATGGAGCTTTGTGACATGGGAGAAAATGATAAGAATAATAGAAGCATAGTTGCTTGAAAGAGGGTGGAGACTGAGAGGGCAAACATGGAAGAGGGGGCGGCACAGAATGGAGAGCCTGAGGAATGCTGGGGATTCATTTTAATCTTGACAGGCCCAACTTTCTACTGTTTGATGACAATTTTGCAGATTTCCAACACTGTTGTGTTTTTAATAGTAATCTATATAGAATTTATCTAGCTTTAGTTGACCAACAGAACTTATTTTTGCAACCTTTCTGGGTAAGTGTAATAACCTGATATATTATGTATTTTTAAAAAATTTATCTTTATTGCTGGATTACAGATATCCCCCTTTTTCTCCCATGGACCCCCTCCTCAAAACCCTGCATTGTAAGGTACGTGCTAGGGAAGAGACATCCAGGCATGAACAGAACCAACATAATTCCTACCCTCCCAGATCTTATGTGGCTATACTAACATTCGATAAGCATTATGAGAACAGTTGTGTGGGATTAGGGAAGGGTCCCCAGAGGAAGTGAGAGCTAAGATGAGACTTTCAAGACACAGAGAAACAATTCAGATCAATTGCCTCCCTGCCACTGGCTCATTGCATCAGAAGGAAGCAACTAGAAAACAAAAAAGGTTACACATGCAAAGATAAAGAGAATTTGCTGGAGAACAAATAAACTACCGTGTTACCAATCTGAGGGGCCAAGAGGATGCCAGTTGGGGAATCCAATGTGGATATTCAGTTTCTAAATGACACAAGAAGAGTATGTAGCTGTACCTTCTGGCCCCAAATTGCTCCTGCCCTTGCCACTCCTCCCTCGGATGACTCCTGATGAATAAATAAATTACTGCATTGGATTTTCTCTTGTCCCTGGTGTAACTCTGCTCACCCTGCACCTTGCTCTGTCTGGTGGTAGGATTCCTGTGGCTCTGGTGCTATGGCCACATCACCAAAATGACACTTGAGTATAAACAAGGTCTGTTGGGAATGAAATAATTTAAAAGACAAATGCCACCAAACTCTTTATTTGATATTTGTAGCTTAGGACAAATAAACTGCCCAACTCTACATGGGTGGGTTAGCTTCTGACAAAACATGCCTGGAATAGCAGGGGATTAATCTGACCTTCCACCTTCAGTAAGAGTTACTATATTTTACTATCTTTGACCATGTTCCCATGATGCGGAATATTTGAAGCATAAAAAATGCAATCATCCGAGTGCTTAGACTATCCCGTACCTAACATCTGTATGGTTAAAGGGAAAAAATGAATATTTGCCCCCTCCTGTAGAAACTACCTCGGGTTGGACTGTGCACTTTTTGTTCATAGGTTGCTGTCTGCTATGCATGGCTTTCATTATTTTTCCCATTTGCTTTTATATGCACTCTCACTCCTGTTGTGGCAGGGTTTTATTATTATTATTACTTTTAATCCCAGAAAAAAAGGAAGAGATTCAATACGGGAAAAGAACAAATGCCATAAAATCTACTGTAATAACGTGTTCAGTAGGAACCGTGGTCATTGCAGGGTAGAGTTGCACACCTATTCATTCTTTTGTGATGATCGTGTTTTTACTATTTCAAATTTAATACTTTTTCTAATATATTATATGTTACCTCCCATGTATTTAAGCTGTACTTAAAAGCATGCTAAGAACTGGTAATTCTTTAATGGTTGTTCACTTACAAGCGATTGTGGGTCATTACACAATCATTTAAAGGGCATTAATGAGAACCATTTAATGGTTTTAGTAGAATATCATTGTAAGGGACAGGGGAAAAGTTACTGGCTGTAAATTTTTATGACCATTTCTTACAAAACGTATTACTTTAAAGATTTATGTATGTAACAATGAGTACAATAAAAGCCATGCTAAAAATAATTTGAAATCAAAGTAATGCATATAGATAAGTCTTTGCTCTGCTGCAATTGTGTGGGCCCCTTTTTTAAAAAAAAAAAATCCTTCCTTTTCTCCTTCCTTCCCCTCTTTCTCTGCCTTTCATCCTCCCTCCCTTTCTTCTCCCTCTCCTTTCCCACCTCCCATCCTTCTTCACCACTTCCATTTTCTTTCTTAAAAGACATTTTTAGTACCATTACAGATTTTATTTTTAACGAAAACTATTGCAGATTGAAATCTTAACCGATGTGTTTAGTTGGTGGGGGTTGATCACAGAGGGGTAAAAAAATAGCAGGCCAGCATTGCAGAGAAATGCCCCAACTGGCATGAATCTCTGTTTACAGACCTTTCCCCCATATATCATTATTTTAAACTATTTCCTCTTAATATACTATAGAACTAAAATAGAAATTCTAAGGCTTTCTAGGACATCACTCCCTAAGGTAGGACAGGGGACTAAAAAGGCAGAGGCACTAGTCCTGGGAGGACACCCATAGAAATCCGTAAAATATATCCAGAAAGGGGGCCTTGCATATGCCCAGAGGAGCACCCAGCATCCTGCTCCATGTAGCTCACCTCTTGAAAAAGAAATGGGTATTTGAAAAGCTCACTCTACTGAGGGAGCAACCTTATTAAAGTGCTTTAATAACACAACAGTCATCATATTATGCCTGGTTTTGTCCGCTTGCAATTCTCGTGGAATACATAATGAATAAGACAATACCCCTTTCCCAGGATTCCTGCATAAGCAGGAGGATATTTCTAATTAAAAAGGCAGAGTTAGCACAGCCCATGAAATGAACAGAACCGTATCTCTACAAATGCTGAGATTTTACTGTTTGCATTAAGTAACACTTGTATTTCTCTCCTGAATCTGCCCAATACCCATTACCAATAAGATGAAGATTTAAGATAACTTGGTCAAAAGATGGTGAATTATAACTTTTAATTAAAATGTAGAAAAGAGTTGCTTTAAAGTAAACATGATAATACTTTCATGATTATTTTTTTTTATGGTGAGAACAACAAAAGCACCCTGAATATTTTATAATGTGAAAGAGGATTTTCAGGAAGTTATGCGTGTCCCAGAAAGAAGACTGTGCAGTCACCACGATCCATTTCCAGTCCCGGTAGAATGCGGCCCCTATATCTGGATCCTCAGGGATTCCTTTACTTGACCTATTCAGGTAAATCAAATGATGACCGGAATGGTAAGAGGATAAGGCCAGCATTGGGATTGACACAGCTTATTTTCACCAAAGAGCAATTCAATAAATGATAACAGAAAGGAAAAGAGATGGTTTCCTATGTAACCTATATATCTTGTTATGAAAACAAATTTTAATAAATCTAATGTAGAATATTATTGGTGCTACTTTCCAGATTGAATATAGCAATATGATTGAAAGATTAGTGACTGTGTGTGTATGGTGGTTTCCTTCACCATAATAAGTTAATACTGATGCAAACCTAGCTTCACGCCTCCTTCTAACATTATATCCAACTCTTCCCCTCAATGTTCTAGTACTATTAAGTCTTCTCTGGCTCAATGTATGTTCCGAGTCTTTTTAACACATTACTTATGCTGATTCCTGCCAGGAATCACCTTAACTTCTTCCGGCCCATATGCTCGCAGTCTTGATCAGCTCAAGTACCCTTGCTCCATGAAGCCTTCCTTGACCACTCTAACCTGAGATCTGACTTCAAAAATCTAAACCTACCACCAAATATTTAGGTGAGCCATGGTGAGAGTCACCGGGAAGACAAACCTGTTCACCCTCTGGCAGGGCAGCTATCCTTTTGGATGAGTTAACGTCTTTGTCTGTAAAATAATAATCACATCTGCCTTTCAAGGCTATTGCAATAATGACATCAAAAACACTGAAGATTGGGTTGTTTATCTTCCTTAAAGAAAAAATAAAAATGGACTCCCATTTGACCCAGTAACCCCACTTCTAGGAATATATCCCAAGAAACTAGAAACACCAATCAGAAAGGATATATGCACCCCTATGTTCATAGCAGCACAATTTACAATAGCTAAGATTGGAAACAGCCTAAGTGCCCATCAGCAGATGAGTGGATTAAAAAACTTTGGTACATCTACACGATGGAATACTACGCTGCTGTAAAAAGGAAGGAACTCCTACTATTTGCAACAGCATGGATGGAGCTGGAGAGCATTATGCTAAGTGAAATAAGTCAGTGAGAGAAAGATAAATATCACATGATCTCACTCATTTGCAGATTATAATGAACAACATAAATCAATGAACAAAAACAGATCCAGAGACAGAGAAGCATTGATCAGATGCTCAAACCTCAGAGGGGAGGTAGGGGAGGGTGGGGGTAAGGGGGAGAGATCAACCAAGACACTTGTATGCATGCATAACCAATGGACGCAGACAACAGAGGGTGAGAGCAGGATTGGGAGGGTGGGGGGCAATGGGGAGATAACCACACATTTGTAATACCTTAATCAATAAAAAAAGAAAAAAAACTAAAAAAAAAAAACAAAAAACACTTAGGAACGCATCTGAAATAGTGTAGCTTCATAATAAATGTTAGTTCCTCCTTCTCTCTTTCCCTTCCTTTCAAATTCAGAGAAATTTGTGTTTAAATCATTCAGGTGTAATAACTTATTGTATTTACTTTCTTATAACGTTCAATTTTCTTTATTTTTGTAGGCTTTCATTTTCCATCCTCTGTCTCTATTAGTCTATGATCCCCTGAAGCAGGGACCCTTATTTATGTATCATCACGTACCCTGCCTTGTTTAGCATAGTTCTAGATGCACAGGTAGGATCAATACATATGTATTAGAAGAGTGAATATTAGTCACTTTCTCTTTTTAGAAAAAAATAATTCCCCCAAAATAAAAGCCCCAAATTAGTGACATTGTATTCTATCTTTATGTTCCCTGGTACACTGCATATGATTGAATTGACACACAATGAGGGGGATTTCAGGTTATTTCCAGCCACCTGAGATGGATGGCGCCAGAGAGTCATAGGAGTACTAATGAAGTAAGATCACACATTTACTTCCAGTGTATGCTCACAGACAGAACTTTTCTAGGACTGGGGACGTTGCATCTTTGTACTGCTAGGCAAGTGTTAAAAAATAAAAATATTGGCCCCCAAGCTGGTCTTGGGAAGTGACCAGAGGGGATCAATGCAAACAAGGAAAAATAAAAATTAAGTTTGGCCAGCATTGGGGTTGACACAGCTTATTTTCCCAAAGAGCAATTCAATAAATGATAACAGGAAGAAAAAGAGATGATTTTCTATGGAATTCTTCTAATACATATCTTGTTATGAAAACAAACTTTAATAAATCTAATGTAAAATATTATTGGTGCTAACATTCCAGATTGATTGTAGCAATATGATTGAAAGATTAGTGACTAATTTAAGTTGCATGCATTACAATGGAAAGATGGCTGGTGGGCGTGGTAGTCAAAGCACAAGTATACTTAACATTTAACACTGAACTTCCAAGCTTCTTCCATTGATAAAATGGGATCAGCAGAGCAGAGCAGTGAGGAGTTTGGCCTCTGGTGCCAGATGGCCTCACTGCTCTGTGACCTATCAAGTTCCCACAGCCACTCTCTGCCTCAGTTTCCTAAAATAGAACAGTTCCTGCCTCCTGCCATTGTTGTGAGGTGTAAGGAGGTAACAGGGCCCAGTAGAGAGTGAGGGCCATGCAAGGACTAGGTATTAACCCGGAAGGGTCTGAACACCCTCAGAGTGATTCTGTAGGAGTGTCCGTTTCTTCTCTGCAGCCCCCTGTCCTTCATAAGGACCAGCCAAGCAGCCTGAGGAGGGTGTCTGGGACTCACACCCTGTGTTCCCTCGTCTCAGTCTCCGAGGAAGAGCAGAGCAGCAGAAGAAACCCCTGGGCAGCATCTCCCCAAGCCCTTTCTGCAGCTGCTCTTTCACTTTTAAATGCCCTGTGTTCTGAGGCTTTTGGTGCTGATGCCCTTACATGGCACTTCTTAATTAAGAAAGTAAAAAACAAAAGCAAAGCAAGAGATTCAAAGAGAGAGAGAGAGAGAGAGAGAGAGAGAGAGAGAGAGAGAGAGAGAGAGAGAAGAGAGAGAGAGAGAGAGAGAGAGAGAAAGCTGCCCAAGTGGTGGGGAAACGTGATGAGATGAAGGAGAAAAGGGGCCACGCCACTTAAATATCTTCATCCCAGAGACGCCAACAAAAGCAAGAGCCGTGACATGCATTGTGGCATCTCACTGACAATTTCTAACAGAGTTCTTAGAATCAAAATGAAAGTTGGTGGTGCCTTCAGACCTTACATATCGGACTAGCAGTTGGGAAAGTAATGCTTTTGTGGATTATGCTGGGAGGTTGCTACATCCTTAAAAGATATGTAGTATTATGTGTCATCTGATTTTGATGTGATTTCTAGAAAGAGAAAGGTAAGTTAAAAATAGAGATTCCATTTTAATGCTGTTTACTCTTGCCTTTGTCTGGAGTCCAAAAATGACAACATGTTCTTCCCACTTACTGCAGCAGTTATTATTTTTATATGAAGTTTGAAACCATGCACTTTGCCAAGGCACCCCTCCAAGAAGGTAAGCCCAGTACTCCTATCTATCACAACCCTTCAGACTTTTTTTTTTTTTACTTAAGGGCTTGCCATTTTGATGAGGATGAAGTCTACCGCATACCAGCCACGTGGAGTTTTATTCCTTCATGCTGTTTGTGATAAACTTCAGGGGACACATTTAATATTCAACAACAAAAAATGAAATTTCTGGGAGGATAATATCACCGCTCTTACAGCAGCACGGGGCTTTAAGACACTGTAAACAGTCCAGGCACACAGTGAGACAAAACACATAATTCCCGGGGAGGTGGGGGGAGGGGGTAATTCTGCAAGCTCCTAAGCGTCTATGTATTAATCTACAGCTCATCCCCCATGCTATTATTGTTATTTTGTTGTTGTTATTGTTATTGTTGCTCTTTGTCTTCTTAGGAATAGTGTCCTCTGGGAAGACAGAACATTTCGCCTTCTGGCAGGGTAGTCATTCTTTTGGATCACGGGGTGTCATTTTCTCAGCTTCTTGGAGTTGCTAAATTGCTGAGGAAACCATGGGCATTGGGGCTGCGTGCTTGGAGGAGGCACAGTGGGGATCAGCTCTGGGTGCGTGCCTCTGCCATCCCTCTCTGTCCCTGAGGCCCCATTCTTTACAACCTAGGAGAAGGAGCAAAGTTGCCAGAACCCATCATGAATTCACTTCCCCCATAATTTCTGAGGACCTAATAGGACCCTGGTCTGTGCTTGGGACTGTTGGAGATAAGAGATTCCAGGTTTTGGAAGAAAGTTAAGGTTGAGACGCATTAAATTCACACACACATACACCATCGGGCCTGCGAGAGCCTAGGGTAGACATGTCCTCGAGCTCTTCTGTCCTTGGAAATGGGAGAGAACATCCCCGGGAAAGTACTAAGGAACGTGCACTTGCTGGAACATTAACTGGCATACTTGGGGATCTCTTTCCTGCTGGAGGTAGGAGAGCAGAGACAATGCTAATTGCAGGACAGTGAGCAGAGAAGCGGGCTTTAACTTTCATGCTCTAACGGGGCCATAGAGGGAGATTATAAGGAAAGCACAAAGGCAAATGCATGAGGGCGGTCTTCTGCCTCCCAAGGGAGGGAGATGAGCATCGCAGGATTTGCCGAAGAGGCCCACGGCCAGCACCATCTATTAAATAGCTCAAGTTAGTCAATGTGGAAGAAATTTTTAGACACACATGCCCAACCATATGTGCATGGCCAAGATTTAAAATAGAAAAGTGAGAGACTGTTGGATGACTGAGGATTTTTCCCTTGCCAGGAAGTGCTCCTTAAGGATTTCATAGCTTGCAAAAGAGAATTGCTTGCCAGACGAGCCAAGAAAAAGACACAGAAGATTGGGACCTGCTTCCTTAATGATGAAATGTCACACTGCTATGTAAATCAACCCCAGGAAAAGAGGCAGGCACGATTAAGATGGCTTTGCAGAAAGAAGAGAGGTTTCTCGACATCTCCCCCCCTAAACTGCTTGAACTCCTCAGACCTCAGGGCTGGAGGCACACACAATGGAACCTTCCTGGTGGCTGCGTTGGGCAATAAGGGAAACCCTCTGCCAATTCCATGTAGAAATAAAAAATTACAGTGTGGCTCCAATTCACGAATTCATAAGGGGCAAATTCTCTGTCAAGTTCATAGCAGATCAAAGAGCTACCCCACTGGGTTCTGTGTGTGTGTGTGTGTGTGTGTGTGTGTGTGTGTGTGTGTGTGTGTAATGAGGTAATGAAAAAGATAGGATGGATCCCACTAGTCACATGAAAATCAGCTTTATGAATTTTCAAGTAGATTTTTTTATTTTTGACACTATTACACATATACCTCATCCCCCCCGCCCTTTGCCCACCTCCACCCAGCCCAAGTAGATGTTTTTTTAAGTGGTATTTTACCGCCAAACACCCATGTCAGCACGTCTGTGCCTCAGTTCCTCTCTCTGATGGCCCACCATTCCATCGCATGGTGTGAGAAACAATGATATAGTTTATGATGGCCAATGTTTTGCTACGCCATTACTCAATACCTATGGTTGAAAATAGTCTTGTCATTTTTGGGAAAAGGGCGGTTTGATGACAGCATGACAATAAAGCTATTATCTCACACTTTGGAAGTTTGATACTTCAGGAATCTGATTCTTGGGTCATTTGCTATAATTTATGTGTTTCAGAAGTACTACAATCAAATCACCTAGGAGTTCCATATCCTGGGAAGCTTCCTCCTAAATTGTACCATCAATTTTTAATTCACTTTAGGTCCCTATAAATTTATGCCTAGAAGGGGTTTTTAGAATTGATTTAAATAAATCCTGTCATTTCACAGAATAGAAAGGGGAGGCCCTGAAATGTTAAGTGAGTGGTTATAGTCCAAAGCTCCTTGGTGGGTAAGTCAGTATGAGTTTTGTGGTCCTTTGCCTTCCAGTCTAGTATGCTCAATACTATACTGAACATCAGGGCTGTACTATATAATTAACTCTTTCATGTCCCTAGGAGTAATATGGATCTCTCTACCAAAAATCAGTCTTTCTGTGTGAACCTTAGCTGCTAAAGCAGGGGCAATCTCTGATGACCCACTCAAAAAAAAAAAAAAATTCCTTACCAGAAAAAAATGGGAGGATGCACTGCTGCTAATGAAAATCAAACTGGGATTGTCTGAGTCACACTAACCATCATCAGCACATTACTAGTTCCTGCCAGGAACAGTCCTGCATTGTGAAGAAAATATTAATATAATGAAAGACTGGCCCATGGACCACCTGGAGAATACCTGTCAACCATAAGTGTTTCCACACAGTAATAGGAATCACTGCTCCATAGGCAGTGATGTGGCTGCCACACTCCTCCACTGGAATCCACCCAAATAACCACCTCCCCCATCGTCAACAGCTCACTTTGGAGTGTCTTCTACAGAAAACACCAACTAAGTGCTAGGAATTGACAGTCTTCATTTACTCTCCGGCCGGGAAGGTGGAGGGAAATGGAGCCCACCTACTTTCTTCTCAGAGACAGGAGACGGACTTCAAGGAGTACAACTTCATGCTAGAAGATGATGTCGTGGCTCACTAGTGAAACCCATCCCATATTCGTCTAATCACGCCTTGATATCTCTAACCCACGGGCTACTTTTTGATCTCCATCTTTCTTGTCAACCTCAATTACTCTTTTAGAGTGCATTTGGGAAAGGCTGCTAAACTCCCAACAGATTGGGGACCTCTCACTCTTGAGGAATCTCACAAGCAGGCCAAACAACCTGCCTTTCCACCCCATTCTTTTCTTTTCCACCTTTCCCAGGCAGTGCGGGGCAATGGAAAGAGGACCAGACATGAAATTCAAAGACGTGGTTCCAGTTCTGATATTTTCACTAAGTACGTGGCATAGGGAAAAGTCACTTGATCTTTCTGAGCCTTGGTTTCTTCATTTGCAAAACGGAAGCTTTAAAGGAGATAAGCTCAAATGTTTCTGGCAACTTTAGTATTCTGGGACTTCTTAGAGCACAGGACTATTGCCAGAGAGAGGATGTCGGGGATTATGAAGCCCGCATTAGATATGGCTTAAAATTCTCTTAATTACAGTGTCTCACAAATCTTGAGCCCCAACAAACAATCAAGTGTTAAGGGCAACAATCCCAGTGCCATTTATTGCCCTGCAAGTTGCTATGAAATATTAATGTCAAGTACTAATGATGGTACTTGAATTACTGTATGTACTCAGATAATTACTGTATATAATTTGCAAATATGCAACGGCATGTACCCTGTAACAATAAGGATAACAATACAGTTGATAACAATTTAGGCTTCCATAAGATGATTTTACTTCGAGTTTTGAAATGTTTCCTAAACATTGGCTCATCTATTTTTCTGGATACCCAATAATGCAAGGTACAGCTGGGGACCGAGAAAGGGAGGGAGGGAGTGTGGATCCACACTTTGGAGATGGGCAATCCAGGCCCTGACAAAAGTACTGATTTCCCTTGGGTGACACAAAACCAGAAACAGACCTGGGAACAGGGACCCCGTTTCCGGGTATGCAGCCTGCTGCTCAGAGCACAAGCCTCCTCCTGCTCGCCAAATGAGAGCACGAAGTTTATGACATGGCATTACCCAGCCACTTTAGGGTGTCAATTTCCTTTACAATTTTATGAAATATCATTTGGAAGGAGGAAGACATTTATGCTTGTGCACTAAGAGCTCTCCTGCCTGCCCACCCTCTTGAGATAAGAGTTGGTCACTTTCACCTGAACAGAATTGCAGATACGAGGCACACACTTAGTGTGGCAAAAGCCATGGGGTTTGTTTCCAATTTAAAGAATGACTCTGATTTGGCTACACATTTTAAACAGGCGCTGGATAATACACATCCATGGAATTTACTCCGACAGGAACAAGTTATGCCATCCTAATACTGTCTAGAAGCCAGATGTATAGTCACTGTTTTCTTTTTCTCCTTCCCCCCCTTATTGCTGCACAAAATTAGTTCCTGGGATACCGAGATTCCAGAGGCTCATTGTCTTGCAAAATATTCAGGTGCCTCACGATGATCTACAGTAATAAACCTCCAGTGCTATCGCAAAAACACATATAACAATGTGGAAATATATGTATGCATGTATACATAAAATGAAATATAGATGTGGTATGAGAAAATGAATCAGAAACACAAAGAGGAGCCAGGTAGGGAAGCAGGGAGAGAGCTTCCCTTCCAATCATGTGGACTGAGAAATAGAACGGATGCTCATTAAAGTAGTGTACCAGGACTCTGGTTTGCTCCGTGATTAAGAAGTATCGGTTGGAGGAGATTGGTGAGGGAGATCAATATACTTGTCTTCATTCTTAATTCTTCCTTAATGTCTCTGTCTCCACAGGACAGCTGAATCAGATATGTAGAGTCAATCTTTATCCACCAGGGGGCTGCACTTCAGAACAAACAAAAACCCCAAAAACAAAAAACTACAAACAAAGATGGCTTGGGCTACAACAGATAAATCAGGTTGACACCAGCTCCCTCTGTCCTCCCAAGTCCCAACTTTTGTTCCAGTGTTGTCATGCTTCTGGCCAGTAGACAAGACAGGGATGAGACATGGAGGATGGAGTCATGGAGAAATGTGGGGCGCGGCTACAGTGTTTTGGACAGGCTCAAGCCTTGGACTGATGAGAGGGTACAGTCCTCTGGTGGCCAAGTGCACGTCCCAGCTTGGAGGGCAGAGCCATCCCAGCGCAATTATAGCCAACAGCTAGAGTTGTAAGCTTGAACCTATGGTCGGAACACGTGGCCCCACGTGCCTAAGTGATATAGGCTGCAAGGAAACAAAGCTTGATCAGGCGCATGTCATTGAGTGGGATCGAAACCCACGAGAATGCTGTAAACATCTTGACCATTCCCTTACTTTGCCTTGTGGCATCTGGCTATAAAATAAAGACACAGCTTGTAGTCTGTGGCGCTGCTGGGTCCCCATCAGGAAAGCAGCGTCCCACCCAGACCCAGCTTTCATTCTCTTGTCTGTCTTTTCTAATCCTTCACTGCCCCCTCTCAGGGTCACTGAACCTGGCTGAGCTGGCATGGCAAATAAAGCGCCCTAGGGCTGAGTATGCCATGGTCGTGCTGGCTCCCCACAGAGAAAGTGACTCCTTAACCTGAAAATGCGATGATGGTGTAAAGCACCAAGTGTGGTCTTCCACGCCAAGCACTCCATCAATGTTATTCCTCCACAATCTCATCTTTCTCTACAATTTAACCTGAGGGAAATTCTTCCCTAAAGTTCAGTGGTGTCATCATCTGAGGCTCAGAGTAACAAGATCCACCTTCCTCTCTCCAGGTCTCTCAGGTTCAACTTCTCTGGAAGGGATTCTTGGGGCATATATGCAATGTCAGAAGAAAGACATTTCTGATTGTCACAACTAGCGGGAGGAGTACTACTGGCATCTAGTGGATAGAGGCCAGGGATGCTGCTGAACAGTGCACAGGACAGCCCCCAATGGCAAAGTCTTACCCAGTTAAATATGTGAATAGTGCCAAAGCTGAGAAGTCCTGCTCTGTAGTGATAGGGATCCCTGGATACTACCACCCAGGTGGCTGGGGACATAGCTCACTGAACTCTGCATCCCTGACCCAGAGTTAGTTTAAAATCTCAAATGTAGACTTTCTCCTGCTCCACAGTGTATGTTGCATAGAGCTAAGTATAGGGTCATGCTCACAGCCACATCTTTTCAAAGAGCTGGAGTTGGATAATTCAGAAGACTGGAAAGGAGCTAGCAGGGTGAAATGGAGTTGATTTTGTTGTTGTTGTTTTAAGCCTTCCAGGCCTATAACTTTTTAAGTTATTTGTACGCCACACATAGGCTGTTATATGTGCTTTAAAACCTGTTCCCTCTACTTCCTGGACACATGGACTACATTTCCCAGCCTCCTTTGCTATTGGATGGCCATGTGACTGAGTCCTAGCCAGTGGAGTGTGACAGGAAGGAATAGAAGCATTTCTAGGCCTGGCTCAGAAACATTTATCACATGATCATTTATTCCCTCTCTTTCCCTAGCTCCTGGCCCTATACCAAGGTTTCAGCAAAGGAACCCAAGGTTGAAAAGGATGGTGGCTCAAGTGAAGGAGCCTTGGTACCTGAAGGACCTTACAGGTACTGAGGACAACTTTCTAACAGCAACATTTGCATTGGACTTTAAGTGAATAGGAGATAAAATAAGCACTCAAGAGTTAGGGATTATTATAGCATCTATCATTACTTAGCCGAAATTAATACAACATGCATGTATTATTTTAACAACTATAATTTGAATATTAATGATTCCACATTTGTAAATGTTTGTGAAAAGCATGTTGCTGTTACGTTTCTGTTTTAGATTTTCCATAATGCCACTGAAATTTCTCCTTTTAATGTAAACTGACTCATATCACTATCTACCTTAAAGCACTTTAGTGACATTCTGTTGCACTTAGTGTAATACTTTTAAATAATCATCATGATTCACATGGTCTTTCACAATTGCAAAAGAACATAGTGCTTGAGGTAAATAACAGGGGAGTGCTGTTGAAAGGATGAGCTTTGCCTCCCACTATAGGTGTGAAAGGCTCAGACACTCCTTTCCACACTGCTAGCAACTAGAGCAGACGCAAGCAACGTAACATTCCTATTCAAGATTTTAAATCTCGAGAAAGTAAAACAAAGACACAGGAACAGCTGAGGAATTATTCAGGATGGCAGCCTTGAGAATGGGGCTATGACAACACCAATGCCCAGGACGGGAGTGGCGGTGGCCTGCATTACCCAGACTGTCCTTGCAGCAGGACCTTGTTTGTGCTGCCCTACTGCCTAGCATTCTTTGGATCTTGTTCATTTCTGAACTTAAAACTTGATTATTTAGCTTCCCATTGATTCTGTGAGCCATTATAAAATAACTTTTTGCTTAAGTGAACCAATTTTAGAATTTATTGCTTGCAAGCGAAACCCTGCTAGTCTATCACTTCTGAGTGATAAAATATCTTCCCTCACCCACAGGAATGTAAGCTCCATGAGGGCAGAAACTGCATTTGTTTTGTTCCACATTATATCTCCACCCCGCTACATAGCGTCTAGTATATTATAGAAGCTGATTAAATATTTTTGAATGAATGAATGAAGATAGCAGAAGATCATGCAAATATTACAAATCAGCATCACTCTCCAATGTGTGTACCATTCTTTCACTTCAAGATCAAGATTTAATAAAGTAGGAGATCGGGAGTACCAGGTAGGTAGAGTTGCAAGTGGATAGAAACTGACACTTGTGTGATAAGAGAAAGGTACTGGGGCAGTGCTGTTTAAAAGTTGTGGGAAAATGGAAAGTAGACTTTAACTCTTTCGCCTCCTGCTGGACAGTGCAAGTAGTGCAATAGCTACAACTTCTCACTTAACTGCTGGCAAGCATTTTCCCAAGTTCTCCAGCTTGTGACTACTTCTCAAAATGTGGAAGTATGGTGTTGGAGAGTCAGAAAACAAAGGCTCCCATCCTGAAAATTGATTCCACCTTTCTAACCCTCAGTATCCTAGCTCCAACTTCTTCAACTATCTGGCAGATTGGTTTTGAGAATCCAACAAAATAATGTATTTTATAATGCTTCATAAATGGACAGAGCATTATGTAAATGTATAGAAAGATCATTATGTGCACACCAAAAATTTCAAAGTGTTAAGGGTGGAGTTAGACCTCAGTTTTTTAGTTTGGCTAAGAAAGAATTCAGAACCAATGACTCTTAACACAAGTTTACTCCAAAAGTCACAGAAGTAGAAGTAAGCGAGCTAGGCTGTGTGGACTCAGGAAACAAGTTACAGAGGCAAAAGAAGGGCCCTGGGAGCTAGGAAGAAAAAAAAGCAATGGTATACTGCACCTGAGTAAGAAGGCTCAGGTGAGGGAGAGGGGGAGGGGGAGAGAGAGGGAGAGGGAGAGGGAGAGGGAGAGGGAGAGGGAGAGGGAGAGGGAGAGGGAGAGGGAGAGGGAGAGGGAGAGGGAGAGGGAGAGGGAGAGGGAGAGGGAGAGGGAGAGGGAGAGGGAGAGGGAGAGGGAGAGGGAGAGGGAGAGAACGAACACTGGGTCCTTTGTCTTAAGGGTTTTTATCTGTTTTCCAAAGTTGGGGATTTTAGGAGAGGTCTCAGGGGAGGATCTCAATAGAATATTCAGCAGCTTTCCAGGTGTATCCTTTCAGTGTTGTGGTTGGCACTGGGCAAGGGGGTCATTATTCATTACAACTGGTTCTGGTGTCAGCCATGGCATCACTTAGTCTGGGTTTGCTGCTTTTCTGGGCCTGGAGCTGAAACACAACTGAGGACTAGGTGTTATCTCTAGTTTGACCAACACTCTGTCTCTGTGGTCAACAGATGGGAGGCTTTGTTCCTAAGATCATTTGATGCAGGTCAGAACCTCCTTGTCCTGAGGGCTCAATGCTTCAGGGAGTGGTCATGTAAGGGCTTGTGTGGGAGTCATATGAGGCTATTCTCTGTCCCCCTTGTTCATCCTCTAATGGGGTCTAAACCTCATGACTAGTGATATGAAAGGCCAGGGGGTTACCTGGTGGGTGTGGCTCAGTGGTTGAGGGCTGACCTATGAACCAGGAGATCATGATTTGGTTCCTGGTCAGGGCACATGTCTGGGTTGCAGGCTTGATCCCGTGTGAGGCATGCTGGAGGCAGTTGATCAATGATTCTCTCTCATCATTGATGTTTCTATCTCTTTCTCTTCTTTCCTCTCTGAAATTAATATATATATATATATATATATATATATATATATATATATACATATATAATATTAATATATAATATATATATATATATATTTTTTTTTTTTAAAGAAGAAGAGCCGAAACCGGTTTGGCTCAGTGGATAGAGCGTCGGCCTGCGGACTGAAAGGTCCCAGGTTCGATTCTGGTTAAGGGCATGTACATTGGTGCGGGCACATCCCCAGTGGGGGGTGTGCAGGAGGCAGCTGGTCGATGTTTCTCTCTCATCGATGTTTCTAGCTCTCTATCCCTCTCCCTTCCTCTCTGTAAAAAAATCAATAAAATATATTTTAAAAAAAAGAAGAAGAAGAAAGACCAGGGGGTCCACATGCCTCATGACATTCTAGGGGAGGAAAGTTCACCTTGGGAGTGAGGTCCTAGTCTATAATAGTTGTTTTCTCTAGTTTTGCCTGTTGCTAGGCACCCGGGACTTTCTGCTCTGGTGACATTCCATACCTGGCTTATTGTTCTGCTCATGCCTGTCTAACTGCCTCCTCTATAATAAGGAACACCTCCATCTCTCAGGAAAGCAGAAAGTATTTCTACAAGGTAGGCTGCAAATCTAGTTTACATTGTACTGGTACTTTCTCTTCCACAGGTAGGAATCAGCCATCCTTGTTAGAACTGCTCCCCCAGAGTGGAAATACATTGTTTTGTGGAGGTTTCACTAAGGGAATGAGAGTTTGTGCAGAATCCATGAGAAAAGAAATCCAAATGAGATTGAGATGGTGGAAATTTTTTGTGGACATCTCAGAGCAGCTTTGCGTATGCTTGGTACAATCTGATGTGGTGCAAACTTCAGTTTTCTGGAGAACGTCATACCCTCTCATATTCATTCAGGAGCATGCCCCTGAGTTTTCTCATAAGGCATAATAATCGCTGCAGACAGAAGCTACTTCTGATTTACACTTTTCATGGAAGACGACGGGGACTGTAACATAGCAAAACCTTGTGACTCCAGCTGCAGAAGGTGGAGGGAGCACCAGGATTGCTGGTGCTCAGGGACAGAGCAAGAAGCCAGCCTCCACGTGGCAATTTTAATCTCCAGGAGAAGTGAGATTAAAAGCACATGAACTCTCCACCTGATGGCTCATGACTAAAGCTCACGTATAGGTTTTGATCAATTCTATCACTGAATCTGAGCTTACCTTTTTACTCCCTTCAAAATGTGAAAGCCCCAAGGGTAGGAAATATTTTGTGCAGGGTGCTATTTTTAAAACGGACAGGAAGATGACTGTGGGAAGTCTGGATTCTAATTCTGGCCCTGCCACCACACTAATGGGTCAAGACTCATAACCCACCCAGAAGTCATTTTACTCATCTGCAAACCCAGTGTTGGCAGAGAATGGGTGCATTTCAAAGACATTCTTGCAGTTGACTTCCTCCCTTAAGTCATCCTTTAGTTCTTCATAAACATTCATGAGATTTTTAAAAAATGTGTAAGAATGGAAGAACTGCTCTGCTTGGAGCACAGATGAGGGATTGGGGCCAGGAAAAGGCTCTCTGTAGAAGGCAGTGGACAAGCTCAGCTCAGCGCTGAGCTCCACAAAGATCTAATATTGAGAACTTGTTTTGTTTGCCTGGAGGTAAATGGGTAACAAGTAAAGAGAAGAGCGAAAAAGGACCAACAGTAACTTTGAATCATTCAAAACTGGACCTAATATGAGTTCTGGTTGCCACTTGAGCAAATAATGAAATCCTGGATGTTGAAGATGGACAAATGGTGGTGGTCCCTTAGCAGGGATATAGCAGGTAAGCACCCAGTTAACCACCTGTGGCTGGCCGGGCAATCTGATAAGAGAGATCTATGATGTTTGCAGATACGTTTAAGTCTCATTGTGTCTCATGCAATGCCCACTGCAGTCAGCCTTCTGAAGTTGCAGGTGGTGCCCACTGGTTGCAGATCTGCTGGTTCAAAGCTAATTCCTCACACTCTGCTCTGCAGACAGAATGGGGAGAGGGCAAGCCAGGGAGAACCAAGCTGGATGCACAGAGCCGGAACCTGCTTCTTGCCACAGTCCCCACGTAAGTCACCTTTAAGGCAACAACTCTCCCCAAGAGATGGTCATACGTATTAAATCATCAATAAAGAAAGAAAAAAAAGAGAGAAAAGCAAACAACAAGCAAACAAACAAAACAACAGAAAACCTCCCTTCTGGAAACGTGAGGTAAGTTTGGGAACCCACATCTAAAACTGCATTCCTCGACTAAGTGCAAATCTAGCCAAACATGAGGTTTCCATTCCAAAGTTTCAACCTGCTGGAGAGCGAAGTTTTACCTTCAGAAACTCAGATGCACTGATTAAAAGTGACTGCCACAAACACACACTCCAATATCATCAAGAGCAAGTCAGGACCCACACAGGAGCTCACAGGAAACTCGCGGAGGAGAGTCAGAGTCGCCACTGAAACAAAAGCCCTGGCTCTGAATGCCAGCTCAGCAGGCAGCTCTCGCCTGTTCAATGAGACTCGTTCTTTGATGTGTGTTTTTTAACCGCCACTTTCATGTGGTGATGGAAGAAGCTAAGAGCAAGGTGGTAGCATTATGTGAAGACCAATGCTTTCAAATGCCCTTTGCCCCTCCACAGCACCAGGCAGACAAAGAAGAACCACATAGCCAGAGAAGCCTACCTGGTTTTGAAAGAATATCTGTGCTAGCAGAATCGAAAAGGGTGAGAAGGAGCAAGCTCCTCAATGACAGGGAAAATTTTGGTGGGGCCACTTAGAGAGAGAGATTGGGCTTAAAATAAGAGTTCACTTACAGCTTCACTTGGATTATAATCCAAATCAAAATTACTTGTGGCCAATTAGTTTAAAATAAAAATATCCTCGCATGTGGCAGGTCTTTCACACATTTATTTTCAGTAGCAGAGGAAGGGAGCAGCAGTAGACCTAACAGGACCCTGAGCCTTGGGGAAACTAAACAGGTGTGTCCTGCTTTACATAATACATCCATTTCTGGGAAAGCTGAGTGGAAGTGCAACAATATTTTTGTATATAAGGTGAATGCTATTCTAAAAGCATGACACTGAAAACTCTGGTTTTTGACAGGTAAACAGAGCTTTCTTTCCATTCTTCTGAGTTTGCCTAATGAGGTTGATTTAACTTGAAGGATGTGAGCCCGCTGTTTGGGGCTCTCAGAGCAGCAAGTTCCCACAGGGGATCTTTAAAAGTTACTTGGGGTCAACTTATCCAAAAAGGCCACATGAGGAAGAAGCCAGAAATGCACCTAATATCATTAGGTAGGGCCAGGCAAGTAGAAACTCTTGGCTGCTTCATGGAACCACAGACTGTAGGGCATTTTGTCAAACTGGGATGGGGGCCGACTGTCCTCGGGAGCAGTGAGAGAGGGAGGGGGCTGTGTCCATGCGGAGGATGGGATGCTCTCTGGGACCCTGTTGCTACACGAAAGCCCAGGGTTCAGAAGGCGGTGGTCAAACGGGGTCACCTCACCTGGCATAAGGGAAGCAGAGACAGAGTAAGGAGCCTCTCACACCCTCAGGGGGGCACCAAAGCTGGAAACCATCTGTTCAGAGACTGACTGGGAGGAGGGTCAACTAAGTCAGAAGAAGGTAAGATGTGGAAGAAGAAATAGAAGATCAGGAGAGCGGGGAGACAAAGAAGCGGGACTCTACAATACATCCTGGTGGAGCCTACAGGGACGCATGACTAAATTGGTGAGTTTTTAGAGGATTGGTTGATTATGAAATCATGAACAGATTCCAAGGTGCTATTATTAAGTGTCTGGCCACATACCTTGCACTAGACCCCACCCCTTGAAGCTTAATGAATATATTTTCAGAACAAATACAAGGAAATACTACATTTTACAGAAAACAACAAACTGAGTCACCAAGAGGTAGGTAACCGAAAGTTGAAAAACATATTTTTAATATTTCTACCTTTTTAAGTGCTTCCCATTAAGCTCTTCTGATATTGGGGTTTTAAAAATAGACTTGACTGATGTTTGGAGCACACCTCCATTGCTCTGATGGTAACAGCTTTTGCTCTATAAGCCTTGATCATGGCATCAGTCTCACTATATTATAGCAGTTTTTATAGTTCTCACTCATGCAGCACCAAAAGCTGGCTTTTCCCCACCTTCCAGGTCCCCACCTGGCCCTACAGGTGGGATGACTAGACAGTTCCCATTCTGTCGTGCCCTCAAACCCAGAAACCAGCTGCTTTTATACCCGGAGTGCATTTTCGCTCCCTTACAGCCTCTGAGCAACTCTGACTTCACTTCTGAAACAGAGCCTTCACCTCTTTCCAGGATGTTCTCTCTGACTCCCTCCTCAGCACCCAGAATTTACACTCACCTAACACCCATCAAGAGAAATTGCAACTACCCATTTAATTCTCCATCCCTGACCAGCCTCTGAGCATCAGGAGGGAAGGGAGTGGACCTTCGTCTACGTAGTCCAGGCACCTGTCACAGTGCCAGGCACTTGCCATTGCTCAAAACATGTTGCCACAGAGGGGCCAGCAGGTGCGCCTCCTCTCATCCTGTTGTTGCCAGTTGGAGGCACTGTCTGACCCAAGCAGACATGCTTTATGATCCAAAAGCATATGTCCAGCAATATGACAGCTGTTTCCATCCTTGGGGCACATGTTTTATAGGCTGTACTCTGAAGAAGGCAGCACTAAGCATGATAGAAAACTAGCCACTGCCCACCTAAATTAAATGTCTGCACAAGCTTTATTTTAAGTAAAGTTACACAAAACTGGCGAGAGGTTTTCTGTGGTGGAGTAAGGACAACTGGGGAGAACTTCATTTTTTATTGAGTACATGCATGTGAAATACTGGTTTAGTGTGCTAGTTTGGGTTTTCTGAGAAGCAGGTGCCAAAATGGGGTTATATGTGGAACAGATTTATTAGGGGAAATGCCTACACCGAGGATGAAGGTCAGGGGGTATTCAGGTCTGACCTCGTGAAGAATAGGGATAAAGAACAATGGTGGTAGGAAGAATTTCCACTACAGCACAGTTCCAAGAAAGCTTCAGGCAGGGAAATGGGGAATCTGTCTATCTGTCTCTCTCTCTCCTCCCCTCTTCCCCATCTTACTATCTCTCTCTCTTACCTTAAACCTGCATGTAGAACCACAGAGTGTTTATGACCTCAGGAATTGGGTGGTGGTATGTCATGAAGTACAGAGCGCCTTGCTTTAAAGGTCACCACAAAGGGAATAAATACCCCATTCTATCATAAGCCTCGATCTCGAGTCTTAACAAGAACTTAAAGTGGGTTGACTGAGAGATAAGAAGCCCTAACATTTGAGTGATAATAAATGCCGTGTTCTGTCCTATTATGGTTTTCACAATAATCCTATCAGGTAGCTAATGAGTTGTCTCCATCTAAATATGAGGAAATTGAAGCCCGAATCATTTAAGTTGCTGTTCACCATCATGAAACTAGTAAGTGGTGGAAGGCAATTCAGATGTGTGCCACTTCTGGGCCAGGGCCTTTAAGAAGAGGGTGCATGTTCCCCAGGTGCCCTTCTCCTATTGACTGGAATCCTTGATGCCCTGTGACTTTGGAAAGCACATTGTACCAGAGGCAGAGCTTCTGTCCGCTGAGGTCTGCAAATGCCTCTGTGGAACAGCACCTCCTACTGACTGGAAACCAACTTGGACTCTTGACCTTGCTGTGTTTAATTCATTATAGTTGGGGAATCTCTGTGTTACAGCAGTTATATGTCTCTGCTTAACAAGACAAGACAATGTCTCCTTGGAGAGGTATGAGCAATTGGCTTAAAGGCACAGAGACAGTGATAGCAGAGGCAGGGATTAAATGGAGATCTGACCTTCAGTGAGAGAAGAGAAGGGAGACTCAGAAGCCTGGCTGAGGCTGCTCAGTCTGATTATGGTCTCTGGGTTGCCACTCCAGAAGGTGCAACCCAGAAGCCGTACTGTCAATAGACTGAGATTAAGTGAAGACTGGTTCAACCAAACTGAGGCAGGGTCCAGGTACTATTGCGACATGCAAGGCCTGGGAAGCTGGCATAAAATGGGGAGCCATCATGAACCATTCTTTGGGCATGACAGATTCTCAAGGTCCCATCTCAGTGAGAGATTCTTTCCACAGAGAGAAGGGAAAGAAAAAGGAATCAAAGGAAAAGCCTGTGCAGACTGGGACCTTGTGGTTGGCTGGGGCTAGGGGGAAGGCCATTGTTCAATGGGTAGATGGACATCCAGGGACTCACCACTGCACTGTAGGGTCTCCAAACTCATTTCATACCACACAGCGAAGCTACCAGAAAAAAGTAGATATTCTCTCTCTGTTCAATGACCATCCTCTAGGTAAAGGGCACTAAAATGCTGAAAGCCCTTGCATTAGCTGAAGGCAGTTAATGCCTGGTGGACAACAGATCTTAAAATTACTGGGCACTTCTGAACATAAGTCTCCCTCAGGCTTCTTTGTTTTTTGTCCCCATTCTCCATCCATGACTTTAAGAAAACTCTCCTTGAAATATGCAGAATGTTCATTGAGCTCTTAGAAATGACTAGGCCTTTCTGTGCTAAGGGCTCAGGGGTTTAAACCTGTCCCTATCATTCCCACGTAGCACCTCCACGTGACCCGAGGAGAGAGTAAGTACAATAGAATATTTTTTCAGGGACACAGGGTGCTAACTACCCAAAAGTACACTGCCTACTCAAGGTACATTGTGCATTCTAAAAACATACAAGTGCTCTTCTGCCTTCATGAAGAAGATAAAAGCAAGAAAGTGGATTAAATGGACAAACAACAGCCTACTTCAGATTTGGATATTACATTGTCTTCAGCGAAGTGTTTCTAATGTTCTTGAAGCTTGCAAATAATGAAAAGGGTATCCTCCCCATTGAAATCCAAGTAAATACGCTGTAATTGGCTTAGAGTGCCTTTAATACTAGTGTTCTCAGGCTTTAAAACTCTTTTTTTCCCCCCAAGTTTCAATAACATGTTCTTGAAAGATATACTCTCTAAGTAAATTCTTTGTCCTCACGAAGACACTCAAATCACTTTTCTAAACTGATGGTCTGGCATCCTTCCAGAGCTGATTTAGAAGTTATGGCTCACACCCCATGTCTGAGTCTTCTAACCTTGGCACAGTCCTGAATCCCATGAATAGGGCTGGCAGTTGGGAAGGATGGCTATAAAAAGAGAGAAAGCTGCATGTATCTAGTTCTGTTTAGCAAATTTTGCTTTCATGAAAATCCTAGAGAGTCAAGAAGACATTGCCAAGATACCTACAAGATCTCAGTAACCTGTTGGACCACTCCGTATGCCATAGCACCCTCACTCAAAATAATTTAAGTGTTGTATAGTGTTTTGTAGTTTGCAAACACTTTCATATTTATTATCCCATTAGATGAATGTAATAACCACGGGGAATGTGCAGATCAAATATTACTCTCCGCATTTGAGAGATCAAGATACAGAGGCACAAGGGAGTCCTGTCCAAGGTTACCCACCCAATTAATGTCTGAGCTGAGACAGAAACTCCGGTTCCTGGCAGCGGGGATGGATCCCTTTCCACTGCACCATGCTGCCTCGTCAGAAGCCTTTGGCTCCAGTCCATCAGTTTCCAATCTGTTTCTGATGATGGCTAGACTGCTCACAGCGCTGGTCATACCCGGCCAAAGAGACGAGATCCTGGTCACTGTGAGGAACACCACCTCCAGGTGGAACTCAAGTAGGCCTCGGCAGAGATAACAGTAGAGGGAAAAGCCCCTGTATCCACAGCACCTTAAAACTCCAGCCCAAGCACTCGTCATTCCCATTAATGTGCAATTGCTCTCAAAGCTCTTTGGAGTTAGGGGTTTGCTTTGCCTACTGTGAGAAAGGCATCCACCAAGCTAAATTGGGCCCTCAGGCATGCACCCAGCTTTCTCAGAAGCCAATACTGTTTAGATGGAGTCCTCCCATGCACATCTCCCAGGATGGTGTTAGACGGCCTATGAGTGTACTTTGTTTCCTTTAAAACAAGTAACCTAGAAAATGAAATAACACATATTAGATTAAGCCCTGTCCCATTTGGCTAATTCAGGAGTTAATGAAAGGTCTCTTTCGGTCATTGGTATTGGCAGAGACGCATTTAGTGAAACTCTCGTGGGAACCTAACACAGGTACAGTAGCAGCTCTTGCCCATAAACCAGGAATGACACTTGAAGGCAGCTTTTTCCTCTCTCTGAGGATGCCGTTCAGGTTTCTCTTGACAAAAGCCCTGTTTACCAAACTCCCCCACAAAACAAAAAGAATGAGATATCTGGGAGAGAGAAAAGTAGAAAGAAGGAGAACACAAGAAAAGTGAGAAGAGAGGGCGATGTTTGAAATGTGTA
The DNA here is from genome assembly GCF_027574615.1 of Eptesicus fuscus. Classification (NCBI taxonomy): domain Eukaryota; kingdom Metazoa; phylum Chordata; class Mammalia; order Chiroptera; family Vespertilionidae; genus Eptesicus; species Eptesicus fuscus. The sequence continues at coordinate 33,352,622 of NC_072488.1, read as the reverse complement.
TGACACAGGGTGGAAAGAGAAGAACTGGCCAGATCACTAAACAAATACCATGGAGGCGCCCACTGTGCCTGGGTTCAGAGTCACTAACAATTAATTCCACCTCTCTGAATCTCATGCAGTGCCTAATACGTGGATTGTCTATATTAGAAATTTAATACAGAACACTGGTTTATAATTGTTTCTTGAAGTGACTTCTAACTTTAAAAATAGTCTAATAAAAAAATACAGCTTGATTATTTCATGACTATAACTCCAGCCCTTATATTATATTCAACCAAATATATCCAGAATCAAATAATTTCCTGAAAACAGATTCTGTGATAATTATTTCTGTGATCTTATATTCTGTCACAGAAGTGATGAAGCTGTTCCACCTGCCTGCCACTTTTCCAGGAGTGAGTCACCCCCTGATAAAGAATAAAAATGCCATGACCTCCTTACCCCCTTCTCAAATGCACACTGAGCCGGCCCACCACAATGAGAAGACTATTCATGTGATGAACTGCTGAATCTCTTCGTTTCATACTTTTGTAGCTATATTTTAAGTGGGAGAGGTCTGTAGATTTTTTATTGTTTTATAGTCCTCTCTCTGTTTCTTTGTATCAGAGTGATGCTAGCATCACCAAATTAGGTTGTTTTCAATATTTTTCTATATTTAGGATCAATTTAAAATTAATTTACCCTTGAAAGCTCCAGGATTTGTTTTAGAACCAATACTTTAACCACTTCTAAAACCTTATTTATTAGTTATTTATTTAGTTTCATCTTTGGTAATCACTTTATTGCTTTCTAATTATTCTCAAACTATTTTGGTAATTTCTATTTTTCCAATATGTGTGTGTATGTATATATTTATATACATATATATAAATTTTGATATATTATGTAAATATATAATTTTTATATTTTCATTTCATTGAGGTTTTCAAACTTATTGGAACACAACTTTACACAGCAATCATAATTTTAATTGTTCCTGAACTTACTTTAAAATTCACATTCCCATATCTAATTTTGTTTGTAACTTCCTGCTTTATTAAAACTGACAAGGGTTTATCAATTAATAAAATCATTTTAAAGTAAATTAATAAATAACTTATTATTATATACATCTAATCATATAAATATAATTTATATGATAAATATAAATATTATATCACTATATAAATAACAGTTTTTCCTAATACCCACAAACTGATTAATCACTTACTTTAAGGTATCTGATTATTTTATCTTTTTAATAAAGATAAAATTGTTCTTATCTTTATTACTTAATTCTTTATGGTTTTATGCTTGTTTAAAAGTTTAATTTCCACAATTTTACTTTTAATTCATTTGTAGTTATCCTTTATTTCCCCTGGGGGGCAGGGGGAGTACTTAGGCTATTACCTCACCTTTGAGTATAGCTTTGGCTGACTTTCATGAGTTGTGAAATGTAGCATTCTCATATTTATTGCTTACTGAATCTTAAAAATTTTTATTATTTATGTCCTTTGGGCCATAAATTAGGGTAAATCATCTGAAAATACAAAAATAACATTTTAAACACCGTGTAATATTCAGAAGAAAAAATAAATATTTACTGTTAATAACATTGATTCCAACTAAGAGAAGGACCATTTTTACCATTATCTGTTACTTGTCAGTGTCTCATGTTTTAATTAGGTAATTTTCCATTCTTTCTGTATGCACATTGACATATTATCCAACTTTGAGTTCCTAGGAATTTGGGACTGAGTTCTAGAGTATAGAAACTAAACCTGCAAAGAGAATTTTCAATGTCTAATGGTTTTATTAAAACACCTTATAAAAAAATATGGAACAACAATTTTCCCATCCATATTCTTGCAATAAGGAAGAGCAACATTTGTTTAAATAAAGGAATATAGAGAAGAACAGTAGGGGAAAAAAGGAAAAGTGAAATAAAGGTTTGTTTTCCTGTGGGTAATTATGCCCAACACAGCTTCAAAAATGGGTTCTTAAAAACTATGTGAGCCCAGCCGGTGTGGCTCAATGGTTGAGCGTCAATATATGAACCAGGAGGTCATGGTTCGATTCCTGATCAGGGCACAGGCCTTTGTTGTAGACTCAATCCCCAGTGTGAGTGTGCAGGAGGCAGCTGATCACGATTCTTTCTCATCATTGATATCTCCCTCTCCCTTTCTCTCTGAAATCAATATCAAAATATTTTTTAAAAATAAAAACTATATGGAGTTTCCTCATAAAACAAAAAATGGAACTCCCATTTGACCCAGTGATCCCACTTCTAGGAATATATCCCAAGAAACTAGAAACACCAATCAGAAAGGATATATGCATCCCTATGTTCATAGCAGCACAATTCACCATAGCTAAGATTTGGAAACAGCCTAAGTGCCCATCAGCATATGAGTGGATTAAAAAAATGTGGTACATCTACACAATGGAATACTACACTGCTATAAAAAAGAAGGAATTCTTACCATTTGTAATAACATGGATGGAACTGGAGAGCATTGTGCTAAGTGAAATAAGTCAGTCAGAGAAAGATAAATATCACATGATCTCACTCATTTGTGGATTATAATGAACAACATAAACCGATGAACAAAAACAGATCCAGAGACAGGGAAGCATTGATCAGATGCTCAAACCTCAGAGGGGATGTAGGGGAGGGTGGGAGTAAGGGGGGGAGATCAACCAAAGCTGGACTTGTATGCATGCATATAAGCATAACCAATGGATGCAGACAACAGGGAGCAAGGGTGAGGGCAGGAGAGGGGTGGATGGGTGTGCAATGGGGGGATAAGGACACACTTGTAATACCTTAATCAATAAAGGGGAAAAATTAAAAATAAACAAATAAAAAATAGCTCTAACCAGTTTGGCTCGGTGGATAGTGTTGGCCTGCAGACTGAAAGATCCCAGGTTTGATTCTGGTCAAGGGCCTGTACCTTGGTTGGGGGCACATCCCCTGTAGGAGGTGTGCAGGAGGCAGCTGATTGATGTCTCTCTTATCGATGTTTCTAACTCTCTATCCCTTTCCCTTCCTCTCTGAAAACATCAATAAAATATATCTAAAAAATAAAAATAAAAACTATGTGAGTTTCTATATGGTTTTTCTATTGTTATTTTTTGCCTTCCGCCTCCCTTTCTTTCATTTCCTTTCTTTCTTCCTTTTTCTTCCTCCCTCCTTTCATCACTCCCTTCACAAACCATTCTTCAGTGAAGAGGGGGAACATCCTTGACTAGATTTGGGGTCTGATTTATGTAAAAGAATCAGCTGTGTCCACTCACCTCCTACTCACAATCTGCCACTATTCTAGTCCTCCAAAATAGAGTCTCCATCATTCCTTACATGGAGTGGAGTCTCTTATAATCTCTCATTTTCTCAGCACAAATGCCATCTTAACAGCACAGTCACTATCAAACCAGGAAGCAGGTTATTCCCCTCCCACCTCAATATCAAAAGTTAGTACCAAACTTTCTTTCAAATGTAATGGAGCATAACTTTGCACAACTCTCTTATAATTTTTACTGCCCCGGATTCTATTCTAAAATTCATGCTCCCATTTCTATGGGAATGGTGGTGTTCTTTAAAAATATTCCTTCCCTTAGAAGGTTTTTAAAGCTTGGAAGGAATATTAAACAGTAAGTGAAAGGAAATGGCTTAACTGCAACATGTCAGGGTCAAATGCCTTTAAGTAACTGTTGAAGAGTAGAACTCCAGTGAAAGCCAAACAGAGGGCCTGATGGAAAGCAGGGAGCTGGTCATACAGCCACTTCGACCACAGGACTCTAGTACTGGCTGGCACCTTGCAGGGCAGCTTTGCAGGAGAGTAATGAAGCCCATTTTATAAGCAGAGACTCTGAGCATGACAGAGATAAAAATGGATTTCCCATATATCAGAGCTGTCTCTGATTTGTGTCCAGATCTGCAGATCACAAACTGTCCTATCATATCACAACTTCACCTGCTGCCTTTTAAGATACTGCTCCGATCCCTCTTGAAGATGCACTTCTCTATCTCTAGACCTTTGGTTTAACTGCTGCAGAGTCTGGGATGTTTTCTCTCCACAGTGTGCCCTGTGTCTAAATTCCATGCATGCTTCACGGAGGAGACCCCGTTTTATCTGTCACGTCTTTCCATAGGACTTCAGACTCTTCTTCATTGCGACATGGCCTTGGAAATGAACCACACCTTTGACTTATGATTGAAAGGGGCTTGAGGACAGGCACTGTAGGGGTGCATGAATGGAGTGGCATGCAATAGTCCTGGAAGATTTTAGTTACTGAAGAGTAACATGTGAGGAGAAAAGGACATTGAAAGTAAGAGAGACCAAGAAGCCGCCACTCTACAATCTGTCAACTGAGACAGCCCATCAAGGTCAGAATGCCAAGGAAACAGTTCAGGGGCAAATACTCCAAGACACTGTCCTCCCTTAAGAATTCACCTCCAATAAACCACTGTCTATATATGAAATTCCAACAGGTACAGTTGTATCTTCATCCCTCAATGTATTGCCTATTGTCAACAAAAACTTCCCTACATAAGTATTTCCAAGTATCTAGTAGCTTCCCATTAATTAGTTGGATTTTGAGAATTTAACTTGAAAATTTCACTAGAATCTAAAACTTCCTTTCAGATTATTTTTTTCATTGTACTCTGTTTCCCAATTTTATGTATATATTTTAATCTTTTCATACAAACATGATGTTTTAGGTACTGTGTCTTTTTTCGAATTTTCTCCCATGGGAAAATGAGTCTCTCTTGTACTTTTACACTATCCACAACACACATTAGTTATATGGGATGTGGTGTTTATTTCCTTTGTCCCTGAATAAAAGATGAAAGTTCTCCCCAATTTTCTAAAAATTGTAATTGCCACATAGGCATAACCAAATATGTCTAAAATTTACACACAACATCCCCAAACCTGTCCCTACTATTATTTTATTGTTATACACAACACATTTGTTTTGAGGAATTTATGACTTTTTTTTAGTTTGTATTGTTCTTCTTCCATATCTGTGCCTAGTTAGTAGACAGGAAATCCAATTCCCTAGGAAGCATATTATCTAAAATTTACAATCTGTATATGCCACAATGGTTATTTTTTTTCTAAATTTCCCCTTGTCCTCTTTGTCGATACCTATTTTTAAAAGTCATTACTATCTTACAGCTGTCTAAATTTTCTCCTCATTTTTCTCCTAAAAACTGACTTAAAGCAGGAGGTCAATATCTCAGCCATCATTAATTTCACACCCTCCTCTTCTCATTTATTCACTGGTCTTTTTTCTCTTGAGGATCACTTTTTTCCTTGATACATTTATAAAAGACCTCCTTACTTCATCTAACCTCCTTTCCTATATCTCATTTCCCACTTTTGGGCTCCTTATCTTGTCTTCACTAACTTGAGTTGTTTTGTCTATTTTTATCCAGTTCCTGCCTTCTCCACTCCCAGGGCAATTGTTCTGTTATACACGGATCCTGAGCAGCCATTGGGGATGACAGACTGCATTTTCACTAGAATTCAAGAACCAGAGGGACCCTGCAATTTCTCTCACTGTACCAGTGCAACAGAGCTCGCTTTTGCACTTTAATTATATTGTCTTGGCTACTTCACACCTATCTACACTTATGAATGTTAATACCTACTCCCATGGCATCACAGGTATTACATTTCCTCCCAATGTGTTTTTCAACTAGGAATAGTACCTTGTAGTGTTGTTATCGATGATCACATTCCTAAATAGGCAGTGGAGAGAATGGAAATGATTGACTCTATTAGGGTGAGGTCATTTGCATACTGTTCGGTGATTTGCATACTGGCAGCTCCTAGGACTGTGTTTCAGAGGTGTCCCCACATTTCTCCCTTTATAACAAGGTGTGGCTTATCTGGCTCCCTATAAAACTGTCCTTTATCTTCCTCTCTCATTTCATTCTCTCCCACTACAGAATAATACACACTAGCATAAGCATGACATTGCACGGCAGTCTCTATCTTCTGAGTTAATGTTCTCTTTGGCATAATTCATCATCCTTTCTGATTTTCCAGGGCTGATGACAATGGTGACTCCCCTAATATCTGAATGAAGTCCTTCATAAATATTTTGCTGAGTGATTGATATCTCCTCTAGTTATGTTTCTCACACCTCTTCCCTTTGGCATAGAACAGATGGGATTCCATCATCAGAAGCAGATGTTGTGGAAAAGATACCAGGAACCCAGAAGCCCTCTTTCTAGCCCCAGCTCTCTTGTTAACTACCTCAGCCTTCTCCACGAGTCACTTAACCTCTCGGAGCTCCATTTCCATGTCTGAAAATTTAAGATGCAAATGTCTTCTTCAGAGGTGTATTGAGGTGATCAGAAAAGATATACGAGAGAGTGTCCTAATATGAAGAAGTTTGGTAGCTGGATTTTTGACATCGCTTAGCTAAATTATGTTAACTTTTTAAAATCAGGTGAAATATACATTTCTGTTTCACCTATCCCCTTATGAGTTTTTATAATAATAAACAAACACACACACCTCTGGGAAGGTCAGTTACATTTTGAGCAATTCCTAATGGTGAACTGTCAGACACTGAAAAAAAGGATAATTTTAACTCCTCCCATCTCTATCTCCCATCCACGTCTCATTCTCCACCTTTATTTACATGAGGTAGGAGGCACCTGACAGGGAGAAGCAGGGCTCTTGTTTGATGTTAACTTAGCCTCATTCCTTGAAGATGGGTGTCAGGGGTGCCAGTGTCTGGAAAGCATTTTGGCAGTAAGAAGCAGACAAATGTAAATCTTTTAAACCCTTATGATAAGTAAACTCTCCTCAGTTCAACATCTATATATATAAAAGCCTAAGCGACCATTCAACCGTTCAACCATTCGACTGGTAGCTATGATGTACACTGACCACCAGGGGGCAGATGCTCAATGCACAGGCATGGAAACATGGAACAGACTGATGAATCTCAGAGGGAAGGGGGAGGGGGAGGGCGGGAAGAGATTAACCAAAGATCTGATATGCATACTGCAGACTTTGTGAACTTATTCATGCACCAGTGGAGTCCTTTGGCCTGGCCTGTGGGGATTGGGCCTAAACTGGCTCTCCGACATCCCCTGAGGGGTCCCAGATTGCAAGAGGGTGCAGGCCAGGCCAAGGGACCCCACTGGTGCATGAATCTGGGTATCGGGCCTCTAGTATAAATATAAACACTAAATCAAATCAGATACTTACACATTGTTTAATCCCATCATAAAACATTTTGTTTTGACAGCTTGGTAATGTAAAGTAAAAATACCGGCAGCCAGAAAGAATCAGTGTCTTTGCCTGCCTACTACCTGAAAGTCTTCCCTACATATAAATAGAATAAAAAAAGGTATGTTTATGTAAAAGGAAACACTGATTTACTAGAACTGATTGCTCCATAGTCTAATTACTTTTCAACTGGCTGTTCCAAATTAAGATGTCACTGATGGCTTTTGGTGATATATTTCATTTTAAGCAAATTTATTCTATAATAGAGTACATCATAATGGAAAGCAGAGTTCCTACTCTTCCCTCCTCTTTGTAGCCTGATATCTTGACAAGTAAATTAAATTTAGCAGTTAAAATGCTTCCATTAGTAATTTTATTAAGTTAATTAAAGAATCTCTCTTTCTGAATTTTAACTACCTTCCTTTCAGAACAATGTTGATTTCTTTTCTTTCTTTTTTTAATTTCATGTATTTAGGGACTGTGATATATTCTCGAACCAATCAACAATTCTGTTGGTATTACATTTCTGTGGGCAAGAGGCTATCAATGGGGTGGGGGCAGGGAAGGAAAAAGAGCTCAAGAATCTTTGGAAGGAATCGTCTGTTTCATATCCCAGAAGAATTGGGTTGTGATGCCTTTAAAAGAAGAAGGAAGACCAGGAGTGTGAGGAGAAAGGAAAATATGCTTTGCAGCTATCCATGTTCTTAGGAAAAGGCAGAACTGCTAAGTGGTGTTTCCATACACAGAAGGTAAAGCACAGATAGTTCAAGTAGAGTTTTCAGGTGGAAGGAGAACTCCAACTCTTTTTTTTTTTACTCTGTAGGTGTACAAGTCGTGCTGAGGAAGATGCTAAAGTTGGTGAAGCACAGGTTAAAGGAAATCTCGGGCCCTCTCCAGGGGGTAGCATTTTAAAAGAACCCAACTATTTCTAAAAGATGTAGGGCAAAAGGAGTCCTCTCATGGCCTACTGCCTGTTTCCTGCGGTTGGTGTTCCTAAGCTCAGGAAGTATAGGAATTATTTTTAGATCTCGAAGGGAACATAGAGAACATTTTATTATATCCTCTCATGTTAAAGATGAAGGAACTGAGGGCCAGGAATGAATGATGCCACCATCATCGATAATAATAATAGCAACTATAATAGTAGTGACTAATATTTATTGAACTCATCACTGGGAAGCTTCACATACATTGTCTTATTAAAAATCCCATGAGGGAGATTCTCCTGATGCCTCAACATTACAGAAGCAGGAAATAATGCCTAATGAAGATTATGGAACTTGTACAAACTCTGCATGACTCCACAACTAGCACCCATCATTACCTCAGATGAGTGTTCTGGGGTCCTAGAGCTAATGAGTGGTCCCCCAGGGCTAAAGCTCAGGACACCCCTTCTCAGATCTGCTCTTTTCAAACTAGATCCTATGAAGAGAACTGAATATCTAGTGCTTGAGTGGAGGAATGGGCATTGAGAGGACACTGTGATTTATTTTAAAGGAATCCCATGGCCTAGATACCCAGTGGAGTATTTGCTTTATGTGTGAAACTTTATCAAAGGCTGAGTTCAGACCCAAACTTACATTCCACCCTTCACTCATTCATTGAAGCAATAAAAGAGATTCAAGAATACGACCCACGGTAATAACTATTAACACCTCCCATCTCTTATTTTCTAATCCCAGCCCTTCTCGAATAGTTCACTCCAGGAGCTCACATGCTCCGAGTTCAAGCTCCATTGCCCCTCTCAAAATCACTCCCAACAACTCCTCAAATCCTCCTGCTGCACCCTCACACAAACACAGCTCAGGTACCACACCCACCTCACTCTGGCCCTTTTCCTGGGAGACTGAATGCCTTTCATTACTATGTTCCAAGCTCACCATTTTCCTCATGGGAATAGGTCACCAGGGATTTTTGGCCTTCTATCCTTTCCCTGCTCATCAGATTCTGTCACAAAAACCCAAAACACAAACCTGGCAACTCACAGAAGCTTCCTGTCAGGACAGAATGGATGAATCCACTAAACTATTTTATAGGCCAGAAAAGAAAAAAAGACAAAGAACACTCCATTCATATATTTATCCGCCCCCCCCCCCCCCGACAACCTTTTTCATACCAGGAAAGCTAAAATGGCAGATGCCTACCCTAGATGATCTTTGTATATTCTAGGGGGCCCACCCCACTTTCCTTTTCCCCCAGCATCAAGATAAACAGAGTATCTTTGCACCCGATTTGATCTCTTGTCATCCTGGATATAGGTTTTCAAGATGGGGTTGCACAATTTCTGAAGAACAATAATTTGCCAAATGTTCCCCACGAGTGTTCACTGGGAAAGTTGTTTCCTTTACTAAGCACATCCCTCCCCCAAAATGATGTCTTTATAAAGTATCCAGCATTTCTCAATGTTTCTATAATGAATAGCCCGACAGACAGATGCAGGGAAAGAAGAGCCTGGGTCATCCAGTATGTGCTGCTAATCAAAAACAATCTTCCCTCTCCCGACCCTCCACTGAGAAAGATGCTACCTTTAGCCGACAAGCATATTTCCTATATACCTGCCCACACAGCAGCCATGTTTTCACTAGTAATTTACCTCTTACTTCCTTGATTCCCTGACATTCACACTGCATCTTCTCTTTGGTGAAGATCTTTTTCAATTATTTTGAGAATCTTGTTGGTTTTTTTTATGTGGAGTTCAAGTCCAGTAGTGAAATCTGTTTCATATTTGTAACCAGTTTTCAGCTCTGGAAGAAGCCCAAATTGGTGAGTCCCTGTAAGTGGAAAAGAAAAAACAACAACACAGAATTTAGTTATGCAGGCTGATCTTATAGAAGAGAAGATAATTCAAAGGGAAAGAATCTGCAAAAAATAAACATTATGTCCTCTTTTCCAACCCCAGAAATTCTGCCCCAGTTTTCAACCTGGAGGGTGATCTAGTCACTGTGTAGCACCACAAAAGAGCCACAAGGATCATGGATTTATGTGGCAAAATCCCTATTATTTGTCACATGAAAGGGAAAAATGTGTGGTTTTTAAATAAAATACCAGAGAAGGATGGAGCAAGTTTGATGCAGAAAAAGCAGCCACCGTTGTGAAAGATTTGATAAGCTTCTTCTTACTTGTCCTTCACCCCGAGGCTTCTGAAGAGGCCTGAATATCTGGCTTAAAGTGAGTGATGCTACTTGAAATGAAAAGCAAGGAGATTGCAAATCACTCTTCTGCACAGGCTTGGAACACGCGATGGCTTGGCTGATGGACAGATTCAGGTATTTAAGTGAGTGTGATTTCCAAGCAACAATTTCTAAACCCTACATTGTCGTTGACCTCCATCATGCAATGGGACATGTTTATGAAGGCGCGCAGTAGAATGAAATGCTTTGGAAGAATGCTGAAGTCATTTTCTAACACCGCGGCAGTATTACTGCAAATTGAAGCCACGCTATCCCAATCAGCGATAGAGTCCAGCTTTGCATCCTTCTTCTGCTTAATGGTCTGAGTTCATTCCAGCAAAGGGTCTGCCTATTTGAGGAATCCAGCTAGGAGAATGGTTGGAGTCCACCAAATGAAGTGGGTAATCCAGTGTGTGTGTGTTCAGGTATACTTTCGCTTTTTCCATTTCTTCCTCTCTTGCTTTGATTTTAAAGGCAATGATATAAGGAAGGTGAAAACTAGCCCCAAACAATTATTTTTTTCTGTTCTTTGGCCAGAAAGCAAAGCAGCAGCCTTTTAAATCAAACACAATTAACTGTACATTGAAATCTATGGTCTACAATTGCATGTTCAATTAAATAGCTAAAGGTAATTTGTAAAGGTTGGAGACCTCAACTGCACACTGAAGCTTCAAAAGTCTGCTTAGATTTCCTGCTTCTTCACTAAGGCCCAGAGTGTTACTTCCCCAAAAGTTAAAAGCAGAACTTTCTGGGTCTATTAGCACTCCTAAAAAGCTTTACTGTCAACTAAATCAAATATTTGCATTTAACCTTCTCGTGAAACTTGCCAGAAAGAAAAACAAAATACAAATATAAAAGCAAAGACTATTTATCACCATCACTAGAGCAATGGCTGGCTCTCTGATCCAGCCCCACTTTCTCTCTCTTATCCATAAGAGTCATTTCTGGGCTGTAACTGGTTTGGCTCAGTGGAGAGAGCATCGGCCTGTGGATTGAAGGGTCCCCGCCCGGATCGATTCCGGTCAAGGCGATGTGCCGGCACCCAGGTGTGCAGGAGGCAGCTGATCGATGTTTCTCTCTCATCGATGTTTCTAACTCTCTATCCCTCTCCCTTCCTCTGTAAAAATCAATAAAATATACTTTTAAAAAATTTTTTAAAATAAGAGTCATTTCTGGATCCTCTGTTTCATCTACTCCTAAGTTATAGTCTGTGATCTATTTCATACATAAAAGCAGTTTTATTTAGGCCGATTGAGACTATTTTCATTTGAGCCATTGGTGAGAAAACAGTGTTAATAACAACCATTAGTTAGAGCACAGCTATGTACACTGATAGTCATTCCAAATGCTGGCATCCTAGTGGGGAAAAATTTTCACATTCCTCTCAATTGTATAGTTATTTATATACACACCTACTAAACTATGAGATACTCCAAGGCAGAGACCATCCTATTCACCATTAAATCATTCCAGCATCTGCCATAATATTAGGTATACTGGTATTAAATGGTGAAGTAACAAAATGAATGGATGAATGAGTGAATGCACCAGAAAATTAGTATTTAAATACAGACAATGATTATTTGTGTTACAGTCCCACTATACTGAGAACTGTTTGGAAGAGTTTTTAAGAGAGCCACAGAGAACGCTTGGCTGACTATTCTTGGAGAAAACATTCACTGTTTGTTGGATGGAGACAGTTCACCAAGAAAGCAGATTTTGACCCTTCGAGAACTTGAATGTGATGATGAGTTTATGACAGTTCTAAAAGCCAACATACGGTCGGTGGCCAGATTGTGGTTCTGGACTGAGAGGCTTCCATTTGGAAGGCAGACAAGCATTTGAATTATGGGCCTAATGAAAGTGTCAATAGCAATCCTGTTACTGGAGGAGCTGTAAAACCCTGCTTAATGAACTAGGCAGGGACACAAAAACACAATGGTCTAAAATGTACTGTAAGAGAAAATGATAATTAGCCCAGATTTCATGTACAAGATAAAATGCATAGGGATGATATTACCACTGAGCAATATTATAGCCCTTCAGGGGACTGTTTTGTTAACAGGGTTTGGCTCAGCCTTTTCAATCCTCCTTGTATGAGTGGAGATGTACTATACAATCGTGAGCTGGGAGATAGGGAAAGATTGTCAGATGGTAAAATTCCTATCATAGATGCTGACAACGGAAAGGGCAATAAAAGGATTCTGGCCTTATTAAGTGTTCATTATTATTTCAGAGGCTTTATGCAATATTGGATGTTTAGCCAAATGGCTCACCACACCAGAGAAATGGGTGTTAAAGAGAAAGTCATTCTCTAAACTTGAAATCTACTTGTCTAGGCCACCAAACCTCAGCCAGGAAAGTAAGGCAAGACAAGGACAGACCTGTAGTAAGCAATTGGGCAATAGCCACTTACTTCCAGCTTAAGAATTAGGGAGCTGCGGAGGCAGCCCTGAGTACAGAATAGAGCAGTGAACTTAGAGGCTGGGGGCTAAGATTCCAGTCTTAGCTTCGTGTAAGTCTGAGTTTGAACTTTTTCATCTCTTAAAGGGAGGGTAGAGGTGTAGATAAATTAGAGTGGCACTTTAAAAACCTTAAGGGGCTTACAGATCACCTGAGGATTCTGTTAAAATACAGATTCTGATTCGCTTGGCCCGGAGTGGGCCCGAGAGTTTGCATTCCTATCAAGTTCCCATGTTATGCAGCTGCTGCTGGCCCATGGACCTCAGTTTGTGGTACAAGTGACTACACAGTATTTCTCAACTTGTAAGTTCTGTGAAACTACCAAAATCAATAAGAAACTGATGGCTATTTGTTACTATACCAGGTAAGTGGGAAGAGACAATTATTGAGCTTTTGGTATCATCAATGCAAAGTTGTTTAGCCTTTTGTTTTTTCTTATCTTTTAAGTCTAAATAAGTGTCTCTATCTTGATTGGAAAACTACATGAATACTGTGTCCTTTGAAAAGATAAAATTAGTCAGGAGTCTTTGGCAGTAGACTGTTAATATTGTTAGGCTAGCAAAATATTGCCTTTGAATCAATTGTTTCATAACTAAATGGATTGCATGTGGAAAAATAAAATAGGGGAAACTAGAAGTTATGAGTTAAAATGGTGGATCCATATCTAATAAAATGAAAGCAAAGGGGCTCGAATTATGTAAAGTTAGGCATAGTGACTTGGGTACAAAAATAAGTTAATGTTGCAGGATGAAATGTGGGACCTGACTTATACCTTGCACAAATAGTATCATTTAGCCTAGGTGCTTAGCCTGCTGAAAGTGATCTAGAAAGCTGAAATCTATTGAGCTCTCTCTTTATAGACTTTCTTCCCCTGCCCACCCTAAATTTTTTAAGTGATATATGTATAGGGGAAGGAAGGGAGGAGTATTATTTCAACGCAAGCTTAAAAAAGTATTTCACAAATGTGCAGACAGGGGTTTTGGATGTTAATATACCTTTTTCTGATTGTGTCTAGGAAAATATGTGTCACATAATAAGAGCTCAATTAATGTTTGTTAAGAAATATTAAAATGAAAGCAATGACATTTGATAAAGCTGCAAGACTGAAACCAATTGAAAGTTCACAGGATCGTCAGTAACACTTAAACTAAGGGTCATGAATTTGGGGGTGGGGTGGAGAAATGTGTCATTAGTTAGGGGGGAAAAAAGGTTTTTTTCTTTCTCCTCACCTAAACACGAAATTCACTGATTCTTCAGTCTAGAGAAGAATCAATGAATTAATCTTTGTACAAGAATTTAATGAGCTCTTATTATGTGCTTTATGCGTCATATAAAATGTCTGTTTACCTCTTTCAATATCCCTATGATTTCATTAAAATTATACCCATGCCTCGGGTGTGACAAGTAGAAAATGGTAGAACGAGGGGTTTCCTCTAAGTTCATCTAACTTAGAAGTCTGCACTCTTCACATAACTTGTAACACAGTTGGGGTCGAAGGAGGTGGAACAAGACACTTTTAAAGCAAGGAGAAAAGAACCTATTTTCTAGGGTGCTATATTATGGAGACAATGACTGTAAAGCCATCAAGAAAAGAGGGTACTTTCTCTGGACTTGGGTGAAGGTTGTTTCATGGACAAGGGCTGGAAGTGGGGTGACACATCATTCATTCACAACATATTTGTGTGGCCCACAAAAAAAAAAAAATAAAGCTGGATAGACAGTAGTAGACAGATGAAGTGAGAAGATGAAGGGTGTTGAAGAATGATAAAAGTAATTAGTGTTTTCTAGAATAAAAACGTCAGAAAGATTTTCTAATACATACCAGGAAAAAAAAGCAACCTATGGAGACCTGTTTTCCAAGTTCAGCATATATTGACCCCCTCGAAATACACACTGTCAATGGGGTAGGAGAAAGGGAGCGTGTGTTGCTCAGATAAAGATAACCTAAAGGCACATCGTGAATAAGCTAAAACCTCCATCCAGACAAAAGCCAATTTGTATAGTACTCCATTTAATTTTCCAGGTTGTGATTGCCTCTCCAATGCGGTTTATATTCTCAATTAAGAATTTCTTTAAAAATGAATGGATGAAGTATTTCAAACTTGTTATGGAATATTAAAGATGAGTCACTTTTAAAAAGTGGTTTTGGTTTTTTCCTTTTCCTGAGCTGTGGCTTCTGGAAGGGGCTAGCACCTCTCAGGAAAAATGGGTGATTTAATAGCTCTTAAGACAGTTAACTTCTCTAAAATCTTCCGAGGAGTCCTGCCTTTAAAAAAGCTTTCACAGCTACATCTGTACCAGTCAAAGTGTGCCGGGCCAACCTCACCTTTGCAAAACATCCCTTGCCAATGGTGTTCAGGAGGATATAAACACCAACATGGCATTCCTCATTGGCAGAGATGGCTGCAAAGTCATCAGATATCGTGACTTAAAGAAAAAGAAAATAAGTTAATGCGTCCAAGTCCAACAGGTCACTACAAATCAGCTCCCTGGGCTCTAACAGACAAAAACCTCAGCCCGACCAGGGCCTTATATAGGAGTGGTTTGTAATTCCATCACAGTGGTGCCTTATGAGGTCAGAGTAAGAAATGGACCAATCCCGGCTGGGGATAAACCACAGTGGTTTTCTCACTTTTTGGACTCATGACACTTTTACTCTGGAAAAAACTAAAAGGACCCACAAAGAGTATTTTTGTTTATTTATGTGGATTAAGGGTTCATATTAATGAAAATCTGTAAGATGCCAAAAAAATAAAACTAAAATTTAAAAAAGTGGTTTTGTTTCCTGGATAATGCATTTGAGAATGCAGTTTCTACCTCACCCATCACCCCATTGTGAAATCAGATTGAAGGACTCTGCTCTTAGAATGATCATTCAAGTGTATTCAGTAAATAAAGGCCAAACACAATGAGGCACTTTCCATAGAGCATCCCAGAGAACTAGGGTCTGGCCTCTCTCACCAGATGACACTGAGATTGAACTACATACAGCGTTCACCCATACTGACTGCATGATACACAGTGACTTATTGTTTGCTAAGCTCTTGCATGTATATTATATCATTTGATCTTCACAACAACCCTACAATGGAGATACTGTTAGTCTATTATCTCCATTTAATGGATGATGAATCTAGAGCTCAGAATTGTCAGTAATTGGTCCAAAGTCACACAGCAATCCAAGAAGTACTTTAAGTCTTCTCACCTTCATTTCCCTCTCTCCTAAGCAAGGGACACATCTTAAGTATAAAACAATATAATAAACAGAACCATTACCAAGACTGGACAGAATATTTAATTCATTTAGACGTGCGTCTGGTCATTTTGTAAATACTGAGGAATCCATTTTCTACCTCCTGCAATTCTGTGAATTCAACCCCGGACAAAAGGTCATCCAAATATGATTCTCGCTCAGAGTTATGGAAATGTATGCAGTCTAAGAGAATATGGGCCAAATGCAAAGTAAAAATATCTGTGTAACTCCCAGTGCCATTTACTCTTGCTGCCTCAAATCCTTTTTGAAATTAGACAGGTTATAAATCATAAAAATATATATAAAAATTTAAACTCTTGTCCCAAATTTAATTATCATATGTCACAGGGGGTCATGAGTGCAGTAGGTTGGAGAGCTAGTAAAACAGGACTGAAATAGGTATGGTGGGCAAACCAGAGAGATAAATAGACAGATTTGAAAATCAATAGAAAATACAGTTTTCCCCCAAATCAATATCCTTTCAGCCTCTCATCCTAATCAGCTGGAATTTGGTTTCAAGAGTAATTGGGAGACAGGTGGTTACTTCCCCTTAAAGGCAGTGTTCAGTCGGAGCATCTAGAAGCTTTGTCCTGGTGGAGGAAAGGGGTCAACTGAGTTGGGAATAGTTTCCTTTTCTACCAGTGCCTTGCAAATACCATTTCTAAAGCAATCAGGGCAGTTCCCCCTGTCTTATTCAGGCTCTTGTTTGTTTCCATCTCCCTTTTGGCCTTGGGACCACCTATGTAGTGCAGATCCATCCAGAGGCTACTGGTGGGGTTCCCACAGCCATACCTGCTGTTGAGAGAATATGGTTCTCATGATCCAATTCCTTAACATTTCTAATTCCTTTATCTCCTAAGTTATGGTGTATCTGCTCATCTGTGTATAACTGTGAATACCTACAGAGTTTCTGAAAAATCAATGTTTCTTTACTGTAGACTCCTCAGTTTTGTGAGTCATGTCATTGAGGGATTCATAATTCTACCGGTTAATATTTAAGGCACTGGATTCTTTCATGTGCTTCAAATAACTAATCAATACTATCAAATCATCCAAAGACACCAAATGGTCTTTATTTTTCTCAATTAGAAATGAGAGACAGAAGTCCTGATTCCCAGGTTTATACTTCAAGTGGGGAGGTGACTCAGAACCAAGGTTAAATTACCTGATGTTTTTCTGTACCGGGAAATATATAGTTCTACCCATATTTCTCCACACTTTCAGACTTGATTTAAAAACCAAAACCAATATTGCTCATGACCCAGGCTTTACAATTACTTTGCATTTGAAACCATGTTGAGGTCTTTAAGCCATTTTAAGTGTTATGACCAGTGGCTTAGGAATGAGGTTTTGTTTCGATAACACAAGACTTTTGCTGTTGATTGAAACCTGGCTGGATGCCTCTATATATCTAAATAATTAGAAAAAATACATTTAAATGAGAAGCAGATGCTGTTTCCAGATTTTTATGTTCACTGTACAGAATAAATAGAAGCTTTCATCTCTGCATTTACTCATTGGATATCACATGAATCATTATTTAAAACACAGGGCATTCCTTTCACAAAGGTAAAGAAAATAGGGGTCTTCTAGAGTACTCATTCCTTAAAAACACTTTCTTCTCCAAGAAAACTACACAGAGCTATTCATTCTCCATCACCCCTTCCTATGCTTCCATGCCTGGTGCTAAGCCAGTAGATCCAAACAGAATTGGGGGAAGGCTGGCACTGAATGGAAGGATGGCAGGCCCTGCTGGTGTTCCATAGCTTGTAATTGGCAACAGACAATAAACATACTGTGAATGTTCAACGTTCATCTTATCAGATGCAAAACCAATTACGAAGAAACTGTACCAGGCTAGGAAAAATAAAAGGGCAGGGCATCACAGGGTACCTTTGAAAATGGAGAGTCCTTTTCTCAAGCTTCTTTATCTGTTGCTATGTCAACACTCTAGCAGGTAGAGTACATTTTAAGTTTCTCTTCTCAGCTAGGAAGTTACACAGGAGGTTCCTGAGCCAATTTTTAGTGCTTGAGTTGTTTGGATGGAAGAGCTATGTAAACATAGGGCAAAGGCCTGCCCAACTTCAAAGCAAAGTATGTGTACATGGAATCCACAGATGACAAACCTTGGTCTTCTGAGCTGATAGCTCCAGAGAGATAAGCCAAATAGGCTACCAAGCCCAATGAGAATTAATGGGCAATGAAATGACAATGCAATGTGCTGAAATTGCTGACTTATTTGTTTCTCTCTCATGACGCCTCTAACCATTCTTTTTATTAAACAGAAACTTGGCAATGTTTTTTTAAATATATTTTTATTTATTTTTTAGAGAGATAGGAAGAGAGAGGGATAGAGAGATAGAGACATTGATGAGAGAGAAACATCATTGATCAGTTGCCCCCTGCATGCACCCAACTGGGATCGAGGCCACAATCCTGGAATCGAACCAGTGACTTCTTGGTTCAAGTGTTGATGCTCAACCACTGAGCGATACCTGCCAGGCCCTACCATTCATTTTTTTAAATTATCTTTATTGTTGAAAGTAATACAGATGTTCCCTTTTCTTCCCCATTGACCCCTTCTAACCTGCCCCCACCTCATTTTTAAGGCTATCTCTCTTACTATTTCCTCCACCTCCCAGAATGGCAAAGAGTCTGGCACATATAAGTTATCAATCAGTCAGTAAATATTTGTGGACTGACACCATGAGTGGATATAACTTAAATGTTTATTCACTGTCCTAAAATAAATACCATCATTTGTGAGTTGTATTAAGGTACAAAATAAAAATAGTAGGTGCCACCTAACCATCACTTAGCACTCATTAAGTATTTTGCTTAGTTTTGCTTGCATTATGATGGTTTTGAATAATAGCTTTAAATGATATTAGAAAGTAAGTGTTATTGTCCCTATTTTATATGTAAGAAACAAGAGGCTAAGATAGGTGAACTGATTTGCCTATGTCGCTGCCAGAGAGGAACAAACCTTTCTCATCCATTTGGCTCCATAACCCTTATACATTCTGTAACCACTACATTATGCGGCCTGCTGGGTTTCAAAGGTTTTGAAAGCTTGTGCTAAAAACTTAGATTGAACACAGAAAGGAAGAGTAAAAAGTTCTACCAATTAATTAACCCTGGGAACATCAAAATCAGGTTGTCCTTGCACAGTGAATAAACTGTTCTTAGAATCAAACCAACACTCCAAATGAGCAATGTCGTCTTTCAACACAGAGAAAGGTTTGAAGGGTGCAGCCATATGAATGATGTTGCCATGAAATAATCCAACGTGAAAAATTCATCCAGAACTATTGATCTGAACAGACATTGAAGCAATTCTATCCCATATGGGTACATATAGATCCAAAGGAAAATAACATATGTTAGAAATAGAGAATATGCATATTATCTCTGTGGCTGCTGCTGTTGCTGCTACCATTATGAATAATAATAATTAGTATGTGTTATCATTCTCATAGTTAAGATTTATTGATAGCTTCCTGTACACCACAGGGTCTTTATTTTGCTGATGGAGAGAGCGGCTAGGATTAGAATTCAAAGATATGCTGGTGGGTGGGAAGATATCAATCAAAGCACTTGTATGCGTATATGCACAATCCATGGACACAGATAATAGTGTGGTGAAGGCCTAGGGCAGGGGGCGGGGGCAGGCTAGAAGGGGTCAATGAGGAAACAAAGGGACACATGTAATACTTTCAAAAATAAAGATTAAACAAAAACAAACAAAAAAAAGAATTCAAAGATATGCTACCACCCGAATTCCCTGGGTCTCCTTTCCTCAAATTAAAAATATTGAGGTTTTACTGCTTTTGTGTTAGCATGTTATAAGGATGAGGAGCTGGGGTGTGAAAATATATGATAGTGCTTGCTAATGATGAGCTTATCCTAAATCAATTCAGCATATAGTCTGTGTTCTTCATTCAATAGCTGGGGGATGGGGGTGGAACCTGTCTTTGGAGAAATTCTGGTATATTTTCTAAAGTTCTTCTTCTAAACAGACTATGAATACAATGGAATATTTTTCTGGCAGCATTTTGAACCCTCAGGTACTGGGTCTGTACGAAACCTGAAAATACAAAGGACTTCCATTCATGGAAAATGAGATGAAGGACAAAGCTAAGTGCCCTTTTCAGAACACTTTAAAATTATATTCTGTTTATTGAGTTCATGGCTTGGTCCAAGGTTCAGAATGATATTCATTTTGTTTGAATAGGTTTTCTTCTCAAATCATTGTGAAGAAAATTATTAGTGTATGAAAATGCTGCATAAAAGGAAAAGATTCATTTGGACATTTAGGGACCAAACCTAAATGTAGGAACTAGGAGCTACCATTCTCTCTGGGGGGTAGCTGTAAGAATTGGGGGAGTTGTTTCCATTCTCCCAGCCTCAGTTTCCTCATTTAAAAATGGAGGGCTTTATCTTGGTTGCCTCAAAATTACTATGGAATTAGAACCCTATGTCTCTTTTAGTCTACCTTAGATCGAGTACTTATATGTGCATTTACATTGCAAATGAGCACATAAGAAATGCAAAGAGCCTCTCAATAAATTCCTGGGAAATAATTTGACAATGTGCCTACATTATAAATAGCTCTAGTTGTCTAACACATAGAAGAAGGTAACAAGATTTTTCAACTTGGTGCAGCAATGATGATTATCTCAGCCTCTTTAGGTTTTTCTCATTGTCCTGAAATGTAGGTATCAAGGAAACAAGAAGGAGAAATTCTGTGTATTTCCTCCTGGTGCTGATAACATCTATATTTGACATTCTAGAATAACAACATCTCCAGCAGCAACTAAGATATGCATGTTTCAGAACTGAGAAACTTTTCAAATTCGCTTTTAAGCAATGCGGCCAGAGAAGACTCTTAATAATTGATTATAATTGATTTTAACCTTGTCCTAACCTGGGCAAAATGGCGAAGCCAATCATCTTTGTCCAGATGGGGTATGAGAAAAGAGCCCCTAGTCCACATCTTTAAAAGCTCCAGACATGAACAGAAGATAAAATATTTAGTCTGCCAAAGTCTTGACCTCCCAATTCCAGCCAGTTTTGAACTTGAATTGATTTCCGACAAGGCATCTGGGAGATGATTACAACAAAATGCACTAAAGCTGGGCAGCCTTTATTTTAACATCCCAGCAGCTTAACCTGTTAATAACAGCAATTGTTTTAGATACAGTACCAATTTCTGTAACCGTCGCAAGAAATGGATAACAGCAGCACAGTCTCCCAGGCAGTGCAATAACAAAAATAAAAAAAAATAAAAAAAATTAAAAGCACAGCCAGTCACAGAGGAGGTGCTGACAGTGTTTTTCAAAGAAACCTCAATTTTCAGGGACCCAGATGCCATCAGGGACCCAATTCTACAGTCTAAAAAAGTATTTATTAGCTAAAGGAGGTTGCATGTTGAGAGAGAAGTCAAGGTAAACTAGGCAACATGGAACCACATCTGTGGTTGCCCAGGAAAGCTGAGCTATCTTAGGGAAGTCACCTCATATCTCTATGACTGATTTGCTTTGTTTTTAAACATTACTGCCCCAAAACATGATGTGACCCATAAATATGAACCTACATGTAACTTTAAATTTTCTAGTAGCCACATTAAAAAGAAATTTTTAAGCCCGGCCGGCATAGCTCAGTGGTTGAGCATTGACCTATGAACCAGGAGGTCACTGTTCTATTCCTAGTCAGGGCACATGCGTGGGTTGCAGGCTCAATCCCCAGTAGGGGGTGTGCTGGAGGTAGCCGATCAATGGTTCTCTCTCATCATTAATGTTTCTCTCTCTCTCTCTTCCTCTCTGAAATTAATAAAAATGTATTTTTAAAAGCCTTAAAAAGACAAATTAATTTTAATGTCTAACATACCTAAAATATAATCATTTCAATGTGTAATCAATACATACGTATTAATGTGATATTTTACATTGTGTTTTGTACTAAGTCTTCAACATCTAGTGTATATTTTATACTTATCGCACATTTTAGTTCAAATTGGCCGCCTTCCAAGGGCTCACTAGTCACCTGTGGTTAGTGTCTACCGTATCGGACAGCACGAGTTTGAAAAATGAGCAGGTTAGACTAACCCTCTGTAGGGTTTTCTCTGTGCCATGTCATGTTATGTTGCTTCTGCTGCCCTTCATTTTAACTCAGCTTCAGGATGAAAGTGTATCTGGGACCTGTTGGTTGGTGAGATCAGGATGTTAGAGTGAGAGCAAGTATGGCCACAAGTTTGCGCTTAGCAATCAGCAAGGACTGTGCTGATGTGTGGACATGGCCTTTAATGTTACACTAGTTGGTCATAAATGGTATAGGGTGTGTGCACAGAGTGGGTGGTTGCATACATTTTCATGACATAGTTCTAGTAAATGAAATGATAAACAACATCCTTGTCATTTACTGAGCACTATTTAGGTACCATTTATGTCGCATACACAAAATCATTTAATCATCTCAACCACCCTTTGAGCTGGAATTACTAACCATAGTTAGTAGGTGGGGGACTGAGCTTCAAAAGGACTAAGGAGTCAAGAGACCAGTCTATTGACCATTATGATATACTAACTGCTTTACAAACAAATAACAGCATTTGATCTTCTAATTCCTACTAAGGTTTCCAGCATCTTAGAGATAATGAAGAAGAAGTATAGGAAGGTTAACTATGTTGGTTTCACTTTTTAATGACTGAAAAAGTCAGGTACCATATAGCAGATGATAACATTCTAATAAACACATACTCCCCTTCTCCCCCAGTCAAGCATACCTGCAAAACAGGAAGAAGGAAGGAAGGATGAGAGGAAGGGAGGGAGGAAGGAAGGACAGATTCACCAAGCACTGTGATATTTCACTAGAGCCTCAAGGCTCTGAACAGGGAATTGTGGCAACATTTCCCTCTCTTACACATTGGTGACACATCCATGATTCAAACTGAGACCACAACACACACATTATGCCTTTGGAAACTAAGTACACCGTTCCTGGTGAAGTGTGGAGGAGCCTCTTCACACACTAAATATATGCCTATGCTCAGAGACTCTGCTCAAGTATAGACTCCCGCCATCTCCTTGTCAGCACACTGTCAACATTAACAGGAAAAATAAATCGAAAAACCTAGATTTTATATGTTTTGAAAACTTTTACATAATACCATATTAATCACTTGATAATTCTTTCTGCATTGGGGAAAGTGGTCAGGCATGGGAAATAGGACTGTATATGTTATTTGTTATGTGTTATATATTATTTCCTTTTCTGGTGTCTGAAGGTATAGAGCTAGGCAAATTAGTAATTTTGGAATGACCTGTTTCCTTGGAAAACCTCATGCATGCTACATTGTTGACTTGATGGAGACATGTGAGAAGGGCCAGTGGCCAACCTGTAGACAGCTCTCTGCAGCTGGGCCATAACATGCCCATCACTTATTAAGTAATCTAGTGTCACAATGTCTAATCAGCCCTGTTTATTGCCTTGACCTGTGGGTCACTAATATCATAGGTACAAGGACACTTCACCAGTCACATGTTAATATTTTATGCACACAGGATGATAACAGTGTATACTTATTGCATGCTTACTCTGTACCAAGCCCTGTTCTGAGTGTTTTATGTGGATTATTTAAACATCATCAGATAGGTACCTTCACTATACCCATTTTACAGATAAGGAAACTGAGGCACACCATGCTTATAAACAGTAATAAAAAATATGGTTCCCATCTTTCCTTATCCAGATCGTCCAGTACATTTATTATAGTCTCCTTAGCAATCTCCGTCCAGCCATAACTTCAACTTAACCTAGGCTATAGTCTATCTATCATTCTTGATCCTAATCACAGAGTTCTGAGTTTATTAGCAGAAAAGGGCTTTTGTATTCTATCGTTTATTTTTTAAATATATTTTATTGATTTCAGAGAGGAAGGGAGAGGGAGAGAGAGATAGAAACATCAATGCACACCCCACACTTGGGATCGAGCCCACAACCCAGGCATTTGCCCTGACCGGAATCGAACTGTGACCTACTGGTTCATAGATCAGTGCTCAACCACTGAGTCATACTGGCTGGGCTCTATCGTTTATTGGTTACTGCATAACAAACCATCTCAGAAAGTAGTGGATTAAAACTAAAAACTGTGTTTTATGTATTTTACCAAAATTTTAAACATTTCTAAACATTTAAAAAGTAAAAACACTTTTATTTTCTTATTATTCTGAAGATCAACAATTTAGACTGAACCCAGCTAGACAATTCTTCCGCTAGTCTTACAAAGCATCACTCATGCAGCTACAGTTATCTGGTCGCTTAACGAGGGCTGGATAATCTATGATGACCTCATTCACATGTCTACAGGTTGGTGCTGTCAGCTCAGCCAATTGTCTGCAGCAGGCTAGCCACTGCTTTTTATCTTGACAACTGCATTCCAATTCCCAATCTGCAAACACTTTTAAAGCCTCTGCTTAGATCACATTCACTGTTGTCTCTTTAGCCACAGCAAGTCTCATGGTTAAGTCCAGGATCAAAGCTGGAGGAGACTCCATAAGGGTATAGGCCTATAACAATCTAACACATAATAAACACCTTACATGGTCTTTCTTCTCTTTCAAAATAGCCAAAACAAACAAACAAACAAACAAACAAAAAGCCACCTCAATCCTAAGCAGAAGAGTGAATAATAATCCTACTAAGCCAAGATTATAAAATTCTAAAGTTGGCCTTACATTTGAGCATCAGATGTAAATGAATACCAAGTCCCATATTTCTTCTGAAATATATTTCTTTTCATAACGTGTTTTGGAAAGATGGCCACCAGTTTTGTATTTAAATGAAAAACAATATTTCATCTGAGGGGAAAAACAACATTGAATATTTTTTACAAGACTCCACCAGATGATGACAATGGCTAATGCTATATTTTTGCCATGGGAACTTTTGTTTTACTGAACCACTAAAATTACAATCAGATGTGCTCATCTTCTGTTGAAGTAATGAACAATGGGATGTCTGAGAGAGAAATCCAAAGTGCATCATTTATCTTATCCTATTTTCAATTAGGGCGAATAAAGTATAAAGTTGGTTCCAAACTACATCACAGAAGCAGGGTGAGTAAATTTATTATACCACTAGAGTGCTAACCTTAGCAGATGGAGAAAAAATAATTTTAGCATGAAATATGCTAAAGCAATAAATCTGAACAAGGTAGATCTTATCAACTAATATCTCCCCAGTGTGAGGTAAAACTCCTGCATGACAACTCAGCATTCTCATGAAGTCTGGTGGATGTGGTTAGGTATAGCGTTCAGTGAGAGAGGAGAAAACAACAAAAAATGAGGATCAAATAAGAAATCAAGCCATGCACCCAGGGCAGTGCATTGAGTTAAAAAAATGAAGTGAATGTGCTTGCTATGTTTTAAATGCTCATTAATTTTATTTCTGAAATTATGCCTACCTCAGAGTCTTGTCAATTCTTCATTTGGGAATTTTTTAAATTGGAAATTTACAAAAAGTCTCTATGGCTACAGACCACTATTAGCCAATACAAGTATCCACAGAGAGAGCCCAGGGAGGGTGCTCGTACACACGGGGCTGTGGCTCAGAACAGCTGAATGAGAGCACCAGTCCCCTGGATGCATTTGGTTCATGGTTTACTAGTGTCAGTATCCAGCTGCTAAGTCCAAGCAAGTGGAGTAGGTGGCTCCTTCAGATTAAACAGCATATGATGTTCAAGAGTTCTTTCAGAGGAATACGTACAAAATGGAAGAGTAAGAAATAATAGAGCTAAATCTATGATGTGGTTGAGAAGTCTGTCTGAGAGATAATTGACTAGTTATTTTTTCAGGTTGACCACAAATTATGTTTTTTATAGCCACCTTCTAGTCATTTGATATTCATGTTCCAAAGAAGTGATGTGTTAAAACAGATAAGAGTGGTGGTGGGTCTGGAGATCAGAAAACAAGGAATTCATTCCCAGATCTGCCACTAATCTGCCATGTGACCTTGAACACACTGCATGATTTTCCTGGGCTTTAATTATGTACAAAATAAAGGACTTGAACTCCGGTGTCACTACATAAAACATGAAGAAGTGAGTCAGAATCATTAGGATACGTTGCACTTTACATGAACAACAACAAGCAGGACCCAGTGACTCAAAAGTCTAGGCATTCTTCTTAATTATTCCTGGCAATATGTCAAATAATTTGAATTATGCCTACTTCATCCACTTGAGTGGAGAAAACAAAGCTAAAACCATTACAATGTTGAAGAAATTTAGTCTGGACAAATTACAATATACCATCTTGAGTTTATTATACTTTCCAGTAGAGGCCTGGTGCATGAATTTGTGCACAGGTGGGGTCCAGCTGGCCCACCCCGATACGGGCAGATCAGGCTGGGCAGGCCAGGGGGAAGGGATGTGGGAGGTTGGCCGGCTGGCTCTGCCCCCTGGTCGAACTCCCGGTCGAGGGGACAATTTGCATATTAGCCTCTTATTATATAGGATAGTCTATACTTTCCATGGCAATAGAGGTAGACGTTAGAAATTAATTAAGGATTGAGAGAGTTCAGCAGAGAAACTACTATGGTTGGTGAAATGTGTATGCTGGGGAGAAGGAGAGGGTAGGGAGCTATGTAGGCCACCCCTGACTTTTTCCCCAGTGTTCTCCCCTTGCAGACTGTTTAGTTGACTCTCTGTTGCCTCAGGGTTAGCAAAACATTTATAGACATAAACAGAGCTCTGGTAGGAATGTGGGTTTAGGGATGAGGTACATGTGTTGCTGTCCATGGTTCTGATCATCCTACTGCTGCTTAGCTGTTTCTCCCCTTGACCACAGAACACCCCTGAAGAACTTGCCCCAGTTTTTTTTTTTTTTTTGTTTTGGTTTTTTAATTACATGTGGAAGAGACTGGATAAAAAAAGTGTGGCTACATACCGAGGAAGAGACTTAGGCACTAAGAGATTACAAGGGAGAAACAAACTAACAAAAATATGTTGGTGTTATTTTCAAATAACCAAAGGTATCATATATAAAACTATAAATTATCATGGCCAAAATTTGGAACTAGTCAAAGAGAATACAACGTTTGAGCCCAAATCTACATAATTCTGGAAAAGAAATGATATAAATAAATAAATAATACATACATTTAGTGGAGGTGTACAGAACATAAATATGGTGCAAAAAAAAAAATCATTGATTTAATTACACCAAAGAGTTTACAGCTCTATTTGGCTTAGTGTTTTCCTTACTGATAATATTTAGTAATTTTACACGGTTACAGAACAAACAGAATGGTTACACATTTTCCATTTCTAATGGAAACATAGTTAATTCCGTGTATGTTTGGCAGCTCTACTGTTTTCCAAAGTATCCCTCAAAGAAATAAGAGGTACAACTTCCCTAAACACCTCTCAACTGTGTTTGTATGTCTCAATAAGGGAAATGTTTGTGTAAAAGAATACTACTTGTATCCCTATATCTGCTCTTCCATTTTCTACTGTAGTAGAATATTCAGCCAGGACACCACAGAAGTAAGATTATATTCCACAGTCTCTCAGCAGTAATCGGTGGTAAAATAATATTGGAATAGAAATGGGAATGTCTTCTGCCATCTTAAAGGATCCTGTATTGAGTGAGTGAGCGTGTGTGTGTGTGTGTGTGTGTGTGTGTGTGTCTGTGTGAGAGAGAGAGAGAGAGAGAGAGAAGAGAGAGAGAGAGAGAGAGAGAGAGAGGTGTCTCTCCTTTGTTCTCCTTTTTACTGATACTCAGCCTGTACTGCCAATGCCATAGGTGAGCATGAGGTTGAATACTCTAGTCTAGAGGTGATAGAGTGGAGAGATGGGCTTACCTGGGGGGTGGGGAGCACAGAGCTACCATACAGCCTTAGATATTATTGCTCTAGAAGGTTAGGTCAAAGAGAAATAAGCATGCATTTCCTCCCCTAAGCCACTGACATTTTTTTTTTCTGTTACTAGCAGCTGAACTTAATCCTAATTAATACCCATTTCATCAACATTTGATAAATGCACAACAAATACTGGCTCACGTATACTCAATCAAAAAGGAACTGAAAGAAAAATAATAACAAATGAACAAGCAAAACTTTCCATTAATTCCTTTTATTTGCACATGAAGTAAGAATTCCCAAATATCTCCAAGCATTAAAACTAGAGTTGCTTTTCATAAAAATAAATGAATAGCTTTTCCAAAATTATTTATTTACAACATGGTATTTCTGAAGAAACAATTTTCTTCCTCCAAAAATTCTCACCCTTGCTCCTTACCCAGGAGAAATGCTCTGAGCTTCACAATAAACCTTTTTAAGTGAACGGCAGTGAAAAGCTTTATGTTACCATCCACTAAAAATGAGTAAGCCATCCTCTATTTCTAGGCTCTCCAAAGAGTTTGGGGCTTTCTTTTCCTAATTAAATAAATGTGCAATGTAAACTGACTTTTGCACAAAACTCAGTATTTCCATACAGCATTAGGAGTGGCCAGAATCCCATGAACTCTGCCCCTAATGGAAATTGCTCGGACCATTATTTCCTTCTTGTGGCTCAACTGTCAATTGTCTTTTAATGCGAAAGGTGGTGGTATTCTCTGTGTATGCAGATAGCCTGTGTTTCAAAATGGACAACCAGTTGAGAACACTCTGCAGAGAGGACCAGAATCCCCTCTCCAAATGTCCCTCCCTTTCCTCTTCTTAATGTCTGGAAAATGCCAGGGAAGTTTAAAATTAATGGCAACCGATTGAAAAAGAAAGGGAAATCAAAGAAACATATATTCCCTGAGAAGTAGCCCTCTTTCTTTCACCTTTACACGGAGCAAGAACAGTTTCTGACTGCTCTGGTTTTTGTGGAGAAGATGGAGGTAAAGCCCAAACACAAGATGGAAAACAACCTTTTAAGCACTAGCAAAAAAAAAAAAAAAAAAAAAAAAATTGTATGGTTTTAAATTTCATATAAATTCTATAGAAAGCAGGGCTATACACTTTTCTCAAGTTCTGTTAATGTTATTGACTTTAAAACCTATGACCTTTAGGATTAAAATATACTACAAAAGACAAATATGGCAGTATTTTATGCACCAGCAACTAAGGATTCATAATTCTCCCCTATGAGGCTATAAATACATTAGTTCCCATCTACTTGGACACACAAATGATAATAAGTAGCCAAAGGGGCTACAGTCACTGGAATAGGCATCCATAAGGGGATCAAGGTGCTGGGTGAGTCCACTTCTGATCACCAGCCTGATGAGGCAGAGGGAGTGATGCTTCAGTCCACACAAAGACCCCTTCATTGACCTACAGCTTAATATCAGCCGAAATGTGAAATTGGCTACAACCCGGGACTGAGGCAGAACGTGTGGGTGAATGTGTGCAAAGACATCCTCGTTGTTAGAAATGTAAGACACAGCATATGCACTGCTAATTGGAGTCCCTAATACCACCTTCATTTGCATAGGAAACATTGACGACTGCTATTAGCCAGCTTGGTCCTGAGTCAACTCCGAAAGAAAAGATGAGGACTCTTCCATTGGTAACATTCTCTGTTCCCAAAGGATATATGGATATATTTTTTTCTCTTGATGGGTTAGAAACATACAAAAGTGATAGGAGTAGAAAGCAGAGGGAAAATGACTCGACTGATGTGCTGTATGGCGGAGATGTGTGCAACAGAACTCAAAGCTAATAACTGCTTTTCCAGGCTGTGTCACCACCTCTGGTGAATCTCACTCTCCTCCCTTTTAAATCTCACTTAGAATCTCCAAAGAGGAACCCAGTGAAACAGGTTTAACGAGAAATTTGAGAAATAGCTGTGTGACTTCCCTGTCCCCCTTCTTTTCCCTGCTCCCCAAAGGGATTTGTGGGATGGAAAGAATTCTGTCACCCCCATTACCAGGGTCCCCAAGTAGTTGGCAAATCCTTGTCCCTACCCAATCTGCATACAGGAAAATGTTAACGGTCCCATAATTAAAACTCCACTTGCAATCCCAGGTCATGTTACACTATATCATCCATTTAACTTTATTGTGATTGATCTGTGTCAACTTTAACTATACTCACAAGGAAGTCAATAAATAAAGATCAATAGTTTTTTATTTCCTCAGCTTTTTTATTTGGGAAGAATAGATGGGTTAAATAAAACCAGAAACAGCAGTGGCACAGAGCCTCCCCCAGTGATTTCCTTGGTAAAAACTATATTAAAACAAATCAGATTTAAATTTGCAAACAGAATTGCATTGTCATCTGATCTGTCATTAACTTGCCGTCAACACTTTTAAATGCAAACATGGAAACAAACAGGGCTTGCATGTATCTGTCCTCTCTTCACAGTATGCCCAACGAACCTCTTACTCTCCAAAACCCACTCCCTGGTTTTTGTAGCTCTTGTTTAATGTAGCAGTGACCTGTGGAGACTGAGTGGTCCTCTATGGAAGAAGAGGTTTCCTGTTCAGATGGACAAATGAGTAATCCCTTGTTCGCACAATGGAGAAGGAGCCTTGAGCGTGTTTTGTGTGGATTTAAAGATGTTATGAAGCATCTGCAGAGAACCCCGCTATGCATAGACCCCACCAGCCCCAGTGCCACACACGGGTCCTGGAGGGCCCTACCTTCTGAGGGGTTAACACTTTAGTTGCCAGGTCTTGAGAGAAGATAAGGGACCAATAAGAGGGAAAAGTGGTTCTAAGAGGAGAGTTGGGGCTGCCAGGGTGATGGCAAGAGGGCACTAGGGGATATTGGGCAGAAAGGATCCAACATCCCACAGAAAAGGATTTTAATATTTTAATAACTGGAATACAGGTATGAGGTAGCTGATGAATGTCAGCTAGCCCTGGAGAAGCTGAGAATAATACACACACACACACACACACAGATCAGAATTGTGACCATCACCAGCTTGCCTCATATAAGGAAATAAGGCTTTCAAAATCTGGGGTCCCTTTAACAAATAATGAGGATGAAACCTCTGGCCAGTTTCTTACCAGTCAATTCCACTTTGGATAGTGTCCCTACATAGAAAATGATCATCTCTCCTATTTATTACCCAGGTATTACCTCATTCTAACTTCAAAATAAAAGTATATGAAATAAATTGAGGGAAGTCTATACCTCTCTTCCAACTTCCTCCAAAGTCAAAATTGCATGTAGCCAGCTCCCTGTTCCTATGGTGCACTGCCACCCAGATGTCCCAAGGATGCCTGAAATGGATCCTGCCCAGGCACATTATGCTATTTCCAAATAATGTCCTCCTTTCGTTCCTGATTTTTAGAGAAAGGAACCCCCATGCTCCCAGTAACTCAGGCATGAAATATATGCATTCATTGTGAACACCAGTCCTCTACCTTATTCCCAGTATTCACCAAATACATTGTGATATCTCTCATCAATCCCTTAAATTCAACTAAGTGAAAATGTTAAGTATCAATATAAAAAAATACTAATGCAAAGACATCCTCTGTCTTCAACAAGTTACTGTTCAGAATGGACAACAAGCAAGCACCTAAAGAACTGTGTATGACACACTGTATTATTCAGAAGCATTCAGACAGACATGAAGAACATGCAGAGCTTGAAGAACAAGAAAGAATTTATCAGAAAGAGAAAGGTGGCTGAATGGAAGAAAAACCCAAGTAGAGATAGAAGAAGAGCCTTGAGCCAGGGGTAAGGCATAAGACAAGACAAATTTGGTTTCAGGAACAATGCAACCACCTTGGCGTAAGTGAAGGGTTTCTGTAGGACAGAACAGTAAGGAGGAATGATACCCGCATGTTCACTTGACTTCATATTATGGAGAGTTTTGAATGCCAGACTGAGGCATCTGAACATAACTGAGAGGGCAGGAGAGTGCCTGGAAGTTCATGCTAGGTCAGTGCAGGGTGATGTTACAGGTTTCGGGGGGAGTGCCTCCTTATACCTTGCTGGTGAGATATAAATTGCTAGGTGTTTGGGGAATACTTTCTGTCACTATTTATTAAAAATAGACAGACACTTTATCTCAGCAATTGTTCTTCTGGGAATCTGTCCTATAGAAACATCAGTCCACAAGGATACATACAGTACAGGCACATTTTTTGGATAATTGTTTTAAACTGTTACAAAAAAATAAAGTAGATATAATCTGAATGACCATCAGTAGGGGAGTGACTAAATAAACTTGTATATCCACACCATGACATAGTATGAAATTAATAATATCCAGGTCCTATTGACCTGAAGGGTGCCCATGATATAAAGTTTAAAAAGCACACATAATAAACAAAAAAAACACACCTATATGATTAAGTAAAATGTGCATACATAGATGTGTGAAAAGTGACCCATGAAACTGTTAAACTTCTATAGAATATAGAAAAAGAGAGAGATGTTATTCACAGATCCTGCAATTCTCCAATCTTACCATTGAAATAATGTTCAATATGTATATTATTAGGAGAAAAAATATTGCAAAATAGTATGCAATAGTGTAAGCCCATCTATATAGATGCATCCATGTACATAGAAAAGAGCCTAAATGGATATGAATCACTTTAAAGAGGTATATATGTGTGCATTTATTTCTTACTTTTACTTGCATGTTCTTGTTTTCCTTTATTCATTAGACATACAGGATGCCAGACACTGTTCAAAGCAATGCTTTCCTGTTTAAAATTCATGTTTGAGTTTAAATCTGAAAATTGTAAGCTACTTAAGGGCAAGTGATTTTGTTTTCTCACACTCATATTGACCACTGTGCCAAATACAGTGTTTCAAATGTGATAGCAAGTCAAGAAATATCTAATGATTAATTGAATAAATGAATAAACATAAGAACCTTGCTCAAAGGCTACTCAGCTAGCATGTTGCAAAGCTTGCATCGGATGCCTCTACTTCCCACTTCACGTCCCTCTTGATGGGTATAATTTGAGTCATTCTGGTGTACCTAGAGTAGACATTTAACAGAGAAACTTGTCCAATATTTTATAGAGAAGGCCTTCCATAAGAATACATAACCCAAAATATTCTGAGAAAATTATTGGTATGACTTGTCCCCTCAAAAGTGAGCAAAGGTGCTGACAAAATTAAAATCAAATGTCTATAACTAAAATGCCAGGACAATCATTTCATTATGTGTGCTGAGTAATGTAAATCTTTTTTTGTCGTTGACCCTCTCTCTTACCCTGAGTTTTTAGTTCCCACATATAAACGAAACATCTTCCTGAAAGAGCTAGGATCTATTTGCCAATGGGTTTATGACTCATGTTTATATAGGTTGCAAATCCTTCGCAGGAATTACAAAGACACCTTGCTTTGCTTTTCCTAAGCTGTTTCTTTTTACTATTACTTTACATATTGTTCTGTGTGTCCAAGATACCAGAGACCTGTACATTCAGCTCAGCAAATGTCCCCTCTACATTTTCCATATTAGTATAGAATACCAGGTTCATAAATTATAACAAAACCAACATATCATTCCATGTGGGTTTTCTAACCAACTATGAGTCAAATATTTAACCCTTAACAAATACCCAAGCCATCACCACACAGTGAAGCACTAGTATATATAATCTCTTGAAAGATGGAATTTCTGGGTACCTAAATTTGGAGAAAAATAGAATTTCCATAACATGCTACATATTTCACAGAGTGATTAGGGGAGTAAAATGAATAATAGAAGTGAAATTGTTTCATGGGTTTCAAGCACTGTGCATATATACTGGAGTATTAATCTGACTTTGCTTTAGTCTGTGTCTCCATTATTGACAATGACAAAAGTCACATATTGCTCCATCTTTGGGATCTTCAACTCATGTTGATTTAAATGGAGTTTGACTGATAACAGCCATATAATCTGACTGTCCCAAGCCCTTCCATCTCCTAGGCCCACATTTTCCTATACATTTCTTGATAAAGGGACTCAAGCCCAGTCTCACACATGGGAAATATAATGCAGTCCCTGATACATTTCAGAGTTTCCGGGAAGGGAAGGATGCCCTACTTTCCTGATCACTCTCACATTCTGCCTGCTTATGGTTCTTCTTCATCATGTTGGTCCTCCCTTTCTGGTCACTTCATCCATGTGCATAATCTCTGTTGTTTTGCTTCCCCCAAAGCACCACCAGTTCGAAGATATTGCATGTGACTAACTTTAACTTACAGTTTGGAACAACCTAAAATTGAAAACCAAATATCATTCATCTTAAAATCCCTTGGCCATCCTTGTCCCGGGAAATTTCTCACCAGTCATTTCTTTCCTTAGACATCCAGACAGAAGTCCCCTGCTCTCTCTTTTATTGACTTCCATAGTAAAAGTCAAATTTTTATGTTTTGTTAATTATTCACTACTCTGTCATTTTCTCTTAATCCTTTTCAATAATAAATCCAAAGGAGTTTGTCTTTCTCAAGAAATAGGGCTCCTCAAAGTATTTCCCTACACATTAAGTGTCATATACCCCTAAATATCACCATGCTTAGCAATACAAAGTTTTGGGATTTTTTTGTTTTGTTTTGGTAAACCTCTCAAAGTTCAGATTCTTAGGGAGGGTGGTAGAGGTTGTGATGGTATCCAGGGATTCTCGTTAAATGCACCTTTTCTTTCCTCGAAGAGGAGTTTGGAAAGCTTCCAGAGCTGTAGGAAGTCTTGCCCTCTATTAAAAAAATCAGCAAGAAAGTAACAGCTGGGAGAGCTATGAGGCTGGGCATGGGCACCTAAAACTTCCAATAGGCCCTAAAATTGTATCAAGGAATCACAATACCTGAGGCTGCTCTTAGAATCAACCTCTTCAAAGCAATATCTGCTCACCAAGATTCCATGGATAACAGACTTCTAAAATTATGCAGTTCTTTAAATGGAATACCCACTGACGTAATGAAACCACCTGCCCAGTGCGAGTGACTGTGCATGAGAAGTGGAAAACAGTGGCATTTTTATTTCCACTGATTTACTTATAATAATGATAGTTACCATTTTGAGTGTATAGCATGTACGTGAATTGGGACACATTTTACATATAGTCTCTCTAATCCTCAAAACTGCACAAGGTACATATTACACATTATCCTGTGGGTTTTTTGCTGTTGCTGTTGTTTCAGACACTTGACTTTTCCCAAGGCCACAGAGCTGGAAAGAGGTGTGGTTCCAAAGGCCATTCTCCCCCTCGTACACCATTCCACTACCTGTGTGTTTCTGAGCAGGGATTAGGCTTAGCCACGCCTGTGTTCCCTTCAGTTCTGTGTCCTATGGCCCAAAGAAGCTCTACAGGGCAAGGTCCAAGAAGGCATGACTATCCTCTCTGACATCCACCTGAAAGGTTGACTTCATCCCACTTGTCTTTAGCACCATTTATGAATCTGTCATTCATAAATTTGTCCAAACCCTTTTAAAATCCATTTATATTTCCTGCCAGCATCACCTTTTAGGATAATGAGGTCCCTCGTTTTATTACCCACCGTGTGAATTAGTGTTATCTTTCATTTGTCCTTAACTGATCTCCATCAAGTTTCAGAGGGCACCACCTCCTCATTTGCCCCAGGCTAATGGACCCTTAACTATCCTTACACCGTCCATCTAAAATGACAGAGCGTTTAGAACAAGAACATTATTGCACCCTCAAATGACAGTGTTCCTCGGCAACCAGATGGTAAATGTTGGGTGGTGCTGGGATTGCCCAAGATGCCTCCTTCCACCTGAAATAAGGTACCAGTGTCTTGGGAGGCTGATGGCCAAGCAGCAATGCCCTCAGTGGTCCTGCACCAGCACATCTCCTAGACCAGTTAGCTTGAGGGGCTGTCCACATGAGTCTCCACAAATCCTTAAATTGTTGGCATCGGATTAAATAAAACTCAGGGAAGGGATGGGGATTCGGACAACTAGGCAGAGTGAATTAGGTGATGGTTGTACAGGCATCCAGCTACAGAAAAACATATAGAAAAGACTGGATTCAGGCACAGGAAAGGTGATAGCCCCTCCCTGGAAACGGGGCACAGAGCAGGCGGGGGACTAGGAGGAACCTCGTTACTGGAAGTGGAGCACCAAGTCGAGCAAAGCTGATTTCCAGGCAAGTAACTTTTCTTAGACTCACGAGAAAATCAATATGTATGTTGGCCTGAGGAAAATATTCTCAGACTGCAGGGAAGGAGAGCATGATCTTTTCATTTTATATGTATGGGGTTTATTGAAAAGTTGCAACTCATTGTAGCATAAACATAAAACAATTTTTTTTTTCAGAGCTACCCCCAACTCTTCTATGTTAAGTGCCCCCTTCCCCTAATAAATGGTTCTCTTAACATCTTGGTCTTTCATAAGTCTCCAATCTCTTTTGGCAGTTAGAGTGGTCTCATTTAAGACTCTCTCCTGCCCAGCCAGTGTGGCTCAGTGGTTGAGCATCGACCTATGAACAAGGAGGTCACGGTTCGATTCCCAGTCAGGGCACATACCTGAGTTGTGGGCTTGATGCCCAGTTTGGGGTGTACAGGAGGCAGCCGATCAATGATTCTCTCTCATCATTGATGTTTCTATCTCTCTCTCCCTCTCCCTTCCTCTCTGAAATCCGTAAAAATCTATTTAAGAAATTATATATTTTTTCTTTTTAAAAATAATTCTTTATTGTTTAAAGTATTACATATGTCTTTTTCCCACATTGGCCTCTCCCCAGCCATTTTCACCCCCCAACACATGCCCTCACCCCCCCCTCAGTGTCTTTGTCCATGGGTTATGCTTATATGCATACGTACAAGTCCTTTGGTTGATCTCTAAGCCCCCTCCCCTGCCTTCCCTCTGAGGTTGGATGTCTGTTCGATGCTTCTATGTCTCTGGATCTAT
The DNA here is from genome assembly GCF_027574615.1 of Eptesicus fuscus. Taxonomy (NCBI): domain Eukaryota; kingdom Metazoa; phylum Chordata; class Mammalia; order Chiroptera; family Vespertilionidae; genus Eptesicus; species Eptesicus fuscus. The sequence goes on along the minus strand of NC_072488.1, from coordinate 33,315,683 downwards.
TTTTGTTCATCAGTTTATGTTGTTCATTATATTCCACAAATGAGTGAGATCATGTGATATTTATCTTTCTCTGACTGACTTATTTTATTTAGCATAATGCCCTCCAGGTCTACCCAGGCTGTTGCAAATGGTAAGATTTCCTTCTTTTTTACAGCAGTGTAGTATTCCATTGGATAGATGTACCACGGTTTTTTAATCTATTTATTTGCTGATAGGCATTTAATATGTATGTGCCCCCTTCCCCTAATAAATGGTTCTCTTAACATCTTGGTCTTTCATTAGTCACCAATCTCTTTTGGCAGTTAGAGTGGCATTTAGGCTCTTTCTAAATCTTAGCTATTGAAAATTGTGCTGCTATGAACATAGGGGTGCATACATCCTTTCTGATTGGTGTTTCTGATTTCTTGGGATATATTCCTAGAAGTGGGATTACTGGGTCAAATAGCTCCTGCTTATTTTAAAACTGTAATCTCAAACATAATTCAAAGTTCTCCTTTTCTTAGCCCAGGCTAGAACCATCTGTGGCCTCTACAGCTTGAAGTGAGGATGAGGATGCTGAGGTAGAAACACCTTCTCATTACATAGCTTCTTTTTTTCCCAGGACCACAGTCCACTGCTAGACTAGCTGAGACTATAAGGCAGACAGAACCCTTTCCATCAAGCAAAGGTATTTCAACAAAGAGCCCTGTTACTTTAGGGATATTCATGAAAATTAGGACCTGTTCATGATCCACTTGCCAACCCCTTGTGTGGGGTAATAAACAGAAGCTAATGGGTCAGCATGAGTCAGTGTCTTCTTAATGATCTCTAAGCCCCCTTAATGATCTCCAAGCCCCCCTGGCAGAGGTTGCAGTTGGTTGCCTTGCTTTTCCAGGTGACCTGCTCTGTCTTCTGCATGAGGAGGGACCATGCATGCTGCTCACTTTCTAACAGGACACTCATGTGGCCCCTTGGGGACTAGAGTCTGGGATACATACTGCATAGTTCCCTACCACAGATTTAGCTCTTGTTCCACTGTTTTAAACCACCCACCCTCCTCTTCAGCTTCCTTCAAAAAAAGAGTCGGGTCCATATAACAATATTCCTGTAACTAAAATCTCTACAGCAACCCCTCACCAGCACTACTGAACTGAAAAAAAAAAAAGTTTTTGAGTATAGATATTCATGTTCTCAAAAGATTAAAAAACATAGCTTTCAATTTTCCTTGGAAACCATCAAAGATCCATCTTCTTACTTTTATTCAGCATTAGACATTGTGCAGTTTATCAATGTACGGTAGAAAAAAAGCAAAGATTAAGTTGTATGCGTTTATGGAGGTGGGTGGAAATGCATATTTTGCAAGCATCTGATCAAGATGCTTGGTTTCCTTCACCCGCTGTCTGTAATGACATACATAGAGCTATGCTCAAGGTTATAAATCTTTTTCACACAGACTTACTAGCAGTGACTAAAAACTAACTTAACCTGTATTAGATATAGTTACGGATCCGCAGACACATTTAAGCTCTCTTTAAGCAACAAATTGAAGCCATCACTCTAGCGAGAAGTTGAATCTGTTCATTGTCCTTAGTGATTAAAATTTAGAAAAATCTGCCTAAAATAAATCATTCATGTAAATGAACTCTCAGGAGGCACGCTCTGGAGTCGGTCGGGGAGCTAGTTGCACAGAGAACAGTTCGCAACGGCCACGGGTGACATCAAGAGGCATTTGGGATGGACAAGTGCTGAGTCACTTTAAAACTAACCAAGTACTACAGGCAGTTATCACCCAAATACATTATTTATCGTCAGGCCCTCCTGATGCCTGTGCTTACGGAGGAACCCTCCTGTGATATTGAAGGCCAAGGCATCTCCGCTCCCTAACAACAGTGTTGTATCTTTGGCAACTAGAGCAGGAACTCAGAAAATCAATACTACTTCATGAGCCAGGGCTCGGTCCTCTCCTTTTACGAGGATTCTGTCAATGCAAGGGGCCATTACTGTACTTTAAAGGCATGATATAAAATTGCTTCGACAAGATATAAGACACACCGTTTGCAAGAACCTGGTGAGAGTATTTTAGTCAAAGTTAAACAGTTTCATCACGTAATTACTTCAATTGGCAAAGCTCCAGCTGAATGGGCTCTCAGTGGGGCTGTGCCTGCCACTGTGGGTGGGGGATTGTGAGAGAGGCCTGTCGATGGGATTCGGGTTGTTCTAAACAAGGTCAAACTGTTAAAATGGAGGCAGAGCCCAGCACCGATGCCATTGACGATGACACTGCAACAACAGGGTTGACAAGTTGCTCTCCCTTTTCTTTTCTTTTTTTCCCTCCAACTAAGTGGTCTGAAAGTAGCTTAGTTTTATGGCTATAAAATATTTCATCCTGATTTGCAGTCTGGTAATTCATTTTCTAAGGACTGTTTAGAATTTATTCAGGGAGAAAAGGAAACTCTGTTGGTTCCTCTAACCCGTTCCCATTATATGACAAAATTTAACTTTTGTATTTTATGAGGTTTTATGCGTTCCACTAAAACCATTAGCTGGTTGTCTCCTCATGATAAAATTTAATCACTTATGTAATACCTTAAAAGCCAATGACAGTTTTGCCTGTATCTATATTTTCTTTTATTTAAAATATGTGAATGTCATAAAGATAGCTCTGATTGGTGGGGGGTGGTAGAATGGCTGGCACTAAAAACAGAAAATCTGTAAGTACTGAGCATTTATGCATCACACAACGAGAATGAAGCACTGTAGGCTACAAAATGCCTGAAATTTGAGAAAAAGTGGGTGCTAATCCATGACCCCATTCATATTTCAATGATTACCTGACTGCACCCAAGCTCCCCATTTAGCTATTTTCTTTCTATGAGCTTTTGGCCATTTAACATACATTTTAATAATACTAATGAGAAGGAAGCTCAAAGGACATACACATACACCTTGTATAAATGTCTCCTAGAAACTAATCACATTAACCTGCCCTTTATAATAAGAGATGCTCTCACAAGCCCACTTCTAAGAAACACTTACAAAACTAGGGTAGTTTAAGGAAAAGAAGAAAAGTGATGTTCTCTCCCCCATCCCACTTCCACCTACAGAGTTCTAATTATGGCATCTCTTAATCACCACACATGTTTATTTTAGAGCTATTCAAATGCATTATGAATTTATATGTCTATTATTAAATTTATTGGTGCTAATGATTTTGTTTTAAATAGCACTTTTCTTCCTGAGGGCACAATAATTTTTTTTGTGAATGACCTAATTCATTTTCTCTGCATACCTCAAATGGGAAGTAGGGTAGGAGCAAAGGTCATTCAACCCATTTGGCTCAGGACAATCTTATCCCACAGATCAGAAAGAATGAACTAAGGCTCCATATATTCTAATAATAATGGATTAAGAATTTGACTAGATTTTTGCAGGCACCACATAAATGTTCATTGTAATATCTCCAGCATTAGAAGTATCAGACACAAGAAATATCTATAATAATAAAAGCATAATATGCAAATCGACCGAACAGCCAAACAGCGGAACGACCTTCCAGACGAAGACAGGGCTGCGAGGGCTGAGGCTGCCTGGGCTGTGAAGGCCTGCTCTTGCACGAATCTCATGCATCAGGCCTCTAGTTTGTTAGATAAATGAATGGAAATAAAAAAAACATCAAAAACATGTATACCAGTTCAAAGTATTTTAATTAGAAATTATACTTAATAACTTATTTTTATAACCCATTGGCCAGAACTAGTATGTGGATAAAACAGTGACAAGGGAAGCTTCCTGAGTCCAGGAAGGAGAGAATGACTTAGTGTGGTGAGGACTATTAATCTCTGCCTCAAAATATAATCCTCTGGTTTTGATTCACAAGAAGGTGTACTTAAAGTGAATAGGTAAGGTGCAAAAGCGTTAAGGTAGGCATTCCGTTCCTAAAGAGTGAACGGCAGACCACATCTTAAGAATGCCAACATCAGAAAAAAGCCACATTTCAAGCATCAAAACTCATCTGGAGAGATTCAATCATAAGAGGAAAAGATTGAGAGTCCCAGTCCTGGTGTTACCAGGACTGGTCCACTGCTCAGAAGATTTCCAAGTTGTTTGGATGCACTAATCCCACACAAAACACCCATATTTCTTATGATGAAATAGCTCAAAATTCCTCAATGATTTTCCCTTGTATAAAAAACAACAGCCAAATTCATTAGCATTCAAAGTCCCTCCAAAACCCAATTCTGTTTAGTTTTCCTGCCTCTTGTGCCTCCCACTCCACTTCCAAAAACCCCAACCACAATGAACAATTCATCATTCTCTAAGTAGATACACTACTCTATCTGCCTCTGCCTGCACACTCTACCCTCTACATTAAATGCTCTCTCTTCTTTCTTATCCATCTAATAAGTTCATTATTTAAGTGGAAGTTCAAATATCATCTCCCAAGGAAAGACAGCCTTTTTTATTGGTCTTAGTTAAAATAGCAGGTTGTATCACTTGTTATATTTCACATCATTTTTATTTCTATTATATCATTTATTTTCTTGTTTATAGACACAATCGCTTTCCTGTGTGACTATCACCCTCATCCATGAGGAAGCCTAGAGCTTGATCCCCAGCATTTAGTTCAGCCTCTGGCAGATGGTCAGAATTTAATAAATTATTGTTGCATGAATAAGTGAATGAATGACTTAGAGAGAAAGCATGGTGACTAAGGGAATATTAGGATTTTCAAATGAGGCTAAGATACAGGTGATACCAAAGTCAGTAAGGAGGACCCTTTTATGCTGGAGCAGATACTGCTCATTCCGAGACATGTGTCCACATGTCTATGCAGGAACCAAGTGCTGCAATTTTCAAAGTGCTATTTAGTGCAGGTGTTTCCATAATTGGGATGAAGTGAGATAATTCACTGCTCACTGGCCTTAAAAGTCACCCTTCCACCTGGGTAATGCAGGTCCAAGCTCTAAAAGATGCATGAATTGCCTTTCTCCAGAGGGACCAAGCAGAGAGGGGATGTACTTTCTAACACTGCAGAGTTATTGACCTTTCATCGTAGCAAATCTGCAAATGTCAAAGCAATGAGTGTTTATAAGGAGAAAGCTACTGTGTACAAACAGTTGTTTAAAATATAGGGCCTTGAGAGCTGCCCTCTCTCCAGACACAATTACAAACAATTCTGAGAAGCACAGGAAAAAAGTCGTTCCCCCACTTTCCTCTCCAAGACTAAAGAAATGTGTTGGATGAGTGTTTGGCTTTGTTTATCCAACTTAAGACTGAAGAGTGAATTACTAAAGTCAAGATCAATCCCAGGATAACAGAAGGTTAAATGGCACCACGACACTGTGTGTGTGTAACAATGCCATAGATCTGTGCTGTGCCTCTGATTCTGCAAAGCTCCTCCTTCTCATCATTCTCATTGTATACTTAACTAACCTTGGGAGGTTCCAGGAACAGGTTGGATTAGAACCACTTGGTGGGGAACTCCACCACCAGGTTAGCTGTGACATTCCTAAATATTGATAAAAATGGAGAAGCTCTCCCAAAATAGAGGAGAAGAAAAAATCAATAGGTTGTTGATTCTATTTTGAGGGCATCATATCAGTGTAACTATTACCATGTTACTTTTTACTCTGGATGCATGGAAAATGGAAGGGGGCCTTTCCCCACCTGGGAGTGTGTCTCTGGATTATTTATACATTCCACAAACAATTCTGAATACCACCCACATTTTAGGATTATCCTAGGGATAAGACACACAGAAATAAGCAATGACCCAGGTGTAAATGAACTTACAGAAATAGATGAGTGACTATAAAATGATGGGAAAGTTTATGATGCTGAAGTGACAATGAATCATGGGAATACAAAGAAGGACCATCTGTGCATTCCTGAGGGAAACAGGGAAGGCTTCCTGGAAGAGGCAGTACTTGAATGAAGGATGTAGAGATATTAACCATGTGAATAGGAGAATGGCATACTTCCTAAGTAAAAGAGACCCATGAACAAAAGCATAGCCCAAGGAATAAAATACCTGTGCAACAGAAATCATTTGGGTGGATAGACAGTAAAGGCATGAAATGTAGAGAATGTTGGACCTCAAGAAACCCTGTAGTCCAGTTGTCCACCAAAGGAAAGGAAAGTTTCCTCAGGGGCCTATGGGAAGACTGTTGACGGGTTTGGTTGAGAACAAATATTTAGACATCTGTAAAACTGGCCTTTCTCTTTCAACCCTGTAGCCATGTCAAAAACAGATTTTATGCATTGAGGCAAGCAAAGGCCTCAGGCCCAGCATAGAAGGCCACAGTGAGAAACTGCTGCTACAAATTAAGAAAAGTTTGTTTTTCCTGTGTGAGTGGACTTTGGCAGAGGGAGGGGAGATATCCATGCGAGGGGCCTATTCCCACTGGAAAAGAGAAGTGCCCAGACCTCCTGTCCTTATGACAAAACGAACTCTACTTTTGCTTGTGGTATGGCAAATGTATTTCATGAGGAGAAGGATGTTTTTCTTAATCCTATAATGAGGGAGAATGATAAAGATGCAAATGCCCTCTGAGGAAGAAACAAGTGACTAAGGGGTTTGTGGCTAACAGCAGAGGCATTTCTGAGAGTCACCCTGCAAAAGAACCAGGAGCAGGAGGGCAGTGACAGGGATGGATGGGGGCTGTTCCACCACCCAGAGCTGACCACGCCCACACCTCACCTCTCAGTCAACCTTGATAACAGAATGAGGAGGAACACCTTCCACCTTCGTGAGGAGTCAGCCAACTTTTTCTGTAAAGGACTAGGGAATAAATCTTTTAGGCTTACAGATCTTCATGCCTCTGTTGGAACTACTTAATGCTGTTATCACAGCAGCCAAAGACGTAAATAATGAGCACAGCTGAGTTCAAATGAAACTTTTTTTACAAAAAATAGGTGAGCAGTCAGGTGCCCATAAGCCAGCTTGCTGACCTCTGCCTTAAAGAGGTAGTTCTCACAGTGTGGTCCTGGGACCAGCACCAGGTACATGACCAAGGAAACTACTAGAAATACAAATTGTCAGCCCTACCCCAGACCTTCTAAATCAGAAACTCAGAGTTTAGGGTCCTATAGTCTGTGTTGTATTGACAGTGAAATAATCAAACCCACTTCAAGTGGTGACTCTTGAAGTTAATACTTTATTAAAGACAAGGTTTCAAACCATACTATGTGTATTTATGATCAAAAGAAAATCTTTACTGTTAAAGAGTGTTCTTTTCACTAGATACTAGGCTGTGAGAGCATGTGTTATAAAACCCAAAAGACTCTGCACGTTTCCTCATGTATCTGATAGGCAATTTTTGACTCATCAGCTAAAACCAATACGGCAGCAATATATCCTGTCTGGATTTGAACTGACCATAGAAAGAATTCCAGAAACCCTCAGAGCAGCTCTGGTTAAGGAGAAATTTGTAGATGACAGGTTTGGTTTCCATCATGGAAAACCAACATGGCTTTCTTCAGCAAATGGTGAACTGAGTATTATAAAGGCCTTAAGCTGACTCCTTTGTGATGTCAAGTATGCATTCAAATTCAAGACAGCATTTAAAATAGTAAAACATCTAGCAATTTTATTACTAGATCATTTAAAATGGTGACCATGAAAAATGTAGTTTAAGCTTCCCAATAATGGTTCATGAAGCCCAAAAATACACACAGAGAGATAACTGAATTTGTAAAGTAAGTTCCTTATTAACTCCTTTCCCCTCATCTATTACCGTTGCTATTTTCCAGCTGTATAAACAGTCTGGAGAGTATGCCCTGAATGAATTCACCGTTCAGAAAACAACATAATTACAGCCATTCCAACAAACGGAGTGCCAAAAAAGTTACAAATTAATTGAAGGTTAGCATTGAAAATTAAATCCTAGTCAGCTTGAAGTCATCTTTTAGGCTATTTTCTATAGAATTAAATAGAGAACTCACTCACATGATTTGGTTGTCAGGGCTTTAAAGTTCAGGTGGACAAATGGCCTTCTCCCCAACTACCACTTTCCTGTGATCTGATATTGCGAATCCCAAGTGACGCCTGCCAATCGTTCCTTAGACCACGCTTATGATTTATGCATGGTACAGGGTCACTTCCTCTTCTCCCATAAATACTCAGACCTTGGAAAAATACCAACTTATCTTGCCCTATTTTATTTTGTTGGAAACCACTGAAAGAACTCATAAAAAAAACATTTTTCTCTTTTATTTTTATTTTTTGAGCATACAAACCATTTGTAAAAAAAGTAGTACAAAGAATCCCTTATTGTCTTCATTCATATATCCCAACTGCTAACATATTTACACTATTAATTAATGTTAATAGCCACAGTTCAATGATCAAAATCAGAAAATTAACATTAAAATTCAAAATCATTATCTACTTGAGAGACCTTTAAATTTCACCAGTTGTCCCTCTAATACCCTTTCATTGATTCAGTAACCAGTTTAGGATCACTTGTGGTATTGATTAGTCATGTTTCCTTAATTTCCTTTAGTTTGATCGTCAAAAAATGTTTAAATTCAACTAGCATTCACTGAGCACCTAAACTGTGCCAAAACTGTGGTAAGCTCTGAGGATTCAAACATGGTTTTGGCCCTTGAAACATGTATACTTCATTGTGAAAATCAAAATTAAATCAAAGGCTAGACATGGAAGAATGTACTGAAGTATTGCTTCTTTTTTTTTAAAAAAAAGAAAGAACATTTTTTAGATTTTGGGGGAAAATGGATGCCATAAAGATGACCCAAATCCAAAGGTTCTTTATCATTGCTTCCAAAAAATAAAATAAAATAAAATAAAATAAAATAAAATAAAAACATTGTTTTCACAGCTGAAAACAATAAAGTAATATTGAGAGAATTTGTATGCAACTGTAAACTACTAGATTGTCTTTGTGGTCAATATTTGTATTCCTCTCACCCAAACAAGCCTTGGCAAATAGAAAGGAATCAGTAAAAGTCAAATACAGTGGGAATTGGGGGCCACCTCTGAAGCCTACCAGAGGGTTTGGAACATGCTGGCTATCTCCAGGTCAATCTAAAAGCCCTCTTGATAAGAAAGAAGCTCATTCAAACTCCAAATTGAATTAAAGTTCAGAGGTGTATTACCATCTGAGGACCTTTCTCTTTTCTGTACTGCTTTGAAACAGGGTTTGTGGAAATGTACCATAACGCACTTGGCAGAAAACCAGAGATTTCAGCTCAAGGATTTTTTTTTTTTTTTTTTTTTTTTGCATGCCAACTGGTCTCTCCATTCTCCATTTATTTAATTTCTTTAACATCAAATTTTATCTTCATGATTCATTCAAAGCTGTACTTTGTGAGATTTCTGGAAACTTGGTATTGAAAGAATATCAGAAATTGGTAGCCTAGCACCTTAACTGACTTGTAAATTATTTTTTTGTTTGTTTTTAAATATGTTTTTATTTATTTTAGAGAGAGAGGAAGGGAGATGGAGAGAGAGAGAGAGATACAGAAACATCAATCAGTTGCCTCCCATATGCATCCTGACCTGGGATCAAACCCACAACCTGGATATGTGCCCTGATCAGGAATTGAACTGGCAACTTTTAGGTGAACAGGATGACATTCAACCAACTGAGCCACACCAGCCAGGGCTACTCATTCATTCTTTCTAATATCTCTAACAAGAGGTCAGTAACTCTCTACTTGTCTAGCCCAGCTAACTTCACTCTCTAACCCTCACCTCCTACCCTATATTTTACTATTCTCTTAAATAGTGTCTTAAATATTTTTCCTACTATCTATCTAGATAAAAGCCTACTTGACAAGCGCTGCAGAGCAACAGTAACTTAGCAGAGTGCCCTCTCACACTCAGGGACCCCTTGGGGGATGTTGGACTGCTGGTTTCGGCCCAATCTCTGCAGGCCAGGCCGAGAGACCCCACCCGCCAGAGGGACCCCGCTCACTCCACAGACACCCTTTGAGCCCCGGCACCACCCCAGGTGCAGCCAGCCAGGGTGGTACCGCGGGAAGTTGGCTCCAGGGCATGTCCAGCCCATCTCACCCAGTCCCGCCCCTCTGGCCACCTTCTAATTAATTTCCTTTTAATGTGCATGAATCAGTGCACTGGGCCTCTAGTAGTTATATAATTATGGATGTATGTCAGTTCATCAATGCATTTTTAAAATGTAGTTCTAAAATTAACTAAAGTGGTCCAAGTCTGGCCTGACCAGCACAGTGAGTCTGTCATCTTATTGGTACTAACACTACATAAATGTCCAGGAGCCACACAGATTTTCTAATAGTTCTATAACAGTGTTGAAACATGGTGGGTTTTCAGAATCAATTGAGCATTGAGTTTTTATAAAACACTAGAAGCCCAATGCACAAAGATTGGTGCTAGAATGGGCTTTCCTTTCCCTGGCTGCTGGCACTGCCTTTCCACTCTGGCCCAGCCCCTTTCCACTCAGGCCCCGGAGCCGCCTCTTTCCACTCCAGAAGCCACATCTTTGCCCTCCAGGAGCCGCCTCTTTCCACTCCAGCCCCTCCTTCCCACACTGCCAGAGGCCCTGAGAGACCTGGGGTGGGGCGGGATGCTTGTGTTGTCGCCATGGCAAGCATCCCACCCCTGTCACTTGGCGGCTGAGTATGCAAATTAACCGCCATCTTTGTTGGGTTAATTTGCATATCACTCCTGATTGGCTGGTGGTGTAGCGGAGGTACGGTCAATTTACATGTTAGTCTATTATTAGGTAAGATGCTACTACTGTTCAGGTTGTGTGTATGTGTGGGTGGGGGGGAGGGTGTTTGTACTATGTACTAAAGCAGACTTGGAGTTCCTACATGAATAATGTTATATTTATCTATTTTGAATTGCATTTCATTATATTTGACCCATGGTTGCAGTCTTTTAGAATTGTTTATTATGTAACAAATAAATGAGTTAACCTGCTTTTGCCCTGTCATCCACCCATCAGAAATAAGTAAGCCATCTATGTAATTACCAGTTTTACTATGGAACAAAATAAGACTATGGACAGAAGCACCAGCCTGGTTAAATCCCTAAAGATCAACTTTGCCTCATTAAGTAGTACTCTTGGGCATGTGATTACATGGTTACAAATATAGTCATTATTACTCTACCCACATTTTATCACTTTGTTCACAAAGATAACCACATATTTTACTGAATGTGCTAAAATCCAGGTTCACTAGACCTTTCCCTAGTTAATCACAAAATGAAAATTCCTTAGCTTGACAAGACTTGGCAGCAAGGCATGAAATGAAATGTAGGATAAGTAAAAAACATTTCACATGCTCTGCTCAGAGATGAATAAGAGCTGCATGATAGTCAGGTAGTTGACGTCCACCATCACCAAAGACAGCTGTTTCTTATCCAGGTGTGTTACCTATACCTGAAATTCAGCATCCATGTTCTCCCACTGATCCTATTTTTATTTCTTTGTCTATACTTCTCTTCTTTTTTCAGTTTAACAAAACACTCTACACCATCAGTTTCACTGAATACCTAAAACATTCTCTTGGCCTCCCTTTTCTAATGCAATGTTTCTCTTCAAACATTGGAATAGCTTTTTCTTACTAGGGAGCTGTACCATGAGTGTCACTCCACTAAGTCTGAGGAGTTACGTATACCTCCTTGGATTAAAATCTCAAATTTGCTTTAAAATATATTTTACACTCAACATACTCAATAACATGCTGACATCTATATAATACCACATGCAGTATTTCTCATTTCTTGCCCAGGTATTTTCTTCAACATACTGAATACCTATGTCATATTTCTTTTTCTTTCTACCTTGTGACTTTTGTCTACTTTAGTGTGATTTTTATATTTCCTGGAAAAACCAATGTTAGAATACAGAGCAGTTGTGGTGCAAATGCATAGACACTTTGGAAAGAAAGTATAACCATTTTTATAAGCCACCCAAATGACAAGAATAAGAAATGCTTTTGCTAATTAGCATCATGAGGCTGAATTGAACCAAGGATCTTAGGTTAATTCTAATGAGCTATGAGCTAATATTGGTAAGATGCTTTTAGGTTTTTAATTTAAAAGCACTTTGCCAATGAAAGAATGAGGATTACAAATTTCCTGAGCCATCTGGTTCCCTACATAAAGTAATGGCTTCAAAAGTTTAGAAGGATGAATAGATAGATAGATAGATAGATAGATAGATAGATAGATAGATACAGAATTTATTCCTCTTCTACTATTTTTTAAAGAAAAGTCTCTCTCTTCACATATGCCCATTTAAATAGATATTATTCCACTCATAGTTCAGATTGTGGCAAGTGAAAAATACAAACAAACTCTATATGAAAATATATAAAATAGACTGTTAAAAATATTCACAATGATAAGTTCTAGGAATCTAATGTACAGCATAGTAATTATCCTATATAATAAAGAGGTAACATGCAAATTGACTGTCACGCCCTCACAAGATGGCTGCCTACAACCAGGAGGGCAGGGGGGTTAGTGAGGGACATCCAAACGACTGAACAATCAGGCTGCATGGGGCAACCAGGCCGGCAGGGGTTTAGTGAGGGACGACCAAACGATTGAACAGCAGGCTGTGTGGGGTGACCAGGCCCGCGGGGGGTGGGGCAGTTGGGGTGATCAGGCCAGCAGGGGGGGCAGTTGGGGGTGATCAGGCCGGCAGGGGGGCGGGGGAGTTGGGGGTGATTAGGCTGGCAGGGGAGGACAATAAGAGGTGACCAGGCCAGAAGGGGGGGCAGTTGTGGGCGACCAGGCCAGCAGGGGGGACAATTAGGGATTATCAAGCCAGCACCCAGAGGCAGTGAGGGGTGATCATGCTGGCGGGGGGTGAGGGGGTAGTTAGGGGCAACCAGGCAGGCAGGCAGGCAGGCAGGTGAGCGATTAGGAGCCAGGAGTCCAGGATTGTAAGAGGGATGTCCCACTGCCGGTTTAGGCCCGATCCTCTGGATCGGGCCTAAACCGGCAGTCAGACATCTCCCAAGGGGTCCTGGATTAGAGAGGGTACAGGCTGGGCTGAGGGTACCCCCCCATGCACGAATTTCATGCACCAGGCCTCTAGTAGTTAATAATACTGTATTACATACTTGAAAGTTGCTAAGAGAGTTGATCTTAAATGTTCTCACCACAAAAAAAGAAATGGTAATTATGTGACATGATGGAGGTATTAGTTATGGTGGTAGTCATTTTGCAATATATAAATGAATGAAATTAATACATGGTACATCTTAAATTTACACAATGTTACAGGTCAATTATATCTCAATAAAGCTAGAACAACATAAATTCACAATGAGAGCTGAACTGGTCCTTTCAACATTAACAGGCTACCACTTCCTAAAAGACTCCAAGATCAGGATTAGTCATAATGATGCCTTCTGCTTTGTTTGTTTGTTTACTTATTACAGTGAACTCCTTTACACTTATCAATGTATTTCATTTTCAGAGTTGTCAGATGAGACAGGTACTAATATCAACTCTATTTTACAAAAGTGAAAACTGAGGCTTACAGAGGTTAAGTTTTCTTGACGTCTCAAATACCATGACCATGCTACAGGGTTGGTAACCAGCAGCCCTATTCTGTCTGTTCCACTCTCCACCCCACATAGAAGTTGGTGGAAAATGGGACAAAAAATGGACAATGCCTCAAACACAGGACGTCTGTAAAATATATTCATTGTTTTTGTTGTATCATCCTATTTAAATCTCTTAACCTTCCTGTGTGGGAACTATATTATCACCCTCACTTTGCAGATAATCAGTAAATGATAGGTACCTATGTTCTGAGATTGAGAAAACTACTTATTGTCAGGGTATTTGTCATTACTACATCATATATTTTTGCTTGCTTACTGCATTGAAGTGAAAAAAAAATTCTAGTCTTGGTTCTCTCAGAAAGAAATGATTAAACATTAATAATATAATATCGAATCCCTCTTCTCTCTATACTCCTCTTTGTACAAGACAGAACCTTGGAGTCTGTGGTTCTTCAGCTACCTCAAGAGAATCATTTAAAAAATAGTAAGAATAAATTAGTCTACTCCTGTATAGTAGCCAAAAGCCCATGGATATCAATTTAAAGGAAATTCATCCCTATTTGGGGTGGGGGCAGAAGACCAATGATTCTCTATCTTTAAGCAACATCTCTGCTTTGACATGACTAATTCACAGTTTTCTCTAAAAGAGTATTTTCTGACCTCCTATGTCATCTTTTCAGACCCTACGAGCTAAGAAATTCTCTGAAAAACCTGAGAGAGATCACTCTCCCTAACCAGCATCCCTTCCCTTGTTTAGGAAAAAAAAAATGCCATAGAAGTAACAGTAATTCAGCTCCCCAAATGACTTTGCTCCCTGCTGACTGACCTCATGGTGGGGGGAGGCGGGGGGAGAGGCATAATATCTCACCTCAGATGTTTCCTTTCATATAACATTGGCTCTGTCCTTGGCCTTTGATAGTTTGAGGGTAGAGCCTCAGACACTGGAGTATGGGGGCTCCAGGTGGTAAAAACCTATTCCACAAAAGGCTGGCCTACTCTGCATTATCACGCATCCTTCCCCAGCATGGTCCTTGTTTTTTTCTAAAACATGAAGGATGTGTAAAGGACACATAAAACTTTAGTCAATAGGTCCATTATTATGATTGGCTGAAAACCATAAAATGCATCCATCAAGCTATTGTGTTGCATCTTGTGTTAAATTATGGTGATAAATAGTCCTTTATCCATGACGTCACCTACTAATCTCTTCCAAAAACTATTCACCACTGCCATTATGCATCACTCATGCTCTTGCCAGCTTGCTGGAAAAAAAATCCTCTACATGATAAAGCTAAACACAACATTGCTCTCGACACTGCAGATGCAATGTTGTCTGTTATTTTCATGTCATACTGTGAAACAATTGCTTCTTCAGTTCCCAAAGTTATCTCAAGTGTGTCAGCTCTCAGCTCTGGGCATTGTAACTCATGTACTTTTAATTGTTTAGAATTTACATCAGAACTCGATGGAGTCCATTCACACTCATGCTGGTTTATAACTACCGGATGACATATTTTTGCCACCTTGCTCTGGGTCGAATTTAATCCTATTGACAAGCCTTTAACATAAAAATTTGGTGTGGAATGCCTTAATATTCTCAGGAGCTATGTAAAAGGATGTGTGGCAGTTGGTATCAGTTATGTCTGGGATTTGGATCTAATTTTATACAAAAATGTTCTCATAAAATTAGACATTTTTTTCTTGGTTCTCAGAAAATGGTATTTATTAAAATGAAACCAAAAAAGGGAAGTGTGCATATATTTTAAATTCCAATCTCACATGTAATCATCTATTTAAACACACACACACACAATAGGGTTGTGTAGTTTTGTCTGCCTCATCTTGAAGACATATTAGGGGGTCTTCCTCTTAAAAGAAAAATAAAAGCCTCCCTAATTTTCTCCATCTACTCAAACCAGAGGAGATGAAACACTGAGTGAAACAGACCACACATTGGAATTTCATTCAAAAAATTGAAGCTTAATATGTTTAATTTACTTTTAGCTATATTTCAAAGAATCTGGGGAATTGTTTCTTGGTGAGCAACACAATGGCGGTGACATAGATCCTCCTTATTTTTTAAATCTCAAATGAGGTGATTGTCTCACAATGAAAAAAAAATAAACAAATATAAACTGCTCACGCTTAAATGGGTTACATCCCATTTCCATCTGCTATACTTATTTATGTACTTTATTTTTTAATTGCTTTTTTGACGGGTGCCCAGAAAAGAATTTGCTACTATGTTTATTGGAGAGAGAAATAAAACCAGATTTCCTTCCCTTCACTATTCTTAAACATCCAATAGAACTGGTAGCAATATATTATTTAACTAAAAGCTGCTATTTAATATATTACATCCAATCAGTCATGGACATTTTTAAAAGTCAAATTACTTCAGAGACAGGGGTTTCTCCCCTGCACTGACCCCCTCTTAATTATCATCACTATGGACTCCAAAGGAGTCACATATTGCCGAAAAGAAAGAAGTTCTGAAAACTGGACCATCTTCAGCCAGTCTTGACGGAAGTTTGGCTTCAACTCAATACTCAAAGTGAAATGCGTTCCATCTTCTCCCACTCTGATGCTCACATTTGTGTTGTTCTGTAGAGAGAGGCGTGGCTCTTGCCTTCCAAGGGCAGTAGAAGGGGCCTCATTCAAAGGCCATCATTCCAGTAGTCTTTATAAATTTCCTACCTTCCAGCTCTTTCTCACATTGCTAAAACTACATTTATTGTTGATTAGAATAATGTTTTAAGTATATTTAAACATTAAAGTTAGCCTATCCTTGCTGTGCGCGCACACACACACACATACACACACACACACACACACACACACACACACACACACCATTCTTTCTCGCTCTCGCCTCACACCCGTGTTCTGACAAATCCCTGAACCCTCGCCATTGTATAGTAACTGCTGTTCTTGCCACCTTTTTGCTTCCTGGTGGGTCTGTAATTGTCATCTCATCCCTGGAGCAACATCAGGATCACTCAATAAATTGATTGTCAGGGGATATTTGAAGAACAGAACAGCTTGAGCTCTAGAAGCCAAGCGCCTTATGGCCTCCAGCCCAGAAAAAAGGAAGCAATGAGGATGAACAAACCTCATCCCATTCGACTCCTCTAACACATTAATGAGAATTAAGCAAGTGAATTTCATTCCCCATTTCTACTCAGAGAGAGCAAACAATAGCATAAAGAAGATTAAAGAATTAAATAAAACCATTCCTGGCACTTTTTTCATTTAGAACGAACTGGGAAAAGATATCCGACTCCTGGATTTGAAAAAGTTCTTCAGCCCTTCTTCATGTACATTCATATTCCTTTTTTTGCCATTATAGCATGACTTGCCCATCCAGAAATGATGCTATGACAGGGATTCTTTATTACTGCCATTTATTTGAATGAGTATTTAAGTGTCGTATTCTCAAGCTTCTTACTCTAAGATTCCAATATGCACTATTGTTTTAGACTTCTGCTATGAAGGTGACTTCTATGGTAGAAGCCTCTATTGGTATGTTATGTCATTTGCAAGGAAAAAGCCTAAGTGGAGACAAAAATCTACATTTCAGTGTAGCCTCTGAACAGCCACCTCTGATTATAATTGTGGGGAAAGATCAAGATCATGAGGAACTTCTTACAAACTCTATTTCTGTTATGAGAGTAAAACTGAGAACAAAAAAATGAACATGTTAATCTATATAGCATGTTCTATTGGTGAAAATATACATTCGCACCTTACTTCAATAATAAATCAACACACATTTATTAAAGATGCTTCCATGCCAGGCACTGGACCTGTGCTGGAGTCACAAAATCTATAAGACACTATCTTGATCCTGGGTCCTTGATCTTGAACCTATAACCCAGAGGAAAATACCTAAAAGGTTCATTTCTAGGTTAGAAGTGCAGTGACTGAAGTTTGCAGTGTAAGTTTCCTTAAAAAAAAGGTGGCACCAAAACTGAGTCTTAAAGGATAATTAGGTCAAAAGAGGAGGAACAGCCCTGGCTGATATGCCTAAGTGGTAGAGCATTGGCACCTGATGCCTGCATACCAAAGGATTGCAGGTTCCATTCCCAGTCAAGGGCATGTACCTGGGTTGCAGGTTTGATCCCTGGCCCTGGTCAGGGCATGTGCGCAGAAGGCAACCAATCAATGTGTTTCACATCTATGTTTCTCTCTCTCTCTCTCTCTCTCTCTCTCTCTCTCTCTCTCTCTCTCTCTCTCAATTACATAGATATATAGATATATAGATTTATAGATATATAGATATCTCCCTCTCTCTCCCTCCCATCCTCCCTCTCACTCCCTCTAAAAATCAATGGAAAAAAATATGTTCAGGTGAGGGTTAATAAACAAACAAACAAAAAAAGAGGAAGAGCAGGCACAAAGTCACTGAAAAGAATTTATCATTAATATAAAATTATAAGGCCATGCAGCTACACACTGGCTATTATCTCCACTATTAAAATGTAGTAAAAAATATAAAAATGTGACTAGACAAAATCCAAAAGGCCTAACTGTACTCAAGTACAAATTACACATTTCTGTGGCCTAGAAGCAAACAAGTGATAGAAATCTTTCAGGCGTGGCCATAAAGCTGGGGATCTGCTGCTCTCAGGTGTGGGTGCCAGCAGAGGATCCAGGAATCCTGCCTCTGTGAGCAACAGAGGTGACGAATGCCTCACACAAGACTGGTGACCAGAGCCAAGCTTGAAACCAAGAGCCTGCCAATGAAAAAGGCGACTTTCTTGGACTGCAAGAAAGTCCAGTAGCTAGCATCCCTTTTCCTCTTCAAGTTCAGAACCCACACAGAGAGAGACAGAGACAGAGACACAAACACAGAGAGTAGTCAGGAAGATAGAGATCAAAATATACGCTTTATTATAGGTAGAAGCTAGATTGGGGAGTATAGCTTCAATGCCTAGCTAGTTGGACTAGTAACAGTCCCCTGAATTAGACGTATTTACCCACCCAATAACAGGTAGTAATGAAAAACTGCTGGCTCACCTGCAAAAGAAGAGTGAAAAGTATATCTTGGCCAAGAGGGCAGACCAGAATTCTCTCATTCCTGCTGGCAGGCCTGTCCCACCAAAAAAGCCCAGAAGGCCTACGCTACATATACTTATTCTCTCTTCTCCATCATAGTTCTATTTTTCCAAGAGTATCCTCTATCTAGGGCTACTATTTACCTACAATTTGGTACCTCAGAGGCCAGAAATGGCAGGCACAACCTCACAGTTCTGATAGACTGGATGACAGCATCTGTTTTTATCTTTATTTTCATCATGAAACGAAAGTATGACACTGCCTTCAAATATCTCATTATGAACTAGAAGCCTGGGTGACTGGATAGAGACAACTTCAGAGATCTAAGGAAGAAAGGGTGAGCCCTGGCTGATATGGCTCAGTTGGTTGAGTATCGTCTCATGCACTGAGAGGTCACCGGTTTGATTCCCAGTCAGGGCACATGCTCAGATTGCCAGCTCAGTCCCCAGAAGGGAGCGTGCAGGAGGCAGCCAATTGATGTTTCTTTCATTAGTGTTTCTCTCTGTCTCTCACTCTCCCTTCCTTTCTCTCTAAAAATCAATAAAAACTGTCAAATAGTATTTAAAATAATTAAAAAACAATAAATTAGATAAGCTCTAGACAAATACTAGCTTAAGAAATAATTGGTAAATTGGAAAATGTAACTGAGGAATCTCATAGTAAGCAGCAGTTAAGATAAAAATGGAAAGGGCAGCTCTGAGACATAGAGGACAAGGACCTTCAATACACACTCATGGGCACCCAAGCAGAAGAGAATTGAGGGAGTGGCAGCAAGCCATGGTGAAAAAGATGGTAATTGAGAATTTCCCCAAATGGAATAAAGACCATAGCTTCTCAAATTGCAAGTGCATCTAAAGTGCCAAGTAAGAAACAGAAAACTAAATCCACACTAAGAAATATCACAAAGTCACCAAGGAAAGAGCCAGCACACTGATATGGTTAAGTCGGCGAATTACAGTGCTCATGAAGCGCAGAGTGAGGTGCTGATTGGCAAGATATGAAGTCACAGTAAGGGGTATGTGCTCTATCCCGTATATAAGGGGAATCTAAAAAAACCACACTGAGGAGAAGTCTGGAAGAAATTATACCAATTAAGCTGAAAAATGGAGGCTAGGGCTCAAACCAGCACAAGAGAAGGGAAAACCGAGAGGACAGCATGATTTGGATTTTATGACAGCATTTCATGAGTTATTGGATCATTTCATGAGTTATTGGATGTAGGAAGAGAATGATGGAAATGGTCCAGAGGCACGGAGGCATGGAACAGACTGACAGGTCTCAGAGGGGAGGGGAGGGGAGGGGAAGATGGGAAGAGATGAACCAAAGAATTTATATACATAGATGCATAACCAATGGACACAGACAATAGTGTGGTGAAGGCCCGGGGAGGGGCAGGACCTGGGAGGAGGAGAATAAAGGGGGGTCGGGGGACATCTGTCATACTGTCAACAGTAATAACAAAACGAAAGTTTTCAATAAGCAATAGCAGTACAAATCATTATTCATTGCTTGTAATTGTGGACAGTTAGAGGATAGGTCAATCCTCAGAGAGAGAAGAAAGAATTACTCTTAAGCTTCTAACCAAGGTGATGCCATTGGGGAGAATAAAATACAGAAGATAGAATGGGTATATGGAGATGACTAACTCAATATTATACATATTCAGTGTGGGAAATCTGAGAAGAAATCACTGACAAAAATTACTCTTAAAAAAAAAAAAAAAAACTAGGAAAGAGTTCTAGGCTAGAATGAAGACTTGGCCAACATCAACATGAAGATTTCTCTATCAGCTTTTACAAATCATCAATACCCTAAATTTACTAAGAGGATTTTCTTACTAGTGGTGGCTCACTAGCTAGATGAGGAGCTATTTCCAGGAGAGGCTGGGGTAAGACACTGACTTAGTAGGCTGTGTAAGTAATAGGAAACTCAAAATTTTTGAGTAAAGAGGACCCGGTGATAGTGGATATCAGCAATAGAACAGCCAGATAGTCAGCAGGGCAATGCTAGTATCAAAACTCAGGCAGGCGAAAGGCTGAGAAACCGAGGTACCATGCTACAATAAGACATCAGGGCTGGGGGTTTGGGGAGGCAGTTGAATAACAGAGGGTGTGAAAGATAAAGCTATAAATATTAGAAAAACAATTGCTTGCACATGGGACAGGTAACTGGAAACATCTGGTCAAGATGAACTTTGCTTTGGCAGGAGAACAGCAATAGCTGTTGATAAAAAAATTATTAAAGATGGGTTCCCAGGTTAATTTTGACCGTCACTTAAACCTCTGACTGAGTGAGCACCAGATTCTCTCTGCAGTCTTGCAAATAAGAACAACACTTGCCCACAGAATGGAAGTGAATTGCTATTGATTTTGCTCCACTCTAGCAATATGTGAATGAATAATGAAATGAAAGTTAGAATTTTTGAAAGGTAACCAGAATAAATCTTTACTTCCCTAAGATGAATGGCTAAGTGGCTCTTTTCAAGAGTTGGATAATGGTTTCTAAATGAAGGAATGAATATCAAGAGTTTAGAGTGGTAACTCAAGCTAAGACTTTGAGGAGACCTTTGGAAATATTTAAGAAGATAGATTAGTGAAATGGTGAGGCAGAGATTAAGTGAACATGCTTTCAATCTGTCATGCGACATTGCATCTGCTAGGTTATTTATTTTTCAATGCCTACCCTATAATGTATCAAAATCACCTTTCAGAGAATCCTTATTGAATAACATTGAAAAAAGTCAGAGATACTGGTCACCAATATAATTTCATTTTCTGGGCAAAAATATATATCTTAAAAATGTCTTCATAATTATAATTGCATAATAACTATTTGATACATTTTTGTGGCGATTCTTTATTAATAATATTTTATTAAATGATATTCTTCATGTATAGAACAAGTTCTTTTCCCATCTGTGTTTACTTCAGAATTTAAAACTAAGATAGAGATATAGAGCTCTCTTAAAATAGATCTGTTCCCTAAAATAATCCCTGGAGTGGAGAGGAGAAATGTGTACTCTCCCTAAGCATGGAACCCTGAGTTTGGAGAATGAAGAACTGCTTCCATTAAGCACAGCTATCAGGGCTGCCATGCGTATTTGTGCAGATTGTGCGAGGCACACCTCCAGAAGGCGCCATTCACATGGAGGTCACATGCATCACATCCTGTACAAATGCATCCAAGGCCCCTAGGGTTTTCTCTTTTCTGCTACACCATCTATTAGATGGTGAACACTGCACAGGAGGAGAGTTTGGTACAAACACTGAGTCTGGGCGCAAACACAGAAGGATAAAAGTATCCATTTTAATGGCATGGAGGGTGGACCTGGGATTAAGTTTTGGCTCTGCTACTTACTAGCTCTGTGAATGTAGGCATACTATTTAACTCTTTGAGGCCATCTCCCCATGTGTAGAATAGAAATAGCAATAATCCCTTCTTACTATAATTGTCAGGAAGGTCAAATGTGATTATGTAGCAGTTTTCATAGTTCTTTCCTCAGAGTAAGCATGGATAAAATATTGTTATTATTCATCATTTATAGAAGAACCTCTATGTGAGCAACTTTTAGAGGTTCCCATTTCCATTTCATTCATTCATTCTTTCACTCACTCGCTCATTCATTCAATAGATTTGTAGGAGATCCCACTAGAGGTAAGCCACTTGCAATAGAGAGTATGAAGATGAATCAGGGAGAAATGTACATGCATAAATAGGGCTTTTAACAGAAGTGATAAGACAACATGACTACCATTTCTTCGGTCTGTAGAATAATATTCTATCATATATGCAGACACTAACATTTTTAATCCAAAGGTTTTAAAATATGTCCTGTTTCCATGTGTACTATCATTAGTGGGCCCATTGTAACAAATACACTTTGCATGGGACTATGGTTTGGAAGGCTTCATTGCACAGTGGTTGAGGGGTTTAGTGAGGACCATGACCCCACAGAGCCCAATACTTCCCAGCTCTGGTATGTGATAACAGTGCAATCCTGGCAGAGCCACTTATCATATCTGAAACTTAGCGTTTTCATCTATAAAATGAAGGTAATGACATTATCTGTCTATACAAAAATGATAAATCTAGGGAGCTTTAGCACAATGCTGGCTTTCACTACGCTAAGTGTTCAATAAAAAATAGCTATTGTTATCTTTTATTTATTCAAAAGTTGAATTATAGAAACCACATATGAATATATAAAATCCCTAAATATGAAATGCTATAATCTTGAAATTGTAGACATTTTCAATTCTTTTTTTTTTAAAACACCAGCCCTAGCTGGTTTGGCTCAGTAGATAGAGCATCGGACCGCAAACTGAAGGGTCTTGGGTTCGATTCTGGTCAAGGGCATGTACCTCATTTGCAGGCATGCAGGAGGCAACCAATTGATGTCTCTCTCTCACATCAATGTTCCTCTCTCTGTGTCTCTCCCTACAAATCAATGAGAAAATATCCTCTGGTGAGGATTAACAAAAAACAAAAACAAAATACCAAACCTGTCTTTTCCTTTTTTGAGTCTCCCTCTAGACAACTGAAAAGTACTGTTTTCAATGTTATCACATCACATGGCTTTTGCTGAATGAAATATTCAATGCATTATCTTTTCAAGAACTGCATTTACTCTCCTGCTTGTGTGACCTGCTCGAAAACTGGGGTATTTTATGAACGAAGATGGTTTGGGCATCCCTCTCTCCCTTGATCTCACTTGGTCACTCCCTCACTCTGTCCATCTTCTCTGTATAGACTTGAATGCACAAGCATGTTAATAGGCAAGAGAAGATGAAGTGTAAATGTCAAAAATCATTTTTATTCTAATAAATACAATGCCCAATAATATTCAATTTTGAGTACAAACACAGAAAAATATCTGAAAGTAATGGATATTTTATTTTTCATTCCCTCTTTTGACTAAGCATGAAATTCTGTCTTCGGGGGAAAAAAGAAAACCTCTCAGAGAAAGAACATGAGCAGCTGAGTTCTGCACAAGGTAACATGGAAACAAAGGGGCTGACATCAATGATTGGCATTTGAGTAGATAGATACAAAACCAAGCCCCCCAAAGCTGTATGATACAGTCGGACAGGGTAAAGCAGAGCTTGGCGAGGGGTGAAAAGTTGAATGGAATTGCATAAAATGAAGCAGAACATCGCAGAGAAGTTAATTTCCCTTCAAATCTGATGTTCCAGGTTTGATACCCTAAAGCATTTCCACTGTACTCCACATCACACCACATAGCAATATCTACTCTTCATTTGGCAGTTCTAAAATTCATATTTTAAATGACTCTATAAAATGAAAAAAATTTATTTAACTGAAAAAGAGAATTCTCTATTTTAATATTTTGAATTACAGCACTTGAAAGCAAAGAGAGCGTGCGCGCAAGAGAGAGAGAGAGAGTGAGAGAGAGAGAGAGAGAGAGAGAGAGAGAAGTTAAATCTATTTTTTAATTAATTTAGTCCAACAGAAAGAAAAATTTTGGAACCAAAAATAATTTAACTTTCTTATCTGTATCCATATTAACCAATTACTATTTTCTTCACATTGTTATGATAAAACATAGCACTAGTGTTTCTTTCCAATAGTTGTGCTCCAAAAAGCACAGAACTCAAAGTCAAGAATCCCAGGGCTGAGTCTTACTTTAGTCACTGTATGTGCTACTGGGTATAAATGATGTAATCTCACTGGTCAGCTTTCTGTCAACATGAGGTAGCAGAGTTGGGCAACTGCTCTATGCCCTAGAAATCTAACCTCTAATGATGATCTCTTCTGTGTGGACTTATTTCATCTGCCCCTACCTCCTTGTTTTTCTATTGGAACTAATAGTGCATGACAGTTAAACAAACAGGAATAAGAAACTATTTTTACCAATAATTCTCAAAGTAGGGGTCATAGATGACAGGCCTTGAATCGGGGTTCTTTAAATATGTTTTAATTCTAATTTTTATATATTATAATTTTATAAGTGTATATTTTATTAATATATAATTGGCATATAACATTATATTAGTTTTATGTATATAATATGATTTGATATATGCATATATTGTGAAATGATCACCAATATAAGTCTAATTAGCATCATAACACATACTTACATTTTTCTTGAGAAAAATAAAATATTTTTATTATTATATTAATTTATATAATTATACAAATATGTAATATAATCCAGACAAAAAGATTTAAGTATTTTTTATTTTAGTGATGTCTAATTAAATATATGATAATACATGGTAATGTTTTTAAACAGAGATATTTTTTAAATCCTCTTATTGATCTAACTACCATCTTTGGCTCATATATATATATATATATATATATATATATATATAATACACAGTATAGACTAAGTTTATAGATAAATACTTTTTTATTATTTGGATAACCATATGTACAGCTATTTGTAACTGTGTCTTTGTTACACCATTGGGAACAAATTACTATCTAAAGATTCAACATATTCTTTCAATTTCAATTTTCTTGATAAATATGAATGTCTGCCCCATAATTTAAAATGTCCAAAATGTAAAAAAATGACAACAATTGCCCTATATGCCTTCATGTGGTTTCTTTTAAGCAGTTACATAATTTTTACTTGTAAAAATTCAGATTTGAAAACTGTTGTCATACCACATAGTGAACTCAGTGCTTCTAATCTTGGAGATCATATTCCTGTGTTTGAGAAAGACTACTGTCCAATATCTTACATACAATATGAACAAGAAAACTATAATATAAATGTAATAGTTCTTTCTAAGTAGTTTTTCCTAAAATATTCCTATTTAAATAATTGAGGAGAAAATAGTTTGTCCTAAATAACTTTACAAGATTTAAAAAAACACACCTTCTAGCAATCAGAATATATTTTTTAAAACAAACAAACACTAAAAAGTACATAGAAAATTAGAAAGGGAAGTAATATACTGTTTCTGAAAAGAGGGGGAAATGGCATATTTTTATTTGGTTATAAAGGTCATGGTACTTTTCCATAAATCAACACTAATTCCATCTTCTTTGTTTTGAGTAACTCCATATTGGTTTTCTGGGTCATATTAACAATGTGCCTTCCTGGTCTCCAGAATAACAATTGTTCTCATATGGAAAAATCACATTCATTTCTGCACTGTGCATACATACAACAGTCAAATATTCCTTCTTGTAGTTCCCTGACTACTCTGTTCCTTTCAGGTGTTCCAAAATCTGAATTGCACTGCACGAGTTATCTAACAAACCTGATTATCTTCCAAATATTCCAGCAGGCTGCCCTTTTCCCATAATGCCATCCAGATGGCCTTCAACCCACATGAATCTATTAGAAACACAATAATATCCCTAAAGTCCTTGTCCCATCAACGCCCTCTTCTTATGTTCAGTTTATTTTCTCTGATCTCACTTGCTGAATTCAGATGAGATACAGGAAAAACTTCATAAAAATCACAGGCTTAAAGAGTACCTTCACTATTCTTTGTGTTTGTGTGTTTCTGTGGGGTCCTCTCTCAGAAATAATGAGGGAGGAAAAAAGCAATGAGTTGGGTTAAAGTCATTGCTGACCAATGAGGAAAAGCTAAGGCAATTGGTATGACTTAAACCAAACAAATGGCTTTTAAGTCTACCAATCAAATGCCCAGTAACTTCATATTTGAGGTCACCTAAGGACATTTCCCCCAAATAAAAAAATTACTCTTCCAAGGTCTATAGCGGTTCTTCAACTTGAAAAGGCAGATAAGAAAAACTAAACCATAGCATAGCGAAGATTCAGCAATGAGAGTTGTCAGCCACTGGAATGAGAAAAAAAGGTGTTTAGACATCTTTAGTCTTCAGGTTAGTCCTGACCAAAATGAGTACAGGTGAATTTTATGATGGTTCAAAATTCCTTCCAGACCTATATTTCTCTAAGTAGAAAAATGTGTCTGACTTATTAAAGTCAGTACTTAGTGAGTTGTATTTACTAGTAGCTAGAATTCTCTAGGGCTTTTATTTATTTGCCCCCGTAGTGCTCAAGAAGGAAAAAGTTCACCTTGAGTTTCCTAGACATGACCTTTGTCCTTCTTCCTCTTATCCTGCATTCACTCCCATTAACGACAAGTGCAGGTAAATTCTAAATACACACAATGATGTCATACTGCAAGGAAAGTCAAGGGAGGCAGGTGCAAAAGCAGGTCAAAAACTTCCTCACAATCCTGGTAACTAAAAATGAAACTGGACCCAAAATCATCATCATGCAGATGGGCTGGCTTTTGTCACTTGTTTTTTCAAATGTTCCTGAGTATAAAAACCAGCAATCAACAATTTCTTACTTTGGCCTAAGTACTGTGGGTGTTCCTCCAGTCCATTTGTTGACATAGTTTCCGTGTTAATAATAGCTAATTATTTGGCAAAAACAACCAACAACCTATTTTCCTTCGATTTCACATAATTCTTTTTCTCTTATTTTATTTTATTGATTTCAGAGAGAGGAAGGGACAGATAGAAACATCAATGATGAGAGAGAATCATTGATCGGCTGCCTGCTGCACACCCCTGCTACATGGGCCCTGACCAGGAATCGAACCTGTGACCTCCTGGTTCATGGGCTGATACTCAACCACAGAGCCACACCAGCCAGGCCAATCTCACATAATTCAAGTGGCTTAGCAAAGATGATTCTCATGGGGCAGTGGTTACTTTTTTCTCTAATGAGTTACATAGATTCAGAGCAAGACCATTTGATCAAAATCTGAAGACATTCTTTTATAGCATTTTAGTCTTCAAATGTTTTAAGGAAGATATATAGCCTGCTTTCCATTTTTCCTTAAAAAGAATCATAGCAGACACAAAATTATAAATTGATACTTTGAAAGGATACTTTATTTTATCTTTAGCATGTCAAAAATACACCATTTAGGATTTGCTTGCAATTTGCCCTGGTAAGCAACTTCAGCTTCATTTTCTTGCAGCACCTCTGCTTTTTTTCCTTGGTTAGGGGGTGAAAGGGCTGAGGCAAAAGTTATCTATAAAATGTTTGACTATATGAATTATTCTCATCTACCCTTTTTTTCTTAGGCCATGGGGATTTCATGCCAAATCAGTGATGAAATAGTTTTAAATATAAGGCAAGGTCGGAAGCTATTTGATGGAGACTATAAAGAGGCAGATGCTGCCCCTGGGCCTATGAGCCCCTTATGACTGGGCACCAGTCTTTTGATTCTGTTCTACCAAATGCCCTCCATGTCCACTCAACCTTTTTCTCACCAAGGTGAATGACTTTTGGCCATTCCAGGATGACCAGCTTTTCCCAGAAAACTATGAGCATGGGCAAAGTTCATAGGTGCACTTTTGAGTACATACATGTATATTATTTTATTTATAACTAGAGACCCGGTGCATGAGAATTCATGCACTGGAGTGGGGGGTCCCTAAGTCCAGCCTGCCCCCTCTCACAGTCCAGGAGCCCTGAGGGGCAGGAGGCGACCTGGCGATCAGGGGAAGGTGACACCCCCCATCACACCTCTGCTGCTGCTACTGCTGGCAGTGGAAGCCTTGGCTGGCTCTGGTTACCTGAGCCTAGGGCTGGCCCTGGGTGGCTGGGCAGCCACCATCTGAGGCTTGCCTGTGCCTTGGGCCAACCCTGGGTGGCTGGGCAGCCACCATCCAAGGCTTGCCTGTGCCTCAGGCCATCCCTGGGCAGCTGGGGGGCTGAGGGGACTTGGGGACTCCAGAGGCAGGCACATGGAGCGGCCAGACCCACCTGGAGGCAGGCCCGGCCATGCTGCACGCCTACCACCCTGGTGGGGCTGAGGGTACTGGGTGCCACCATCTTGGTGCTGTGGGCACTGCCATCTTTGAGGATTTGGCAGTCAATTAGCATATTCCCTCCTTATTAGCTCTGGGTGCCACCATCTTTGTGAGGGTGTGATGGTCAATTAGCATATTCCCTCTTTATTAGATAGGATAATGTACATGTATTAATATACAAACACATAATTCACATGATTAACAAAAGAAAATGTGTAAAGGATCAGTTAAAAAAGAATAGAAGTTCAAAAATTACTTTGTACCAAAATAGATGATCTTTTTAAAAAATATATATTTTATTGATTTTTTACAGAGAGGAAGGGAGAGGGTTAGAGAGTTAGAAACATCGGTGAGAGAGAAACATCGATCAGCTGCCTCCTGCACACCCCCTACTGGGGGATGTGCCCGCAACCAAGGAACATTCCCTTGACCAGAATTGAACCTAGGACCCCCCTCCAGGCCAAACTGGTTAGGGCCAAAATAGATGATCTTGCATAATTCCCAGGTTATGCATGGCAAACTTTGGTGACCATTTTTCTAATACACATTAAAGTGAAAAAGTAATTTTAAAAAAATTACATCTATATATTCAAATCTTCTAGAGTACCACCAGTAGTGAATATCACACTTTTCTTTGGCAGAGGAAAGCATCAGCATAACAAAGAGAGTTTCCTTGTTCTCTAAGAATGCATTCCTCCTTTCCCTTCCAAGCCCTTAACTTATTGGATGATTCTTTTCAACTTATGAATCAGGAGAAGGGTGGTCCTCACAAAGTTAGAGTGTTCATCCTATTCCTGCATCTTCCAAATAGCTCATGCTGACAGCCGCAGACACAGATCACCATCATGCCAGACAGACACAGGTCTATTTTCAATAATTTCATAAAGAAGGACTCCATTCTCCCAATGGATAATCATTTCCAGTGCCTCAACAATGCCGCCCCCCCCCCCCCCAAAAAAAAAAAAAAAAGATATGGATGCTGAGATCCAGAGAAAAGCCTACCTAGTGCAGGCTTTTTCAACTTATAAAAATGATAAATTTGGCTTAGGCTTTTTTTTTTTTTTTTTTGGTTTGTTTTTATTTGCTTTTTTCCATTTTGAAAATCATGGAAACAATTGGGAAATATTGAGTACTAATACAAGCAGCTAGATTTTTTTTTTGTCAGATGAGAAAACTAAGGTTCAAGTTGGCAGTGTGATCTGAAACCGCCTTCTGGCATCAGGTTTCAGAAACCAAGGTTATGTGTATTTTACATGATGGTGCCTCTTTGCTTATCCTATATAATAAAATGGTCATACGCAAATGACCCTAATAGTGGAACAGCCAGAATGACCGCTTGACCAGTCACTATGAGGCGCACTGACCACCTCTTGGTCCCTTTCCTGGGCTAGCAGGCTCCAATGGTGAATGGGGAACCGGGGGTGGGTGGGTGGCTGGGGACACAGGTGGTGCCAGGCCAAGGCCCCCAACCCCACTGGTCGCCCCACACACAGATTGTGACCTGCAGTGGGGGTGGGGCCAGCGAGCAGGCTGCCATTGGGTGCTTGGAGCCTGGCTGGCCTCTTGGTCCCTTCCCAAGGCCGTCAGGCTCCAAGCACCCAATGGCAAATGGGGAACCAGGAATGGGTGGTGGTGGGGGGAGGGGCCAACTGCGGGTAGCTGGGAAAGATGGCCCTGATCACAGGCCAGGCCTAGGGACCGTACCCACACATGAATTTCGTGCGCTGGGCTTCTAGTTCTAAAATAATTCTGCAGAGCATTTACAAAGCTTCCTGGTATCTCACCTAACTAAATGGTTTGCTTCAGAATTTCACATATGCATAAAGAACGTTGTAACCAAATTCCTTTATTTAATAAAGTCACAATATCAAAAAAAGACAGTAACTGCTTTCATTTTCCTATGTTCTCTCTCAGTTCTATATCATGCACATAAAATTAAAAACATAATAATTAAAGACAAAGTTTGTATTCAGATTTCTTGACTTAATATTATATTACCTTACATGTCATCTATATTCCTATAACATCTTCAAAATAGTTGTTTTAATTCTTGGATAATCTACAGATTTCATGAATTAAGATGTTGTTCTATCACTAGGCATTTATATCATTTTAGTACATGAAGCTGTCTTTTTCTCTTATTTCCTTATGGTAAAATTTCAGAAAGAGACTCTTTAACTCTTAATGTATCATTTTCTAAGTGCAGTACCCACAACACTGCTTCCAGAGCCTGCCAATCTCACCACAACCTTGCCAATATTAGGAACTCACTTCCTTCCATTTTTTCCTTCTTTCCTTCCTTCTTTCCTTCCTTTCATCCTCACCCCCCCCCACCTCTTTCCCTCTCCTACCCTTTCCCCTTCTCTCATCTCTTTCTCTTCCTTTTTCTAATTTAAAATAAGTAAAATAAAAGCATTACTTCTCTTTGTAAGGCATTTCTTCCTTACTGATAAGGATAACAATGCTCGCTCTCTCTCTCTCTCTCTCTCTCTCTCTCTCTCTCTCTCTCTCTATATATATATATATATATATATATATATATATATATATATATATATATTTACTAATGTGTTTCTTCTTTGTGAATGGTGGCTTTATGTCATTTTCCCATCCATCATTTGATGGGATCAGGCCTTCCTTACTGAGCTCATCAGTAATATGTTTGTTAAGCTTTATCACTCATAGACCTATGACCTTGGGCAAGTTATTTCAGCTTTCCTGTTACTGGATTTCCTAATCTATAAAATGATCATCATCTCATAAAGTTGTCGGGAGCATTAAATTGAATCGATACATACCAAATTCACAGAACATTTTCTGTCACAAAGTAAATCCTCAATAAATACAGGATATTTTGTCTAAAATATTCAATATATTGCTTGCTTGTAAAGGCCTATCTTCAGTCTGCTTGTGGCTCCACTGATTTCTTTATCTTTCTATACATTTATCAACTTATTAACTTACCAGACTACATAATTTTGCTCGCACTTAATCTTTGGTAGAAATATTCTGATTTAATAGACTATTTTAGAGATGGATGTGCCACTTCAAGACTGCAGACTTTTGGGTCCAAGAATGTCAGCCTTATACAGAGAGGCCTCAGAGCTCTACAGGTTGGTTATCCACTCATAGTGTCACCAAGGGCACTGACAGTTCAAGATGTGGACTTCTATGCAGGGATCATCCAGGCCATGGAAGGGATGATTATATGCTATTTTGCAAAACATTTCTCAGACACTCCCTATGCATACTTTAATGAGCTACAAAGAAAAAAAAAAGATAAATTCTCTATTTTCATTGCTTCTTGAATTCACCCAATACATATTTCCTGAATGTTGTGTTTTATATACATCTACCATCACAATGAGGAATATACAAGTTGTGCAGGTTTAGAATATGTGGATAGGAAAATGCTGGATTCAACTTTGGAAATCGTAGATTGAAGGCCAGAAAGACATATTGAGTAAGCAGTTGAGAAGATTGGCCTCGAGATCAGGAGTGGGGTATAGATCAGAACCACAGGCAGCAGCAAAGTCACAAGAAAGAATGGGGCCAAGCAGGGGGTCTGTGTAGAGACAGAAAAGAAGTGGGCTTAGAATGAAGACCAAAGAAGACAGATGCATCGAAGGGCTGTCTGCAAAGAGGCTTTCAAGGGGGGAAAAAGAGCATTTTAAGAAAGAAGAAATGGCTAACAGGACCAAGTCATTGTGAGAGGTCAAAAAACATTAGAATTGCAAATGGCCTTTCAATTTATAAGAATGAAGAGAATTTGTGGCTATGACAAGGACAATTTCAGCAGAGTGGTGAAGAAATGGAGTAGGATGAGGAACAAGTAGCAGTTAAGGAAAGAGCAGATAGAGACAACTGGCTTTTAAGTTTTTGTTCTGGAGGTTGGTAGATACATGGAAAAAGTAGCCGAAGGAGACATGGGATGGAAGGAGGATTTTTTTGTCTGATTTTTCTCTCTGTGTGTGTATGTGTGTATGCGCATTTATAAAATCTCTCAATATGTAATAAACACCTATATCTCTATTTATAAAGACATTAACATCATCTGGTTTTAGAAGGCTCAAAAATCTAAAAAGCAATAAAAAAAAAAAAAGTTAGCCGAAACCGGTTTGGCTCAATGGATAGAGCGTCGGCCTGCGGACTGAAAGGTCCCAGGTTCGATTCCGGGCAAGGGCATGTACATTGGCTGCGGGCACATCCCTGGTAGGGGGTGTGCAGGAGGCAGCTGGTCGATGATTCTCTCTCATCGATGTTTCTAGCTCTCTATCCCTCTCCCTTCCTCTCTGTAAAAAATCAATAAAATATATTTAAAAAAAAAAGTTAAATAGCCCAGCCAGCATGGCTCAGTGGTTGAGCACGGACCTATAAACAAGGAGGTCATGGTTCAATTCCAGGTCAGGGCACATGCCCAGGTTGCGGGCTCAATTCCCTGTGTGGGGCATGCATGAGGCAGCCGATCAATGATTCTCTTTCATCATTGATGTTTCTCTCTCTCTCTCTCTCTCTCTCTCTCTCTCTCTCTCTCTTCCTCTCTAAAATCAATAAAAAATATTTAAGAAAACATATAGTACTCTCATGAGTCATGCATTAAAGTTTCTCGGCACCAATATGTAAAATGAAGGGATTTGTTGTCAATTATGCCTGCAGTCCAATCTCAGATATAGATGTATAGATATAGGTGATATAGATGATAGGTATAGGTTTAGGTATAGGTATAGGTATAATATAGCTATAGATATAGATATTTACATATATGTTATGAGTTTGATTATCTCGTGTATTGATGAGGCCAGTGAAGTGTAGGCTGGTTAATTTGATTAGTGAATTTCCCCGAGTTACCCAGTTAATCATTGATTGAACACTGTTAAGCATTTCCTATGTGCTTTATGATTTTTCTGCCTCTGATGTGTAATCATTCATTTGAAGTCTGCAATAGTCCCTCTCCCAGTTAAACAATCCTAAATATTACCATCTTAACTATTGCTCTTATTACCTTGGGTGGGCTTCTTTAAATGCACATGTCATGAGTTCAGAAAACCGGCACTGAACCTGCCCTTGATGGCATCCTTAGTCATTCTCCTGAAATCCTCCAGCCTCTGTACATCCTGAGTATGTTGCACATAGCAGATGATTCCAAAGGTATTTGTTAATTGATTGATGGCTCTAGTACTGCCATTTAAATAATAAATTTGGTCACATGCAAATAATTTTGTTATAATGTCTCTGAATTATAATTTGATAACACATAATGAACCAATAAAAAGCTATGAAACCCTTTTAAACCACACAAATGAAGGGCCTTGGTAGAAAAGCTCAGATGTATTCAGGCAAATAATATAGAACAATTGAAGGACCAGGTGGTTAAGAACACTAAATCTCTTTTTAAGTATTTACAATTTCTCAACTGAAAATTGAAAGAAAAATGATGACTTTAGGTCATTTGGAAATAAAAAGGAACAAAAAGCTCAAAATCTCTTCAAATCATATCTGTGCCTATTTCACAGGGTTATGTTTGAGGATTAAGTTAAACAATGCATATAAAGTAGCTAACATTGTAAGCATCAGTAAAGTGTCCTGTTGTTGTTGCTTAATTTGTATCCCCTTCATTAGTGGTATTCAAAATTTCTCTGTTCCAAGTTGTTGTCCTTTGCCTCTTTTTCCAAAAACAGTTTCATATTTTGATTATTTACTCTATTTGTTTATTTTGGAATACTTAAATACAACTACATGATTCAAACACCAAAATTATAAAAACATATTCAATGAGGAATCTCCAATCCCACATTATAGGGGTGCTCATAATCCCAATAGGTTATCTTCTTTGTTTCTTATTTATATTGCCAAAGGAAAATAGTGTGTACATGCCAGGCAAACACACACATACACACACATGTGCATGTATATATATATGTGTGTGTGTGTGTGTGTGTGTGTGTGTGTGTTATATAAATTCTTTTTTCCTATAAAAAACATTGCATACCATATACATTTTCCTATGTCTATATAATCTGGCCTCATTGGTTTTCTTTTTCAAAAATTTCCTGGATATTCTTGTTGATTTTCATATGAATTATACAATCAACTTGTCTAGTTTTGGGGAAAAAACAGACTTGGTATTTTTATCGAGATCATGTTAAATTTATAAGTAAACTCAGGAAGGATTAGCATCTTAATGATGTTCAGACTTTCTATCCAAGAGCATGCTATGTATTTCCATTTGCTCATGCAATCTTTTGTGGCCTTCAAAAGTATTTTAAAAAATTTTTCATGTCTTACATTTATTGTTTAAGGACATAGCTATTAATTTTACTGTTTATTCTACTTATTAAAAAGATATTTTCTCCCATTATACCTTCTAGTTTCTTATTTATGAATGTAAAATTTATGTCTGTACATCAGTTTATTGTGCTTAAACCTGAATGGTTTCATTGTTGCAGTAGTTATAGTTGATTTTCTTCACTTTCAAAGTGATTATATCATTTGCAAAGTAATCATTCATTTGAAGTCTGAAGGTATGAAGTCATACCTTTACTTTCTCATTTCCAATTTTGTTCTTTTCATTTCTTCCTTATCTATTTGCATTGACTAGTTTACCTTTACAATGGGCTCTTTTCCTTATTTCTAACAAAAGTAGACATGCTTCTAATTTGTTCCCAGAAAGCATGATGATTTCAAAATATATTCTTTTATTGATATTTTTAATTTAGAATGACCATTAAATTTTTGCAATATGTCATTTTAGTGTCTGTAAGAATGGTTATATAATTTTTCTTCTCTCAATATTATAGTATTAGATATCCTAATATTGAACCAACCTGTTCCTATGTTATTATTCTTTTAATATGCTGCTGGGTTCCAAATGCTAATATTTATTTAGAAGTTTTAAGTGATATTCTAGAGAAACAGTGATTTAGAACAGTGATTATTCTGGCTACATATCACAATTAAACAAGTAATAACATAAAAACAACCAATAACAACAAACCAATACTGATCCACTCCCACCATGCACCAACCCATTAATTATATCAGAATCTATAGAAGTGCAGCCTGGGTATCTGGGGAAGTTACTAGGAAGCAAGGTCTATGAACATAAAATGAACATAAAATTTTTCCTATATTATTTCTGTTCCTTATCTATTTTTCTAACTTATTAACTTCTGCTATTCCTGCTTATTTATTACATTTGTTTTATTGTCCCATCTTGCATTAGATAATTAATTTTTGTAGTCTTTATTAATTTACATAAGAATTTAAGGCTATGAATTTTCTTTGAACACTGCTTTGGCTATGTCCTATCAGCTATAATAGGTACTGTAGTGTAGTCATCACTTTTTCTACATATTCTGAAATTACCTTTCAGTTTTATAGTTCTTCTTTGACCCCAGATTTGAAATATTTTCCTCCAAGAGGTAGGAAATTTTATTTCCTTATCTTATTCACAATGTTAGTTTTGTTGCTTTGTGATCAGAAAAATGTTTACTTTGCTATTTATACATTTGAAGACAATTGAGTTTCCTTGGTTGCTTAGGATTGATCAGGGTAAGGGTTCATGTTATTGCAAAATAATGTTTACTCTCTATTTTTATAAAATAAAACTTAATATACAACACATACATCTACATTATTATTTTTGTCTTCTGTCTATCTGGTTTTTATTGAAAGAGAGGAAGGGAGAAGGAGAGAGAGAAAAAAACGGATGTGAGAGAAATATCGATCATTAGCCTCCTGAATGCAATCTGAGCAGGACTGAACTGCAACCCAGCTATGTGTCCTGATCAGGAATATAACCAGTGACCCTGCAATTCACGGGCCAACACTCAACCAACTGAGCCACACCAGACAGGGCTATGTCTATTTTTTTTTATTCCATCTAATTGTGAACTAGAAGAGGGGAACTATTATTGTACTTCTATTTTTTAGCATGTCCTATGTTTTTTATATGTTGATGCTATGGTACTGGTGCATAGAAAAGTATAACAATTACATATTCATTATAGATTTAATCATTTAGCATTACAAAAGACCTTTCTTCATGTTATTTAGCCTGAATTCCTTTTTGTTATCATCTACCTTTTTTGTTTACATTTGCATGGCAGGTCTTTGCCTATCCTTTTAATTTTTCTAAATTATTTTGATATATGCATCCTTTCCTTATTTCTACCATAAGTATGAATGCTTCTAATATTTTATCAGAAACCATGATGATAGTGTTTATACAATAGTGGCTCTCAATCAGGGGATATCTGGCTATGTCTGAGGACAATTTTGGCTGTCATAACCGGGGTTGGAGGGGCAGGTTGCTACTGGCATCTAGTGGGAATAATCCTGGGATGTTGTTAAATGCACAGGATAGCCCCCAGCCCACACACCCACCCAAAGAATTTCCAGCCCAAAATGTCAATAGTGATGAGATTGAGAAACCCTGACATACAGAATGGGTTTGCTCTGTGATCCAAATTGAAATCATTGGTATTTTAATAGTTGATTTTAGATAACTTACATTATTTCTCTAATAAAGATACTTGGTGTTAGTTCTGTCTTACTATATTATGTTTTCTTGTACATAGTGTTTTTTTAAGTCTTTCACTATATGGTCTGTTTTCTTTTGCATGTTTATAGTCTATTATTAAAGAACAATTTATAATGTGTTTTGATTACCTTTATAGCTATATATTTACAAAATATCTTTGATCCTTTAATTTGGGGGGCAATATCAAATAGTTTATTTCTATAAACAATAAAAAGTATTGTTTTCTCCTCCTTGGCATTCTCTCCTGTTCTGCCCCTAGTTGATTTTAGTCAATAGTATTATATATCTTAATGTTTACCTTTATACTACTAAGTAGTTATATTCCTACAAGTTGATTAATCAGTGGTAGAAAATATTCATTAATTCACAGATATTATAGGTGAACAAATAATCATACATGTTATTTTCCATCTGCTTTTCACTCCTAATTTTACTGTTTGTATTAATTTTATAATGACAGTCTTGCAACTCAAAGCATGGTCCAACATCAGCTGGGAGATGGTTAGAGAGAGAGAATTTCAGGCCTCACCAAGACCTAATTTGACTATGGGTGGTGGGTACACAATGTGATATATAGATCATAGTAATATACATTTGAAACCTATATGACTCTATTAAACAATGTCATCCCCAAAAATATAATTAATTTTTTAAAAATATATTTTATTGATTTATTACAGAGAGGAAGGGAGAGGGATAGAGAGCTAGAAACATCGATGAGAGAGAAACATCGACCAGCTGCCTCTTGCACACCCCCTACTGGGGATGTGCCCGCAACCAAGGTACATGCCCTTGACCGGAATCGAACCTGGGACCTTTCAGTCCACAGGCCGATGCTCTATCCACTGAGCCAAACCGGTTTCGGCTATAATTAATTTTTAAAAGAGAATATAAATAGAAACAATTGATTTTGATGGACTATAATATAAACAAACCTTTGTAAATTGTAAAAAAACAAACCAAAAGGCATCCAAATTGGAAAGGATGGAGTAAAACTGTCATTATTCGCAGATGACGTGATATTGTATATAGAAAACCCTAAAGACTCCACCAAAAAAAACTGCTAGATTTAATAAATGAATTCGGCAATGTAGCAGGATACAAAATCAATATCCAGAAATCGATGGCATTTCTATTCACCAATAATGAACTATCAGAAAGAGAAACTAAGAAAACAATTCCATTTACTATTGCAACAACAATAAAAATGAGGTGCGTGGGAATATATTCAACCACAGAAGTTAAATACTGTACTCAGAAATCTATAGGACATTGAAGAAAGAAATTGAGGAAGATACAAATAAGTGGAAGCATAGATCATGTTCATGGATTCGAAGAATAAACATTATTAACATGTCCATATTATACAAAGCAATCTACAGATTCAACAAAATTTCTATTAAATACCAATTACATATTTCAGAAATCTAGAAAAAAATATTCCAAAAATTTACATGGAACCAAGAAACACTCCGAAAAGCCTCAGCAATCTTGAGAAAGAAGAACAAAAATGATAAATGTCACTAATCATCAGAGAAATACAAATTAAAACCACAATGAGACATCACTTCACACCTGCCAGAATGGCTATCATCAATAAGTCAACAAACAACAAGTGCTAGAGAGAATGTAAAGAAAAGGGACTATTGGGAATACAGACTGGTACACATAGCTTTTTAATTGATCATCAATGTATGGTCATATATTTTGTGAGGTAGAGTTCTAAATTATCCCCCCCCCAAATAATTAAATTTCCAATGCAATTTTTGAGTTATTTATCCTTTTCCCATTAAATTGAAATGTTACTTTTAACTATATGAAGTATTTATACTAAGTTTAATTTCTATACTTATATTTTGTTGCATTAAAATATCTACTTTATCTTGTAGTAGCATCATAGTCATCTTAATTGTTGCAGTTTTATAATGTGTTTAGTGTAACTTTACCATATCACTTTTCCTTTTAAAAATTAATTACCTTTATATGTTTAGGTTTCTTTCTAAAAAATTATTTTCAGTTTGGAGAGCTACATTCTCTCTCTGTATAAATACAGATATAAATATAGATAATCTCTTCTAATTTTAATTTATTATTTGACAAATAATAAGTACTTCCAAGAAAATACAGGTAGCAAGAGAAACATCAGGTTATATTAAAAAAAATAAGTTAGTGATTCCAGTGTGTGGAAATAAAAAGTAAAATCAAGATAGTGGATAGTTTAGAACTACTTTTTCCTTTTCTTTCCTCTCTCCATGTCCTTCTCCCAAATCCCATTACTCCTTTTCCATTAGTAATCATGACTTAGAGAAAAAATAATGCTTTCTTAATTCTAAAGTAAGTATAAGTTTGAATCTCAGTATATTCTCTTCAACTAGCTACTTAAGTTTCTTTTTCCCCCCTAGTAAATCCTTCTAATAATGTAAATCCCTGAAAAACTATAGGAAAAAATAACTTGAAGGAGAAGTGAGTAGATAATAGAGAACTGTGTGAAACACAGAGTACAATATGTTAGATAGTATTTAATGCAGCAAAAGGATTGCTGCCAAAATAAACAATAACAATAATCATCATAAAATAATAAGAATTAGTAGTGGTATGATTTCATCGGCTACTGAGTGCTAGCTCACCCCGCATTGCATATCATTCCTCACAAACACCCAGGAGTCACGTACCTTTATTAGCTCAGTTCCATAAATAAGAGAAGTGGAATAGAAAAAAAAAAAAAGGGAGACATATGTACTACTATTTGTAACACTTTGAACTATTAGAAAGAAGAAGAAGAAGCAGTGGAGGTTAGGGAGGCTAAGGATGTGCATTGGGTTAGCCTGGCATGAAGGGGCCTGGAGGATCTAACCCAGATATACCTATACAAAGAGATTAAGCCTATTCACTTAACCACTACGCTTATTTGAGGGAATTGGTTCAGGGAAGTAAGTGTCAGGGAATCGGTCGGGGAAGTGAGTGTCTCAGGGAAAGCCTGTCTGAAGAAAATGGCTTCAGTGTGCAAACTGATCCTTTGGCCATAACAGGATTTCCTAGTTGTTCCCAGAGCCTACTGCATGTGTACAGTTTTCATCACACATCAGACACTGGAAATCTTCCTGTCTTCTCCTTCCCTAGTACAGTGGATGCGCTATAGGGAGCCTGGCTACAGTGGCCACTGAGTGTGCTATCATGAGGGTATACAAGATTGGAGGAGTGAAGTCGTGAGATTAGAAAACAGATGAAGGCAGGCACATTAGACAAGCCACCAGTCACAGTCATTCACTTGACAATCGAGAAACGCTTAATTTTTATTGATTTCAGGGACGAAGGGAGAGGGAGAGATAGAAACATCAATGATGAGAGAGAATCATTGGTTGGCTGGCTCCTACATGACTCACACTGGGGATTGAGCCCGCAACCTGGGCGCGCTCTGACCTGGAATCAAACCGTGACCTCCTTGTTCATAGGTCGACATTCAACCACTGAGCCACCCCTGCCTGGCCAGAAATATTTATTAGGAGCCCACCCTGTGCCAGACACTCTTAGAGAGCTTCGGATCCATCAACAAAACAAACATCCTTACCCTCTTGGAGCTTCCATAAAAGTGGGAGGGGATTAAAAAAAAGAAAAAAAAACAGTAATCAGTAAATTCTTAACTAAAATATACCAAAAGCAATGGAGAAAGAACAAGAGTAGGGTCGGTGAAAGAGGGGGACGGGGGTAGGGAATGGTCAGCAAGAATTAGGGGAGGTCCCACCAAAGCAGCACCCACTGTGGAAAACTCATTCAAAGGCCCAGGGTTTGGGGAATGGTCGAAACACTTGCTCCATTCTAATCTTTCCCTGTGACAATTACTCAAGTCCTTGTTGGCATCGATGTTATCATGATCATCATCATCAAAATATTATTATTATTGACTGTCATTTATTAAGCAACTAGCGTTCCCGTTGCAGGAAAAATCCTGCAATAGGATTTCCTGCTGCACTCTACCCCGCCTCCACTCCTCCCTTGTCGCCCGCCCCGCCTTCTCTGCCAGCCCGCCTGCTTTTCCCTTCTCCCCTGGCCCCACCTCCGCTCTGCCCTTGTCGCCCGTCCGCCTTCTCTGCCAGTCTGCCTGCTCTTCCCTTCGCCCCCGGCCCTGACTTCACTCCTCCCTTCTCCCCCCCCCCCCCCGGGCTTGCTTGCTTCTTTGAAGCTTTACTCCCTTCTGCAGCTCTTGGCTTCTTTCGATGCTGTCTTGATATGCAAATTAGCCGCCATCTTTGTTGGGTAATTTGCATAGTCATCCTGATTGGTTGGTGGGCGTGGCTTGGCTGGTGGACGTGGCTTGGGTGTATCGAAGGTGCGGTCAATTTGCATATTTGTCTATTATTAGATAGGATTATGACATGCCAGAAACCATGATACAAACCATTTTAAAAATATGAGTTGATTTAGTTAGCACTTATTTTATGGTTGTCTTTTCTATTTGCCTTTAATTGGCACTTTTGTGTAATCCTTTTTGGCCCATGACAGTGGGTCCTGGCAGGTCCCGTGATCCTTCCCTTCACATTCCTCATGGGACTTTGCACAAGTCAAGGCCCTCAAGCACAGCGTACACAGAGCACAGACACTTCAAACATATTTGCTGACGACTGAAACACAAATACAGATTCATAGAGGAACAGTGAGAAGAGCAAAAATGTGGATGGAGAAATGGAAGGCGGGGCCTGTGAGCACAGTTCCAGGAAGGCTGTGGGAAGCAGGGCCGCTGGCGCTCAGCAGAGACACAAGCAGCGGCAGGCAGCACTGACCACCATTCTTCGCACTCCCACTTTCCTCCTGTTGCCATTTTCCTCTCTTTCCCTTCTTTCCCCGCTCCCACCCCCTTAGATGTTGCACTTGCCAGGGACGCTGCTTGCACTGCTCCTGAGCAGTCTGTGCTCGCTCATAATTGATAAATGGTGGTGTTTTCCAATAACCTTATAAATCACAGCATGCAAATGGTTACAGTCGGGATGGGGAAGAGTGAATCTGCTGGGTTACAGAACCCATAAGTACCTTGAAAATAAAGAATAACCCTTGCAAAATGACAGAGATAATTTCTTTTAGCATAATTGCCTGGATAGGTATTAGCCATGAAATTACAGAAGGAAAAAAAAAAACCCCAAACACCAACAACAGATACTCCTATTTTATGAGAACAAAAAGGCATGATGTATTCCAAAACAGTTTGTGATCATTAAATTACATAACTTGTTATGTTTTACCCCTAAATGGCTTATTTTTCACTGTGTTTTATCCTGTTTGCTGCTTCAAATTTTCTCAGAAGTAGGTGGGATAGGAATCTTAATCTTTTTATTACATAAGAGGAAAAATATCATGTACCAAAGCCATAGGTCAAAATATAAAATTGTTTAGCTATTTCTCATGCTGCGATGGAAAGAGTTAATGTTAACTTTTTC
Organism: Eptesicus fuscus; assembly: GCF_027574615.1. NCBI lineage: Eukaryota > Metazoa > Chordata > Mammalia > Chiroptera > Vespertilionidae > Eptesicus > Eptesicus fuscus. Next base: position 33,273,365 of record NC_072488.1, on the reverse strand, counting down.
AAATGTATGAGTTCTAATTGTTGAATCAGTAATTTTCATTCAGCACTTCACATTCATAAGAGGGGCTTCTTTAATTTTGTGGGATGCTTTGCTGAGTATTAAATATTCTCAAGATTCTTTACAGCCAGGGATTTTTTTTTATTTTTTTTTTTTGTACACAGCATGCTATTGTTATGATTTAACCTAAAGAAAGCCAAATTAAAACTGATTTACTAAATAGGTTAAGGATAGCATACTTATTCACGATTTCAACCCTATTTCATGCTTAGACAGGCAGATCTTAATTATACACAAAAGAATACAAATGTTATTAGCATGATAATAATTATTTAGAAGATGTCCTCTTTTAAAAAAAAAAAGAATTAAACCAGTATTGTCATCCGTGCAGCTACATTTTTCAACAGAATGACAGCTTTGCTAGTCATAGATATGTTCAAAGTACATATACAATATTCAAAGCTGTACAGCAGACATGTTATCTGCATGAGCTCGGGTATGCAGTGCCAGCGACGCGCTGCACACTAATCATTATGTCCTACCCACAGCACTACATGCAAATACAATCCTTTGTGACATTTTGTCAAATATTTTGAGGATTCTATACTCCTTATCACACCTCCATCCCCGTGTCCTCGTCAACGATCACGCGCCCAGAAATCATTTCCACAGATGGCACGCACGGACTCTAGCTCACCAGCATCACTCCATGCCAAATTAGCAAAAAGAAAATTAAAGATTTACATATAAGTGGCTCACAGGCAGGGCACGGGCGAGGCAAACTCAAGTTTACATCGACTGCCTTGCAGGCTGTGTGTGGCAGAGGCAGCCCTGGGAAGAGCAACTTCTTCCTGTGTTTGTGGAGGCAAGGATGCAAACATTCCGTATAGTATCCAGCCCAGGACAGACCAGATACATCAATATAAAGGCCCTGCATTTGGAAAACGTATATATACACACCATGGGTCAATACCTATTGTCAGTGAGCCCGTATACGATGGGTTGAGAAAATGTGGAAGTGTTTCAGGACTAGAGAGTTGGCTATAGTACAAGCAATGCATTTTTGAACATTGATTTGCCAGAAGTGTATCTGCTGTCTGTTGCTCCAGGCTGGCATTTTTAATTATTTCTGGGACAAATGGATCAGTGATACACAGAAAATCTGTAGGGCTTCTTGTCAAATTAATAAAATAATAATGAAAGTAGTCATCTCAGACTGCAAACTGTCAAACATCCTTGAGAGATCTATAGTAATCTACATGGTTAAGCAAACGAAAAGGCTCCTGCGTGCTATTTAAATCCTAAATGTGGTGACATAAAATAGATTGTGCTGTGTCCATTGTATACAATGACACCTACTGTGACAAAACCCGACTATGTTTAATGACCTTTTTAAATCTTATACCTAGAGTCCATAAAAGCATTGTAATTCGGTTGTAAAACACACTTTAATAATCAAAATGCAGCTGTTAAAATAGCATTGCTCATAATTCTAACTTGAGGCAATTTTTTTTGTTGTTTTTAATGCAGAAGAGCAGACCACAGTTTAAAATTCCTATGAGGTCACTATTGGCCATTACAGTGTTTTTTTGCAACTTAATAATAGATGTTTTAAAGTTTAAGTGCAGCCTCAGGCACTCATAAGCATTTATTACAAATCGCTGGTTGCCTCCCTTATGCAGAGAGGAATAACATTTACATACAGTAGCACGGATTAATAAGATAAAAAATTTGAAAAAGCCGTCAGTCAGGGAGTGAAACTGGTGCTAATAAAGCCCACTATATTCTTCGGAAATATCAAGCCGTCTGTTCCAATATTTTGCCATTCCCCATGAGGTATACAAATCCAAATCAGATAAGTCTCAAGCAATGCCAAAGACATGCGGCTCGGCTCTCCAGTGGCACCCGGCTGAATCTTTTATTTATCTTCAGAGCAATTGTACATTCTCGTATACTAAAGACTGAAATAAACTGAACATCACTCATCAGAAAGTTTCATAAAAACGGGGCCCTCTCCTTGCTTGTTTGCTAAACCATGATTAGTGAGGAAAATGCACTGCAAAGTCTGGATCACGGTGAGGGGATATAATAGTAGGCATGGGACTTCTGTGAGCAAGGGCTAGTTAAATAGAACCGCATCTTCCTGGAGTTTTAAATGACGCTCACGTGAAATCAGCCCTGGAGGAGAGAAAACTGCTTGAGGAAAGGGAGCCCGCAAGCCTTGCCTGCCCTCCGTTTTTGGGGATGGCTCAAACCCAAAGGTGCAGGGGAAAGCGAAAGCAAAACAGCACACATAATTTCACACGATGATTAAACTGCAAAGATCCTTGTTATAACAAATCACGGTGTCACTCTCCCCAACTGCAGCCTAACAAAACTGCACGTGAAATCATGCCTGCCCCTCGGAACACTGCTAATTAAAAAGTGCAACCGCCAGTGTTCTGATTGGGGATGCGGCTGCCCGTTCTTTCCAGCCCAAGTGAACATTGATAAAAGAAATTTATTTATTTATACATAATTATTATTGTTACCCTACTGAACAGTGCTGGGGATTTAGAGAAATGAGACACCCCGGTTCTAATTTTTCTTCAAGAAGTCTGCCATATTAACTCCATTGAATAATTACTGAAAAGTAATACACTCGTGTAATATTACCTTATGCAAAATTGCATTAATCAAAAAGTGAGCCCGCTGCAATCAAGTAATTTGGGGGTGGGGAAGGCATACATGCATAGCATATTTTCCTCAGAGCAGCGTATTAACTCATAGTTTTGTAGCAATGATCCCTTGAAAAAAAGGGAAGTAAATCAGAGGAGGGGGTGGGCGGGAGGGGGGAATACAGCCCTGCTCTTACATTGATTGGGCCCCATAAATGGCAAAGGAATGGCCCGTTGCTGTCTTGACAGCCTGTTCCATTGCTCCAACTCTGTGCACAATGAAATAAATCCAGCTTGACCTCTCCAAGGAGCCAGACCATTGTTCCCCACAAGAAGAAGTAAACGTAGACGCTTAATTACACCCAGGCAGCTTTGTAGAACATGGGCTTAGGATACAAAATGAACAGTTTCCTGTTGTGGTAGGCTTTCTTCGGAAATGAAGGAAAAGGGGGGAAAGAAAAACGTCTACGTGGGGCAGATCATTCCAGGTGTGCCTGAAACGTGGCGAATTAGTGGAGGTTCCTGTGCATACACAATGTCTCACAAACCCCGGAGTCCTCGCAGCACTACTGCAAGCGCAATCATTTTTACAGCCTTTTGTCTTGTAAGTTTTGCAGAGAAGGGTGGAAGGTGCCTCTCAGATTAGAGTCTAGCCCTGTGTGATCACAGAGGATGAAACAGCCTTCATTAGAAATGTGCATTTCATTTCTTTATTTTTAAGAGGCCTGGTGGCCGGGTGGCCGGCTGGGGCTGCTGCTTATTTGGGAGTTGGATGGGTGGCTGTTTTTGTTGCATTCTTCTTTGTGGCCATGGCTGTGAAGTGCGGTTTCCTCCACCAGCCTCTCCCAGGCTAGCTGTGAATAGTGCCCATTTTGAGATTAGGAGATTAGGTTATTCATCACTTGAGATGCTCCCCGCTGTGCCGCTACTATCAGAGCGCAGCCAAATCAAAACATCTCTGGAAGGCATTTCAGAATAATTGAATGCATCATAATTTCCCTATTAATACATATCTCATATTACAGATTATGCATGAAATGTTCACATTATCTGTTACTTTTTGTTAACGTCTTGCTCCTTGCCAGTAAATTTAATACACAGAGTGAATCAGCATGCTATGATGAAGGGATAGGTTACTGATAGCCATTTTTTTTTTTCAGGATTCAGTAGAAAATTAAAGTAAATCGATCATTTTATAGCCCCACTGGAATGGTTACAAGGGCATGTTGCTAAGCAAATGGTAATTTAAATGTACTGTGTAATTTTTCTACGCAATTTACTGAAGGCAGATTTTATTTTTTCAGTTAATATCACATGCTGTTTATCTGTTAGTGCATGATGAATCTGTGATAGACAAATTTTTAATCTGTGCTTTAATCAAATGCTGCAGCTTGACAACGGGTCATACAGGCACTATAAGAGTTAAATTCTGTACCCTGGATGAATATTACTATTATTAATACCTGAAAAAGATGATGAACTCACTTGTCTAAAAAGCATGCACTAAATTCTAACAAAAAGTAATCAAAGTAAATCCTAATGAAATCAAATAAAAACGTCCACATCTCATAACAAAAAGTTATATTCAGTATTTTCAAATTGACTGTATATTTGCCTTTCATGAAAGTTATCTGGCCACAAAAGATGCTCTTCTTTAATATTTTATGATTTCGACAGTATTTTAAATGTAAAGTGGAAGGCTATCACTGGAAATGAACATTTTTAGGAAAATTGTTATCCCTGGTGAAAACTGGTCTTCTTGGTAATATTCAAATAGCAAATAATTATTTTTCTTTTTCTTGGAAAGAGAAGCATTTACCCTGCAATATCAGGGTGGTTTCAATTTTGTAATAAATTCCAAATTCTATAGTTTAAGACGAATACGAATATGTAAAAGCATCTCTGTTTGATGACACCCATCATGTTTATGAAATTAAACAGGAAAAGCGGGAAGGCCCCATTTAGCCTTCAGGTTGCTAAAGTAAAGGCGAGATCCTCCTGCTGCTGGGGTACAAAATGCATTATTGTCATTAATGAAAAAGTTAATGGGCCATTTTCTTATATATCAATTTACATTTCACAATTTGAGTATACAAATGATATGTACAGCAGAGAGCTGATTATTTTTGCTCAAGGAAATAGTTTTAATGTGTTTTTATGGACATCAAATGTTGTGAATAATGATGCATCCACAGAATGCAAATAGGATGACAGCTTTTGGGCTGTGATCAACAGTCCTTGGATAAAAGGTCTGCTGGGACAGCAACGTTGTGTGGAGGGCCTGAGCAGTAAGAAATGGAAACGAGCGGGCACCAGGATATTTGAAAGGTGCACCAGCAGAGGGGATTTGAAGTATGTCACTCACACACAGGCATCAGATAATATCCCCTGTCTTAAGAGAAAAATGTATTTAAAAGAGGAAGTATCTGTGCAGCCGTAAACTGCAGACAGAAAGTTATTGCCGATTCTGGCTGATAAAATCAATTTCTGGAATTAGATATGGCTCACCATATAAGAAATGAATTTTAATAACACATTTATACTACCGCCTCAAATCACCTTTGGTTTCCTAACCTCCACGGGTGGGGGGTCACTTTTTCTCACCGCCTAAAGGCAGGCGTTGCTACAGACAGAAAGGAATGTCTCCAGGAATACTACCCAACAGAGTCTTCAAGGAGATAGGAAGAAACATTTCTTGAATTGACATAAACCAGTCCATTCTCCAAGAGGCATGGAAGAATGTCAGATTTGCTGTGAGATCACAAATGAAGTCCCTGAAAAGCAGCCATGCCTTTTTTTCTTTTCTTTTTTTTTTTCTTTTTTTTCTGTCTTTAGAATTTGTGGGCAGGTGCCATGTGCACCTTAGAGCCCTACATTCCATACCAAGACACCAAAGAGAACTGCGTATCTTGGTGACTGGACGAAGCCACACATGTCTACCCACCCACTATCCCATAATTGACCTAACCAAATTCTACCTGGGACTGGGGGGTTACAACATAGGCCTGTAGACACACACACACACACACACACACACACACACACACACACACACACGAGTCAGGCTATGCTGGCAGAATGCCAAGACATCTGGATGGAAGTGGAAAGTTCAGTCAATCATTCATTTCCCCTTTTCATCTGCATATTTAGGAAAGAGGACTCAGTATTCTCCCATCAATGAGGATTCTCATTAAAACAAAACAAAAACTTTTAAACAAGAAAAAATAGAAGTGAGGCTGAGTTAACCTACTTTATTTAAAAAAAAAAGCTCTGGGTGATAACTTCTTAGGTAGCTGAATATGAGATCATTTGAAAGAAATGCTTACAAATCCATGTAAATAAAAAACAAAATGTCTCCCAAATATTTATTAACCTATTTCTTATGATTTTGAAAGAGAAAGGGGTCACAAACAGAAGCTAGCATGAACTGGATATAGTACCCATGATAAGTTTAATCAGGAAAATGTAAATTAAGTGGTGGTGGGGGGGAAGTCCATATCAGTTATATTAAAACATGGGGATTTCCTAAAACATCCACAATGTAGCAAGACTAGAAAGTATATTATGCCTTCAGTATATAATAAGAGACAGCTGAATGTAAAGAAATACCTACCCATACGTGAATATAAATAAGAAACATAATGGAGATGGACAAATTGCTCTTCTGGGTGAAATACAGTGATGGAAGTAGAAATGTATTGCTCTGGGATTCCAGGATTATCAAATCTCTACTTTTCATTTTTTTTTTTAACAACGTAAGAATTGGCAAAGCTTTTGTTCCAAGATTACTTTCTTATATATTTCTTTCATCACCCCCTGCTCTGCCACCAAAAATCTCACCTTGAAGTGTTGCTTTTTAGCCACAGATAAGCCACGTTTCCCGAGCTACTTTCAGCAGCATTGCCTGGAAAAGTGCACAATAAAAACATCCACAACCACAACCACAACCACAACCACCACAAAATGAACCCCATCTTTGAAACGTCCTTCCCCCCTGCCAGCAAGGACAGTTATAAGTCGCAGGAAATGGGGACCCATATGCCTGTATTGAAACCTAGATAACTGGAATTGCCCTGGCCGGTTTGGCTCGGTGGATAGAGCATCGGCCTGCGGACTGGGGTCCCGGGTTCGATTCTGGTCAAGGGCATATGCCTTGGTTGTGGGCACATCCCCGGTGAGGGGCGTGCAGGAGGCAGTTGATGGATGTTTCTCTCTCATCAATGTTTCTGACTCTCTATCCCTCTCCGTGAAAAATTAATAAAATATATTTTAAAAAAAGATAACTGGAATTATTTCAAGTTAGAAACACTGAGCACAAAATAATTAAATTTGGAAAGGCTCCTAGAAAATGATTTAAGCTCCCAACATTACTTCAAAGAGAGCTTCCTTCCCACCCACCTCTATCCAAAACAAAGTTACTTCTTTAATTTCTTCCTATGGTCTGGAAGTCAACATGCCTACATCCTCTTATATTCGAATTTATTTTCTCTGCCAAAATCCAGCATCGGTGCCTTAAGGCGCACATAGGAATGAAGTGGGCTGGATCTGCTATCTTTAGCCACCCTTCTATGTATGACTAAAAGCTGGACAGAGTTAGCTGACCTCATATGTATATGAACTAATGGTACAATAAAATTGTTTTCTCCTAAAAGAAACTGTGTATATCTCTTATCTTTAGATAATATATGTGTGTGTGTGCATGTGTATTTTAATCCTGATGAGTTTTCTTAAAAATTATACTTCATGACCTACAGGCCACTCAGTTAATGGACTTTTATAATATAGCTTAAACTGTATTATTTTAGCATAGTTGAGTATACTATTTTTAATATAATTTAGAATTTATCAAGTTTATTTCCTTCACTAGATTAAAATCAAAAGTACCAGTGGACCCTGAGTATTTTGTCAAAATTGGAAGGATAGTATACATAACTTATATTTCAGCAAAAGTTGTGTTTCACTTTCCCAGTCTAGATCTAAAACTCTCATTCTTTCTCTATGAAGAAAGAGGATGTAGTCATCTACAATGGAATCAGGTATCACTTGAAAAAAATCCAACACGCAAAAGATGTTTTACTCAGAAAGCCACAAAATGGTGAGATAACTGGTTCCAATCACGAAAGGAGTTACCATTTTACGAAAGAATCCAATGTCCTTTTTGCCCATAAACAATGTTATAAAATTAACAGAATAAAAGAAATTAATCTACCTATTATTCCAGATGTACATTAGAACCTATATTATTTGTTCCACAACATCTTCCAGTTCTTAAACATACATACATTTTACATATTGAAGATAGCATTACATTTTTCCACTTAACACTATGGATGAGGCATTCTTCTTGCTTATCATAACTGAATGGTCTTTAAAGAGACTATCTTTTTAATAAATGAATACTATTTCTACCGGAAGCGGTACCAACACTTTGTTTTTAGAGAGGAAGCTTTTTACACTCTGATAGAAAACACAGAAGCCATTTGAAAGCTTAATGTCCTTTGCCTTGATGTCAGCACCGTGATCGACCAGCCCTCTTACTTGACAGTGAACTGAGGGTCTTAGCTTGGAAGCCAACACCTTTAGTTCATTCATACTCTCAACCCGTAAGAGAACTTAACCAAGCATGATCCCTGAAAAGTACCAGGCGGCAGTGACACCTGTCTATATCTAAAGGACAACTTCCCTCCACAAAGTCTTCTCCAACAAAAGCATCATTTCCAAGTTCCAAACTCTCCTTTTGAAGCTATTCTCCAGGACCCCAGAGCAGTTCAGCAGCTAGGACAGCTTGTGAGTACATTTTGTAGCCAAATGAAAAACACATAGAAAACATCTCACAATAATGGACCAAATCAATAAAGCAAATAAACACTTCTCTTCAGCACTCAGCAGGTACAGCCTTATTTTCCCACCATTCTACAGTAAATCAGCAATCTATCTTGAAAAATAAAAAAGAATATTTTACCACAAATTGACTGCATTTAATAAAATGCAAGCTCTCCTGCCCAGACAGAGAAAATTTGAAATCAATAGTCAAATTCCCCCTCTTCTATTAAATGAGAGAAACTCACATATAACTTTATTGTTGCCCTCTGAATTGTCCCATGGTTCTTCACATTGTGGCAAGAACCCTGCCAATTCATTACTTTTCAGGTAAAGAAGAAAGACAAAGCACAGGTAATAAATCAACAAATGACAGTCATCGCTTTTGGCAAACAGATGAATTACAAGGAAAAATAATTTCCTTGTTAAGAATATATTCTTGAAATGTATTGTTAAAATACTTGAAATGTATTGTTAAAAAAGCAACTATCTTCTTTTTAAATCAAGAGCATTTCCCCTCAAATGGATTTTTATAGCACTTTCTCTAAAATGAAAACAACCCCCCCCCAAAAAAACAAAACAAAACAAAACAAAACAAAACAACCACCACCAAAATCCATACAAATGTTTAAGGGGAAAACAGGAAGAAGTGTAATACAGTGCTTCAACCACCATGGTGGAGTACTTTCAAACTGGCACCAAGACGGACACTTGGGCAAACACCAACTCTGGGCAACGTTTTATGATTCCAACGTTTTATGATTGAAACCATGGTAGTGCCTCTGCCAAGTAAGCTTGGGAAGAATGCTCCTGAAGGCCAGAGTTTCCTGGCCTTCTCCTGTGATGGGAATTTGCAAGTGAAGAAAGGTCCCAGGGCAAAATCTGTGGCACTTCGGTGCCCCCTTGTGTCCAATTTGGCACCAGCATGAACTATAATGGGCCTGTGTAGAAAGTGAAGCGGGGGATTCCTTAACTCCCACAAGGGTGCAGGGTGGGGTGGGGAAGAATTGATATGTTCTACCTCTGTGTCTGTGAAAAAGCCAGTTGCTGGTGCGATGAGAGATTTCTACACCGCTGCTTTTTCACAACGCTACTGACGCCCTCCACCTGACCCCTGGGCTGAATTTCATCTGGAGATAAACCAGAAAGAACAGTTTTGCATCCCTGGCTCTCAGACCCCCATAAACAAGGAAAACCATGTTAGATTGGAAAAATGTTACATTCTTATTACCAAGATATAGAAAAACTGGAGCTAGTATTTAAAGTCTCTTTGATAGAATCTTACTTGGCCTCAAATATCTCCCAAAGTTTGAGTCATGCCAGATTATTTTATACGTTTGCATGACAGAAACTATTTTATTCCCCATCATTATTCTTTTTTTTTTTCTACATGCAAAATGACTGTGTAGAAAATTGGGTCACCACTGGATGCAAGAATGTAACTACATTTATCAGCTCCATTCTCACCTACACACACGTCAAAGCATTAAAAACCAATTCTACATGTAATAAAGCTTAGGAATTTTTTGAATTCAATGTTGAGTTGAGGGCGAAGGACAATTTCTCCCATAAATACAAATTTGCTTGTGATGCTTATCTCTGTGGATGGTTTGACTGCAGGTCCAGAATTGGATTGCAGTTCTGTCTGCAAGAATTACCTGGGAACCATCTACTCCTTCTCTATACATTTATTCACACAGCTCCAAAGACATTCCAACGTGGAGGTTACATGCTTTCTTTGAAAGCACTGTTGGAGGCTTCAGACCTCATAATGTATCAAAGGATGGGAGGAGAATGGAGCCAGTGATAAATTAGAGAAACAATAGGCAGGGAATGTAAGGCAGTGAGAAAGGAAGCACATGAGTGGAAAAGGGAAAGAGAAGAAAGTGAATATCCAAGGCCACAGATCTTGGTGAGAATGCTTGTTCTGTCTGAAGTGGAAATAGAGTACAATTGTCACTCCCTCTTTGCTCTTTTTGTGGAAATCGTTAGAATTTCATGTGGGAATTGCAAGCCTGCACTTACGGTTGTCGACTTTAAGCTTTCGGTACCACAGTAGGTCTCATGGATGACGGACAGCCCTCTGTTCACCTTCAAAGGCAGGTAAACCCCGGGGGTCCCACCACCACTGCTGCTCAGTGAATCCCTCTGGTGAATTCCCCTGTTTTTTTTCCAATAGGATGAAAAGGAACACTCTTTGGTGATTCTTCAGGATAGTAAGTTACTCTTGAATAGTGCTTCTCTTGAACATTTTCATTTTTAAAAATGGGCCATTGATTGAGGGAAGAGCAATGAATTTTCTTCCCTGACCTCAATCACAGACTCCTTCACATCTTGCAACAAACGCATTATATGATTTCCATCTTCACTTGTCAACAGTCCATGTACATGGCATGGTTTTCCTTTGATCAGAATGGTTTGTACATATGTGCCCCCATGTCCCCTCTTTTTACTTACAAAGACTCACTCTAGGGAGAACTGTGAATCTCTAGGGGAATAGCAATTGCCACAATAGGAGTGGTATCTACCACCTTGACCCCATCATGGTACTTTTCAACCCAGGATTTCCCACCTTTTCTTGACCAGTGCTGTGCCTAGAACGCTTGCAAAGTAAGGTCAACATAATACGTTCTACTATTATTAATGCACACATTTTCTTGATTACACATACCAATGAGGGTAGCTTCAAGGTTATGCATGAAGTAGAAAAACTGTAAATTGCCTTAGAAGTTTTTGTTTGGGGAGATGGGAGAGAAAGATGTGGCATTATACTTGGTGCTAGGACTCAATGCCTAACCCCTTGACCAGGAGACACACTCAGGGATATCCACCAGGTAAATATTTATCAGAAGAAAAGAAAACCATCTTTTCCTATAAAAGGGACCTTCAGCATGAAGTTGGCCTAGGAAAGAGAGAGTGATCCTCAGTGACCTACAGCCCAGAAGGAGAAGACAAGAACTATTTCCAGTGCCTGGGTTTAACTATTCTAAGTTGGAGAACCTGATAATGGTATCACCCACACTCTGCCTGGAAACATCTCCCCCCAGATTGTCTCAGCCTATCCTCTTACTTCATAAAGGCTCTAAACCTGCCTCTGGAGAGGCCTTTCCTGATCACCCTACCTAAAAGAACAATCCCAATGAGGCACTCTCAATCCCTGTTCTCTGCTTTATTTTTCTTCATTGCACTTATTAGCACTTCACAGTATACTGTATTTGCTTATCGACCATCTCATCCAATGGAACTTAACCTCCATGATGGTTTTGTCCACTGTTGCATTTCTATGCACAGAGTATCTGTACAGGAAAGTGCTCAGGGAATATTTGTGGAATGGCCAACTGAAGGAACTTTGGGTACACCCATGTAAGTATTCCCACATGTAAACATGCCTTAAAAGAAAAGCTGGGGAATCTCTGCCATAGTCAACTATCATATGCTGTTCCAATTTGGAAAGGATATACCTGAGCGCACCCTCAAGAGGAATACTCAAAACCCCAGCCTTTACAGAGCATAGTATTTTGATTTAAGACTCTCAAACTTTATTGTGCATGTGAATCGCCGCGAGAGCTTGTTCAAAACTCAGCTAGCTATCCTCCCCTCCTCACAAGATTCTAATTCAGTAAGTGGGTGCCTGAGAACCTGAATTTCTAACAAGTTCCAGATGCTGCTGATAGTGCTGGTTTGGGGACCACAGTTAAACATCACTTATTCTCTAAAATTCAGCAGTCGTGGCAGCAGGGGTGATTAAGTGTTTTAAGAAATTAAAACACAGACATACTATGGAGAACAATGTCAATTTTTCCTGCCTTTTTTTTTTTTTTTAATAAAAGAGGGACTGTTTAGAAATGGCTTGCTTGCTGTGGGCTGACTCAACATAGACTAAGAGTTTATCTCTCCTAAGTCATTATGGGTATCTGAGTACAAATTGTTGAGAAGACTGATTGAAATAAGCCATGGATAAGTCAGGATAGAAGTTTCATGAGTGCGACCAGTTCTTGAATGTAGTGAATCCCTCAAGAGTTGATTCATAAGGAAGTATCAGAGCCTGGTCTGTGGGTGGGTAGGGTGGGGAGGTGTCCATGAGGCTGACCATTTTGGTGTGGTCATAGGAAGCCAGTGTAGCCTGGCAGTTAGCGGCAGGCAGCCAGAGAGCTCAGGGTTGCTACAGCTCACCACACAGAGTGTGGCTGTAATAGCTTGCTATCAGTTATCTGGGTCAGCCATCAGTGGGGTCTGTTGCTTTTAAATGGTCCTCTCGAGACTTTGGTTTTCATTTTTCTCTTACACCAAGGAAAGAAAAGAATTGAATGTAATTGAATATCTCATAAAAAGGCAGATCCTATGTTGTTCCTATGTCCATTGCTCACATTTCATGGCAAAACTATTGTGATGGATGCTTATCAAGACTGATACAGAGTAAACTACCACTAACATCCGAGGCTGTGTGTCCTCTTCCGGTTTGACTGTCAAAGAAATGAAATGCAGCCTCTCTGTATTAGGTGGTTCTGAATACATTTCCCAAATGTACAGTGTTTGTGGTGGGTAAAAGCAACAGGTGAGCAAGGGACGGAAATTTTCAATGCTCTTGGTAGGTGTTGGGTGTGTGTTTTCTTATCAAGTGGTAGGGCTAATTCACTGTGTACACATAAAATAAAATTGTGGCTCTATGTATTACTATAACTCTTTCAAAGGCCAAAGACCCTTTTCTTTACCATTGATGTTTGCTTCAGAGCCAATCCAGAAAACAGTGTGTGGGATCAGTCTTATATTTAGAACAATAAGACCTCACCTCTACTTAGGCTGGTTTTGCATAGCTGTGGTAACCTACTCTCCACATCCATTTCCCTAACATACTTTCCATATTCTTCCCCAAAATAGAAGCAAGGTGTTGCTTTCATGGAGACAGATACCCACCTGGCCCTCTCTTCCACCTGAAAAATGCTACTTAGATTTGGTTGAGGTTTGGTTACATTTGAAGCTGTCCCCATGAACATGCTATTTTCTGCCCAAAATCCTTCTAGCAGCAAACCTTCCTCCCATTCTGAAACTTTATTTATTTCTGTTATTCCAGATGTATGTGCCAATCAGTTTAGCTCCTGCCAATTCCTGTTTATTAATAATGCTAACGAAAGAATTGAAATTCTACCAGATTTCAATCTCTTTTTTCATGCCTCAATAATGAGTCATAAAAGAGATGAATTCTGATATTGTCTCAGTAACTCAAAGGACTCGGTACAATCAGAAATTTGACTGGCTTTTGCCTACCTTGCACGAACTCAGGAGGGCTATTCGTACTGCTAACCGCCACTGTATATGTGCAGATAATTTGCATTTTCATTGTTCTTTATTTTATGTTATTAGTTATTCATGAGATGAATATCGCATTCAACAACTAATCTATAAAGCTTTTGCTTTAAATAACAATGTGCCGTTTTGTTGTAGGAGGTGGGATGGAGGATGGACAGCCCATTTAGAAATCTTGTACAAAGAGTTGAATAATGAATGACATGAGGGCTCTTCCCTGCCAAACGTAAAATTGGTATCTCAAAGTGGCAGTAGAGTTGGAAGAAACAGACTGTACTACATAGGTTTGTACATACAAGGGCCACATTAGCCAGCTGGACCTACTGAGAAAGGTCCCTCGCCAGCCAGCCAAAGGGAAGAGAAGGTCAGATTTAACTGTAATACGTAATGAACCTGTAAATGACTAATTACTCCTCTCAACAAACAGCACAATCTGCACGTGAGGCAGAAACCAACATAGAAAGCATCTAACTTGGGTGTGTTTTTTTCCCAGTTGGATATTATCCAAGTTTCATACACATTGCTTTCCACGTTTCCCAATAAAGCCTCATGTCTATCTTAACAGAAATTGAAAAGAAGAAAAATGCAAAGATCCCATGCTCTTTCCTGGTTTCAGGAAAGAGGACGTTAATTCTGTGAGAACCATTCAAATTGGAACATGAGGTCCCAGCTGTGTGGGGGAGCTGCAAATGTGTGCAGGCTCCATGGATTTAGCTGGGCATCCTTGCCTATATTGATGCAAAAGCTGATATAGATAAACCCTAGATAAGTTAGTTTTAAAAGCAGATCAATGATTTCATTTACCAAGAGGGGAGCATCGGGCCTTTACTATACTCAAAGGATTTCCCTGGAATCCCACTGTGGTTATCTAGGTAGGGACTGCTTCACCTTGGAGGCAGTGAATTGCTAGGTCTTGACTTGCTTAGGAAGGAGGTAACTATCTCTCCTAGGGAATAAAAAAATCCATAAGGAGACTCCATATTTTCTTCAATAATACAACTCTGAAACTCAGAAATTCTGATAGAAAGATACTGGTGACAGCAGTAGTATGACCTAATAACAATGGATAAAGTAGAGAAAAATAGCAATCTAAGATCTAAGATTTTTGAAGAAGGGGAATACATCTTTTTCTTTTTTTCATCTCTGCCAGTATTTGATATTTGGTAAATGCTGAAGAATGATAACAACAATGACAAGTAACATTTATGGGACTTCTTAGGTGCCAGACACAGTTCTAAGTACAACACGCATTTCAATTCATGTTACCCTAAAATAATCCTGTCACTGAGCTACTGTCATCATCCCCATTTTATAGATGAGGCACAGAAAGTTTATGAAACTTAACCAAGACCACACAGCTAATAAATGGCAGAATGGGATTAAGATTCAGTGGGTCTGGCTCCAGAGCTTTTATGCTAAACTAGAGGCCCGATGCACAAAAATTCATACAAGAGTAGGCCTTCCTTCCCCTGGCGGCTGGCACCGGCTTCCCTCCGGCACCTGAGACCTGGGCTGCTTCCTTCCGGCCGCCCACAGGCACCTGGGGTCTGGGCTGGCTTCCCTTGGGCCGCCCGCAGGCACCCAGGACCTGGGCTGGCTTCCCTCGGGCTGCCTGCAGGCACCCTGGCCTTGGCTTTGTCAGGAAGGACGGCCGGAATGACATCTGGAAGACATCTGGTCTAATTAGCTTATTACCCTCTTATTATAGATTGCTTCTCGTTTATACAGTGTAACAATAGCTCAATAGAATTGTAGAATTTTATTGGGGAGTTGAATTCTACTGTCTCAGACTGGAAATGTGAGCTCAAGCTAACACCTAAAATCTAGAAATATCACACCTAAAATCTAGAAAAGTCACATCTAAAAGTCACACCTAAAATCATACCTAAAATTTAGAAATATCAAGAAAAAGTCACACCTAAAATCTAGAAATATGAAGCGCGCGCGCGCGCGCGCACACACACACACACACACACACACACACACACACTGGAATTCATGGTGATGATATATGTATAATTTTATGCTTATTATATTATAACAACAGTTAGTTTAAAATGACTGATAGTCCCTGAGAAAATTTAATTCTTCAAAACTTTAGAACCTATCTGGCCAACAAATTACTTGACCACATTTCTAGACATTTCTTAAATGCAAATGTTGTATCAGTTGAGGATAAAGATTGTGAAAATGTGGTATTTCTTTTGTTCCCCTCCTTTGCCCTTTCTTCCAGTATCCAACTCTTCTGCTGTTCCCATACCCAGCTGTCTCTTTCTGGCTAGTACTCTATGGGAGGCATCCTTTTTCTACCATACAAGGAACTTATGTAGTATATGCCCCACGCCCCAAAAACTTTTGTAGATGATGTTTTATCTCTGAAACCCCCTTTTATTTTTCAAATAAAATTTAATTGAACGTCTCAAATCTGAATCTATGAGAAGTAGTACAGAGGGACTGGTGCCTCTTTGCTGCGTCCTTTCCCAGCAACTAGCTTATAAAGTGTCTGAGAGCCAGGACAGATCCTAAGCCAGTGTTTACACCCAAACAAATACCTTATTTGTGCTAGAGATTTGACTGAGGCACCTGCAAGGGTATCGGAGGCATGTCTCAAAAAAGAGCCTATACATGGTTGTTTCCAACCCCGAAAGTTCAGTCCTCCCTTAGTCCTGTTCTCCTGGCCTCTCAGCGGGGCCTTTTGTATTGACAAACAGTTTAACCACTAAAGGGGCCAAATAATGACAATGAGTGACTTCCCACCCCTTAGGAGGGGGGTGCCTTTGTTCTCCCTCCCATTTCTCTAAGCTTAGCCCCTTAGCTTCCTTTATCTTATTCTCGCTGCCCCTCAAGCTGCTCGAGCTCTGCCCAATGTGGCTGTCAAGTTTCCTTGCAAAAGGCCATACTCCCATTTTAAAAAAGTGTGTGTGTGTGTGTGTGTGTGTGTGTGTGTGTGTGTGTGTGTGTGACTCCCATTCCCATACAGATTCCACTGCAAGAGCACCAGTAACATTCCAATGAGCTTCCTTCTTCATGATGCCCTGTTCAGCTCAAAGACCCATCCCAGGGCCAGGGAGGAGGGTACTAGAAGAATCCTGCCCAGGAGTAAGGAGAAGAAAATAACTCTTTAGAAGGAACACTCATTCTTTGTTTGGGGGATGGAGGGGAAAACAACTTGAATATTTGTTGATTCTATTTGAATGCTTCAAAAGTTTTAAACTACTCCCCCAATTATGTACTTCAGCTTAAAAAAATTACACAATTAGGTATGTTCACTGTAAGAAAAAAATAGAAAATACAGATGAAGAACAAAAAGAAACAATGAGCTATAATCCCTCAAGATGTTTTTCCAGGGACATATGCTTACAAAGTGGGATAACAGTATTTTATATATTTCAATTTCATTGTAATCATCTTTTGATATCTATTATATACATCTACTGCATCATTTGCAGAGTTTGGGAAAAAAAATTCTGAACAAATTCCCTACTGCCAAGCTTTTAGTTTGCTTCCAAGCTTCCTCTGTGTCAAGCATCATTGCAGTGATGGAGCGATGAGCAGATCAGGGGAGAGAAAGAGCTCTGGGTTCAGACGTGGGTCCAAATCCTAAACAGCCGTGTAACTTGGACACTTGGACATATTTTATAAAATCCTCCCATGCCTCGTTTCGCCATCTGTTTCAGGGGAGAGTAATTGTAAGAGCATAGCTCGTCAGACTGTTCTGAGCCTTAAGCAAGAAAATATATGTAAAGTACTGAGCACTGTGCCCGGCTCAATTTGAGCAGCCAATAAAAGTTGGCTGTAATTAAATAACTCATCGTAAGATTACTTCTTGAGTACATATTCCTAGAAAGGAAATCGAAGGGTCATTGGGCCCAAACATTTTGGAGAATTTTTATTCATCATTCTACTTATCATCCAACTTCCTGCCCCGCCAGTGAGTAAGAGGAGAAGTAAGAGACTGGCTTTCCACATTCCCCCTCACGTTGGGCCATCATCCTTCTTACAGAAGGCAGCGTGGGAACATGGAAAAGGCCCTGAGCCTGTAAACAGAAGTTGTGAGCTCTAGTCCCAGCTTTACTACTTATTCCAGAACCATGTGCTTTGCACTCTGTTCTCTTTGTTAAGGAAAGGGGATTGGGAAAGCAGGTAGCAGTATTCACCCTAAAACACCATATGGGGTCTTAGGGTGAATAAACTAAGTTATGAAACTACTTTATCAACCAAAGCTGGTCGCCCACATGGGAAGTATTTTAGCCCACCTGGGATTTGGCTCTAACTACCCTAGAATCTTTACAAAGTAGATTTCCAATTCAATTAAACTCAATTCAATGTAATGTTTATTGAGCATCTATTACATGTCAAATACTGAGCAAGACACTGAAGTTAGAGACAGAAACAACAATGGAAATAGGTACCATGTAAAAATATAGCTGAGAGGGAATCCTCAGGAAGGTAGGGGAGGGTATTTGATACAATCTAAATAAAATTAAGACAAATTTGAGCACTTAGCTTTATACTTTTTTCTTATTTATTGTTTTTGGTTTTTTTTTTAGAAAGAGAGAGAGGAAGGGAAAGAGAGGGAGAGAGAAAAAGAGAATCATCGATTTGTTGTTCCACTCATTTATGCATTTATTGGATGCTTCTGGTGCCCTGACCTGAGATTGAACCGCAACCTTGGTGTATCAGGATGGTGTTCTAACCAACTGAGCTACCCAGCTAGGGCTTTATACTTTTAATCCCATTAAGAATTTATCCAAGTTGCCTAACTATCAACCCAAACTTATCTAAAGCCCAGAAATTGAGGGGTAGAGAGGTCCTGAACAATCACAACATCCATCACACACACACACACACACACACACACACACACACACACACACACACACACGAAAAACAGAAGAAAAGGAATAGAACAAGAAAAAGAAACATAAGAATCTCTGCCTCATTCTGTATGTTAGAAAGTATGCCCCTGAGTTCTTCACATCTATATACTTGATGTGGCCCCTGCCCAAGAGTGTCTGGCATTCCGTGGCCGGAGAGAAGGGACAGAGGAAAGGAAAGATGCATCGTGGGCCTGGCACACACATCCCTTTCTCCACCAGCCAGGAGAGCCCAGCCTCACCCCACCAACTCCCGCCTCATTCTTATTCTCAGCCCTCACAAGCTTCTTTTCTGTCCTAATCAGGTCTGATCTGCCTTTAGCAGACAATGATAGGAATAAAGAGCAGCACAGATTTTGGCATGTGTATGCTTTTTTCTCCCCTTAATCTTCTATAAAAAAAAGTATTGTCTCTTTTACAGGCTTCTGCTGTTTTTTAAAAAAATTAAGGCAGGAAGAACTGTGACCATAACAGAGGACATCTCCTTACAGCAAAGCTACGTATTTCATTATCAGCAGGGCTGATCTTAATTTACAGTAGACATTGCTGGTCCTGAATTTTAGTTGAAATAATGGAAATGCTTCTTTCTGAAACTTGTAATGAAAAACATAAACAGTGTATATTTTAATGATTAACACTGGCTAATTCCACTGGTGCTGAGTAGCATGTGCTGAAGAGATGGATTATCTCTGAAACATAATTTTACTAAGCACTGCTATGTAATTTGTTAAGCATTTAGTAATAAGTATGTCTAATAAAATACAAAAAATATTTAGAAAATGAACCATAATTTTAATATAATTTTAATTAATGGGAGTGCAATTGCAGTGGTTTAAATTACATTCCCAGTGGTAAGAAGCCTTTCAAACCTAATTTGTAAGCCAAGATGGTGGCTCGAATGACTGGCAGCAAAGTTTCTTCAACAGATTTCATGGGGCATGATCCAAAGATAATAGGTTCTCAGCCCAATGACAATCCAATTACAATGCCAATCAAAGCCAACTTCATGCACTCTAATTATCAGATTTAGCTGTCAGCTCAAATACAAACATAACACTTTTATTTAAATAAAAATTTAATTTAGGAAAAAAAAAAGACGACTTCATGTGTGATTTATTGAGACTGCCAGAGCAATCTAACTTATTTCCTTGGTAATATAATAAAATCAGTCTTGTATTTTAAAAAAAGTGAAAACTTTTTCTCCCCTCCCCACCCCAATTTCCTGCATCTGCTGTGCTATATTATTTAGGAGTTAATTTAAGTGAAAAAAAAAAAAAAAACAAAACAACAAACAAAAAAATAACCTAACCTGGCAGCAGATATTTGCCAACTAGAAGTAGGTTAAATAGAGTAGCAAGGCTTTGAGGAGACAAAATTCCAAGTGAATAAATGGCAAAACCTAATTAGTTTTTACTAGTCATCAGGAAAAAAATCATGTTTCAACTAAAATCCATTTACATAGGCCTGAAGCTGAGGCCACTTGCTTTCCCTTATCTCTGCATTGAATCATAAAAGAGACACAGGCAAGGCTGAAAGAAAGGTAAGCCCAACATTTACCTTTAAAATTATTTTCAAAGACCCACATTAAGTGATTTTAAGACATTTGATATTCAAATCATAAATAGCAATAAACCTACAGCCACAGTAATGGGCAGAGATGCTCCCAACCAAAGCCTGAACACGCTTAGCTTTTGCTGTAGGTTTACTTTTAGGATTAAGAGTGAGAAGTACCTCTTGAGGCAGCAGTGCCCAATGCAAATGCTGTGTGAGCCATAAATATGAGTCATATATGTAATTTTAAATTTTACAGTAGCCACATTTAAAACAGTAAAAAGAAACAAAATTCATTTTAATAACATATTTTACTTAACCTAGTATATCTAAAATATTGTCATTTCAATATCTAATCAATTTTTAATTATTAATGAGACATTTCACATTCTTTTTTTCATAGGAAGCCTTCAAACTTGGTGTGTATTTTGCATTGACAGCATACCTTAATTCAGGCACATTTCACTTGCCCAGTGACCACATGGCTAGTGGCTACTGTACGGGGTGATTAAGTCTTTTTGAGTCTGGCCCCAAACGCCAAAGATGCCTTTAAGGTTTAGTTGTATGGCTCCAAAGACCACCTACTCTCAGGGAAAAACATATTTACTGGTTTTCCAAAGAAGCTAAAATCTCCTCTAGTATTTTATTTTCTTAAAGCTGGATAAATATCCTACCTCTGCTCCCGACAAAAAAAAAAAAAAAAAACATAGAAAAGTTTTGGGGAGATTTTTTCTTTTCCAAAATATATCTTGTGAACATGTAATAATATGAAGATACGCAATCATTTTACAATATAGATTTGCATAAAATTAAGACTTGCCTTAGGATCCCTGCATGGGAGGCAGAGGTGTAACATGAGGAGAACAATCATGGCAAGGTGCAGGGAACCAATGGTAAGCTTTGCCTCTGCTAGCTCCAAGACCCTGGTTACAGATGGAATTCTCTGGAAACCGTCCTCTGGGATCTCCCTTGTTATTTTAGAGGGTGCTTTGTAAGCCTACAGTTGGGGACATATTACCCACACTGACACTCTCCCAGAGTGTCTTCCCATCCTTATCCCATGGGCCAAGATGATACCCTGAATGCCCATCTCCACACTTCTAAATTCTTTTCCAGTTTAAAGGTGCTTAAAATGTCCAAACCTACCACATAATGTTAGACAAGATTCACAGCAGGTTAAAACAAAGAGTTAATTTGTTTCATCTTGCATACTTGGAGTTGGGAGTCACTTGAATTGCAAATGCAAACAGATGCAAATCAGGGTTTCTCCAAATGAATTAAATGGGGAAAAAAACCTTTTAGTATTAGTAATATTCAGAGATTTTGTGGTGTTTATAAGGAAACTAGAGGCCAGGTGCATGAAATTTGTGCACTGGTGGGGGGGGAGTCCCTCACCCCAGCCTGAGCCCTCTTGCAGTCCAGGACCCCTCGGGGGATGTCCGCCTGCCGGCTTAGGCCCGCTCCCTGCGGGGAGGGGGACTAAGCCAATAGTCGGACATCCCTCTCACAGTCTGGAACTCCTTGCTTCTTACTGCCTGCCTGCTTGCTGCTCCTTACCACTCAGCTCCTGCTCCTTAGCACTGTCATGGAGGCGGGAGAGGTTCCCACCACGGCTGCTGCACTTGCCAGCCATGAGCCTGGCTTCTGGCTGAGCAGCACTCCCCCTGTGGGAGTGCACTGACCACCAGGGGGCAGCTCCTGCATTGAGCATCTGCCCCTGGTGGTCAGTGCACATCATAGCGACTGGTTGTTCTGGTCATTCCACCTTAATCATCGTTTAGGCTTTTATTATATAGATGATTTCCTTTTTATTATATAGAAAGCCAAATGTGAATAGCTTTCTCAGTTCTATTTGAATAAAAGCAAATTTACCAGACTTTAAGGAACAATAATTTTTATAAAGATTGAACCAGACATTAGTCAGATTGACATCATACTAGGTTCTAGCCTTAATCATTACATCTTAAATGCAACTCTCCCAGAAAAAAAACAAAAAACAACTAAAACTTCCTTACTAAAAGACAAAAAAGTTTTCCAAATAAATCTTTGCTTTAGGTTTGACAACAATATAATTAAAAGTGCTTCTAAGAATAGAAAGAGTAATAATACATTTCAGGAATGTGAAGGTGACAGATAGGAGAATACACAGAGTCAGTGGTTATTATTTTCAATAATAGCAACATATTTCATGGTACTTTACATGCATTTTTCCACTCTACTTCCAGAATCAATCCATAGCCTTGTAGCGATTGATTGTGTTCTTATGACAACGCTGTGAGGTAACATAACTGGTATTATCATCCCTTACTTGGATATGACTTCTTGCATTCTAGCTCCTTACTCTGTCTTTCTTCAGATTAAAATCAGATCTAATTGCCTCCTACATAACTGTACCTTGACAGACCAAAGACACCTCCCCTTCACAGGTCCAAAGTCAAGCACAATCATTCCCCATGAAACCTGTCCTTCAGGAGTCCCTTGGCACTGCCATCTAACTTGGCAAACAGGAACATCAAATCATACTCAGATCTTTCTTCTCTGGTTTTATCCTCAGACCTAAACAAGTACCAAGTTAGATGCACATGCCTTTAACAAAATCACACCACAAATCTTAAGAGTAACAGAGAGAATCGCCACTAGGTAGGAATTGACAGTCTACCACTCAGACCCTGAAATTCACCTTCCCCTGGGGCACTCATGCTAATTACTGTGACTAAGTCTGCGCAGAGGGGCCCCCATTACATGTTTTAGACCAACAAGAAAATACAACTTTTTATTTAATTCCCCAAAGCCTAGCTCAGACAAAGTGAAAACAAGACTCCACTAAGCAAGGATAATACAAAGAAAATAAATACAGAGAATAACAAGCAACTAGATACTCTAATGCATGAACTACAGCTCAGTCATTTTAATGTGTAGGCCTCTAGGGATGAATGGTCCTTGCTTAGCTCCCAATTGCTGTCAATGGCAGGTGGTCTTTCCCTGTCCCTTAAGAGTGAACAAAAAGCTCCAGTAACTATGCTCCCATGAAGGGTTGACCTGAAAGAATGAGATCAGAGAGAGACTAGTCTTCTAGCCTGGTTGAGGTCATTATTATGAAATTTATTTTCCTAAACGAGGACCAAAATTTCCCAAATGTCTATTAGGGACACCAACCTAGCCCACTATACTCACTGAGGCCTGGGATTATCTTATGGCCTCAAAGAACTCAGCATTCAAAATCCAACTCAATGAACATAAGGCATGTGAAATGTATACACACACAGTGCCAGGAGGTCCTGTATTCTTCCAAGTCCGGTATTTTTTTTTTAAACTTTCTTTATTTTTTAAAATATATTTTATTGATTTTTTACAGAGAGGAAGGGAGAGGGATAGAAAGCTAGAAACATTGATGAGAGAGAAACATCGACCAGCTGCCTCCTACACACCTCCTACTGGGGATGTGCCTGCAACCAATGTACGTGCCCTTGACCGGAATCAAACCTGGGACCTTTCAGTCTGCAGGCTGACGCTCTATCCACTGAGCCAAACCGATTTCGGCTAAGTCCAGTATTTTTTAAGTATCTCTCAACTCTACCAGCATCCCAAAGTCCTTTCTATTTCCTTTCATAATAATTTATATGAGTTTTTTAATAATAAATTAATTCACATTCATTTTAAGATCTTTGCAAAAATAATCAGAAATTTGAAGACAAACAAAAAACAAAATAAGTCACCAGGACCTTATGATCTCCACCATCTGTTATCTGAATGCATGCAGTAGCCCATCGGTTCCTCTAAATTCCAGTGTCTCCCCACTACAGTGCAGCCACGAGATTACTCCTGCATTACATCCATTTCACATGGATTAAACATAAGTTCATTCAGCAAGAACTTTCACTGATTAGCTCCAAAGTGCTAGAGATTGTGGGACATTACTGAAAAAAAAAAAAATTGACCCTGTTTTCACAGAGATCACCGTCACTTTAATGCTGGTCCCCACAGTGCCTTTGGAATATACTCCAAATACCTCAAACAAGGTTTTTGCTCCTTTTCATCAGACATTGCTGGATCAATTGTCCAACGACCATAGCCTCAACTTGTGCTCCAACCGGAGTGCATCCTCTGCAATTCTTCTAGGCATGCTTCTGCTTTTATAAATATTATTTCCTCTACCTGGATTTCCATCCCCTACACACACACACACACACACACACACACACACACACACACCACCACCACCACCACCACTGCTACCACTCTGACCCTGGGAAGATAGTGGGCACTCCAAAAATATATGTTAACCCTGGCCCGTGTGGCTCAGTTGGTTGGGTATTGTCTCATGCAACAGGGTATTGTCTCAGTTGGTTGGGTATTGTCTCAATCTCCTGTCAGGGGGCACGCAAGAAGGCAGTCATTCTCACATGGATGTTTCCCTCTCTCTCTTCCACTTTCTCTAAAAATAAACTATTCATTATATGTGTGTGTGTATATATATATATATATATATATATATATATATATGTTTGTGTGTGTGTGTGTGTGTATATATATATATGTATATATATATATTAAATAAAATGAATAAAATATGACATTGCACTGGGTTCACCTGAAATCAAAAGATTTAAATGTGTACTAAGTACTTATAATTTAAAATTATACTTTGATGAGGATAAGGTAAAATTAGAACATATTTTGTAAAAGTTATATTCACAAAGACTCTTTAGCATCCTGCACAATGAAAGGGGATGTGCCTGCTGGAGGATGCCATGGTCTCTTGTTTAAATTGGAGAAGGAAGTTGGAGGAAGTTCTCAAATTTCAGCCTTGTGTTTGCCTGGAAGAGGTAGGATTTCAGAATCTCATGATCTAAAGGGAGTCTTTGGAAGATGGTACCAGGATGCCATTTCAAGCAAAATGGAAGCTGTGTGAAAAAAACGTTGAGGTAAAGGGTATTTTTGGTTGAATAGGCAAAAATGCCCATAAAGAAAAGGACGAGAGATTGGAGCATGAAAGGCCTTAGTGGTTCTCAACCTTTCTAATGCCGCGACCCTTTGAGTTCCTCATGTTGTGGTGATTCCCAACCATAAAATTATTTTCGTTGCTATTTCATAACTGTAATTTTGCTATTGTTATGAATTGTAATGTAAATATCTGTTTTCCGATGGTCTTAGGCGACCCTGCTAGCTGTTCTCAACCTGTGGGTCGCGACTAATGAGAGCTGGCTCAAAGTGGAGTCAACTTCCCATTCCTTTCCCTCCATACTTCCAATTTGTTTTCAAGTTCACAGACTTTACCACCACATTCATCCACTCTCCTCCCTCTATTCTCACTTTCCCTAGTAGGACTGAGGTCCTCATTACTTTCTAGGCTACTGCTAGAGACCTTTCCTGGACACCCACCCACACCAATTCCAACTTTTCCCTATTCCACTATCAATCTTTCTAAAGTGTGTCTCCCATCACATCTCTCCTATATTCAATAACTTTTTGTGATTTAATTTAGAGTCTAATTAATTTGCCTGACATTCAAAGCCCTTCCCAAGTAGAAGTTATCTTAGAGTTCCACGTCTCACCACTCTATAGGTATTTCATACTCTATTGATATAGTGCCACTAACCATTTCCCCAACATGCTTCACTTTCCCATCTTGTGTCATTTTTTGCACTGTTATCTCTGCCTCGAGATAACCTTCATAAATAAAAATACTTCCTACCCTTCAAGGTCCTTTTCATAAAACCTCTGTAGATTTTCCTAAACAAAAGTGGTTTCTCTCTCTTTTAAACCCCTATAACATCTGGTTTATCCTTCTCCTGTGGCTCTTACAGTTCTTCCTGCATCTTATCTCTTTATATCCTCATTTTATCCATCTTAAATGACTTTAATCTCCCTAATGGCAGGTGAGGTAGGCAAAATTACAAAATGGACCCCCAAGATTCCTAGCCCCTGATGTACACGCCTTCTCTGAGTTACTCAATCATTAATCAAGGTAAGACTGTGAAAAAGATTTTGCAAATGGAATTAAGGCCCCAAATCAGTTGACATTAAAATAAAAAGATTATCTGGGTGGGCCGAACCTAATTATAAGAGTCCTTTAAAGGCAGAAAGTTTTCTCCACCAGAAAGAGGAGTGTGGGGAGGAGGGGGTCAAAAGGGGAAAATAAATAAATAAACAAACAACATGTTTACTGAAAGTGGAGAAAAAAAGAGAGTTGGAGAATCAAAGTACAAGGGGGAAGGTCCTGGCCAAGTAGCTCAGTTGGTTAGAGCATTGTCCCAACACACCAAGGTTTCGGGTTCCATCTCCAATCAGGATACATAAGGGAATCAACCAATGAATGCATAAATAAGGGGAACAGCAAATCAATGTCTCTCTCTCTCTAAATTAATACATTTAAAAAAATACAAGGGAGATTTGAGGAATGAGAAGTTCTCTTTTCTGGTTTGAAGATAGAGGGGACCACGTGGCAAGAAATGCCGTCCACTTCTATCTGTGAGCAGCCTACAGCAAGGAAGCCCTTAAGAAAACAGAGGCTTCAGTTCTATAACAACAAAGAACTGAATTCTTCCAAGAATGACCTTGGAAGTGGAATATTTCCCAGAGCCTCTAGACAAAACCATAGCCCAAATGACACCTTGATTTTACCCTACTGAAACCCCGAGCAGAGGACCCACCCATGTGTTGAACTTCAGACCTGGAGAGCTTAATAAATGGGTATGGATTTAAGCTGATAAATTCGTGGAAATTCATGAAACAGTACTTTAAAAAAAATTAATACACCGGAATACTATCTCACTCCTGTTATTATACTGAGCAATACCAACCTGAGTGGCTTGTATATAGGAGTATATCAATAAATAATTAACTTCTGATTGCATAAAAATATTTGAGACACAATCTCATTAGTAAGAACAAATACATAAGCAAAATTAAGGCACACAAGATGAAGTATTTATGTCTTTAATTAGAGAGAATTTGGGAAATTCTTAATTTATTAACTCTAATAATGTCATATTCTAGCACATCTTGAAAATCCTGAATGTAAGACCCTAGAACAAACTCAGTTTTGAAAATTAGTTTTGGTTTTTAAAATATACACAATCGTGGCCATTTACTGAATAACACTCCTAGTGACATTACTGAACTGGCACCTCGTTCTATACCTGTGGTGGCAATGAAAAACCCTGACATCCACACTTCCAAATGCAGAATGTCAACTTTTAAATAAAATCTCCCTTTTAGCACTACCACTCTCTTCCTATTAATTTCTGAAAATCATTTTTTCTCTCTTCTGGTCTCAAAATGTGACCAAACTTAAAGATTGCTGACATTTCTTTTTCTTGAAGTTAAATACTAGACCTAAACCTCCTTGCTCTACACCTGCCATAAAGGTCTGCTCAACAGAGAAAGGGAGATCCACCTTCAAGGCCAAGTTTTACATCCAAATAGTTCCAAGGCCCCAGGGTCACTTAACACACTACAGTTCATCTTTCTCATTAGCTAAAGGAATTCCCAAGACTGACCTCTTAGACCTATTGTCATATCCTAATGAAAAATTAAAAACAAATGGCCAGGAAAAGTATAGTGGGCACAGCATCATAATGATCCAAAGGGAACCGCTGACCTTCCCATTGGCCTCTATGCTCTGGTCACTGTTTTCAATGAAACTGTGGAAAGATTTGTAAGCAACTAACATGTACTTTGGGCCATCCATAACTTTTGCGTTGGTACAGACTATTATTTATCAAATAAAACATAACTGCAGTAGAGGCCCAATAATTCAGCATCTGAGAGGGATGTGCTTCAGAAGAAGTTATTACGGTCCATCAGATCAAAAATTTGCTTTTTAAAGAAGTGTCCAAATACAGATGTACACAATAAGCTCAAATTATTACAGTCAATTTTGCCAAATAATACACATTTTTAAAATTACTGTAACACCTATCATATACCTTACTGTGTACTTTTCTCACATATATAAGGGACTTTAGTGTTTAAAGAAAATGAAAGAGAGAAAATAAAGGAGAAAAAAAAAGGACATATGAGCCACCATTTCAAAATATAAAGGCTATTACAAATGTAGAGAAGCTTCCAAATATAAAAGATAGAGACAGGTATTTTCTAACTCATATTGTGCAGGTTATTTTTATTTATATACATATATATTTTATTTCAAGTCCCATCAGCTGAAAAGACACTGTCAGCTTTTACTCTAAACATTCTGCATGTTGTCTGTGTGTGTTATTTTAAAAGGTCTGAACAAAGAGCTTGCCTATTGCAGGCAATTTGGAGAACCACCAAAGTTACAATAGCTAGTGAATATCATTGCTTCTTTTGGTTTTGTTCCATGAAAAGAAATCAAGGCATCTCTCTTTGATGTCTATTTTGTTTTCTGTTTTTGTAATCACTTGTGCACATGGTGTGTACATACAGAATGATAGAGGCTCAAGTTCATGAGAATGATGATAAAATTAAAAATTAAAAAGTCTTAATATTAAAAGGCTTGATTAGGATAAATACCTCAAATTTCATACACAAATGTAAATAGCTGAGATTTATCAAAAGTTTACTTGCATTAATTAATGCTTTCCATTTTAGGAGTATACATTCAAAATAAAATCACCATTCTACAAGTACCAATAGAGTTCTGGAAATGCTCATATGATGATTTTGTTTGTGTTGTTTTCTCTCTACACCACCCCCATCAAATTGTGTGTGTGTGTATATGTGCATGTTCTCTCTTTCTTCCTCTCTATCCCTCCTCTGCTCTTTCTCTCTTATTCTCTCTCTCGTTCCCTCTCTTCCTCTCAGATATACAGAGAAAACATCAGATTAATTATAGTGCCCCTAACTTTAGTTTGTTTTGACTCAAGAGACTAAGGGTCATGTCATAACCTATCTTCTTCTATTCATCCATTTTACTATTTTAAAATAAATTTCTTAAAATATTTGATGGATCTGTGTCATTACTACTTTATGAAAACTTAAAATCAGAACCTGCTTTTTCACTCTTTCTTCCCCCTTTTATCAAGATCAGTTTTGTTGTGTGTGTGTGTGTGTGTGTTTTTCCTTCTGCTTAGAAATGATCCCTTCAAAAAGTCAGCAAAATATTTTGGCTGTCTTCAGCAGCACTTTGGGCTCCTCTGTTACAAATTGTATAAACATTTTCTAGACAGGGGAATTTGAAGGGTTTAAATTATTTTTTAAATGATGTCTGTATTCTGGTACATTCACAGTTGCAAGAGGAAGATGGAGGCAAGGAAAGCTACCACAGAACATAATGTGTCTGGAATCAGAGGACTATTGAGCTCTATGCAAATCTGGGAAGGATAAATATCTTCCTCATGCATTATCTACAGCAAGGACTCTGAATTTCCCAGGCTGATGAAACAAATGCTCTCGCTGGATGTAGTCTGTCATTCATATTGAGCTCACATATTTTACTTCCTGAAACCAAACAAATACTGATAAACTACTTCAGTGAGCCTTTCATCAAAATTTCGGCAGTATGCAGTTGGCGACAGAAAGATCAGTCTGTGGAGCCTGAAACCCTTTCATCATCAAATATACAGAAATAATAATTATATTTATCTGTTTGGTTCAGGCTGCATACCAAGATTTACCCTTGCCCTAAGGACACAGAAATCATCAGGCATTGTCATCTTTAAAGGGGAAAATAATCCTTAATAACTTAGAGGTTAAATGGCTCTCAATAGTTGTGGGGGCTGAGGAAAAGGAAATAAAAATAATACATTACTTTTAGTATTTCCCCCCTGTGATGCTATAATAATCTGTGTTGTGTACTAACCAATTAGCACTTCTGATAACTCTGAAAGCACTAGTAAGCATGTAGTCTGACCAACAACAAAAAAAATGTTAAGGGTGTGAAAGATTGTCCCATAATTCTATTTTCCATTCTTTTAGGAGCTATGTATATGTGTGTAAACGTATTTCAGCCTAACTTACTCCAAAAGCGGTTGAAAAATTGGATCAAATGAACAGAAGAGTTGAGTTTGAAAAACATTTTATGGTGGAAGTAGTGTATCTCAATTTGGATTCCTGCAAAAGCAAAAACTGAGACAGGGGCATGGTCAACTGAGGTTACTGTATGTGAGTCCAGGAAGTTGGATTGAAGGAGCAGGAAGAGTGAGTCAGGGAAGGAGGGGAAGTCAGTAAGGGTTAGTTCTGAGCTGGTTTTCACTGTGGACACTGGAGGCTTATTCCCTCTGGGGTCCCTCAGGAACTGAGAAAAAAAATGAACCTAAGAAACACATCACTGCAGAATTAGAAAGCTGGGACATTTATCCTCTGATCCAGGACACCGGTGAGAGGTTCCCACCCCTGAGAGCTTTAAGTCCCCTTTCTTGATGTCTACACCTAAGTAAGGCTAAACCAGCTAAATCTTAAGAGAAAGCCCTGAAGAAAAGAAGCTGAGAGAAGCTTGAGGTGGGAGGCAATCAGAAAGCACAGGGATTGCTCACCAGGGCTGAGAGGATCAAGGGAATGGGGTGGGGGCACTGATATCATCCACTACATATTTCTTTTCTTTTCTTTTAAATAAATTTTATTGATTTTTTACAGAGAGGGACAGAGAGCTAGAAACATCGATGAGAGAGAAACATCAACCAGCTGCCTCCTGCACACCCCCCACCAGGGATGTGCCCGCAACCAAGGTACATGCCCTTGACCGGAATCGAACGTGGGACCTTTCAGTTCGCAGACCAACGCTCTATCCATTGAGCCAAACCGGTTTCGGCCACTACATATTTCTTGCTCTGGAATAACTTGACATTGCCTCATGTTCCTCTAAAAAAGTAATAGCTATCAAGCCATGCAAAGACATGGAGGGACCTTAAATACATGTTACTAAGAGAAAGAAGCCTATCTGAAAAAGCTGCATCCTGTATGGTTCCAACTACATAACTTTCTGGTTGCCAGTGTTTGAGGGAGGAAGGGTGGTGGATCAGGAACAGGCAAAGCACAGAGGATTTTTTAGGGCAGTGAAAATACTTTGTATGATATTGTAGGGACGGATCAGTGCCAGTATATATTTGTCCAAACCCATAGGATGTATAACACCAAAAGTGAACTATAATGCAAACCACAGACTTTGGGTAATTTTAATCTGTCTATGTAAATTTTTCAATTGTAACAAATGTACCACTCTGATGGGGAATGTTGATAATGAGGGAGGCTATTGCATATGTGAGCGCAGCGGGTATATAGGGAATCTCTGTGTCTTCCTCTTAATTTTGCTATGAACCTAGAACTGCTCTAAAAATCAATCTTAATTTTTTAAAGGAAGTAAATATAAGAGCATTGAGCATAGCAATTAACAGTGCATATTATTTATGTGGAATTACTTTTGCAAAACGCATATGTATTCAGAGGAAGGTCTTTGTTATCATCCACCCCCTTTTGCCTCAAGACAAATTCCCCACCCTCCTCCTGGTTCTCCTTTTCAGGGACTCTCTGTCACATTTTCCTTCCTCCCTTCTTACCTCACTTGCTCGTTTTTCTTCCTCCTCAGTTATCTTTACTTTTCCACAATGTTCAAGAGTTGTGGAATATACTCTTTCCCCAATTAGGACATAATAAGTAGCCCCAAAACTGCCATTAAAATAATTTTGAACCACTTCGCTATTAGAATATTAGCTATTAAAATAGTAAGAAGATCTACCTGTCTTGTGACATTAAATATTGGACAAATATCTAAATTAAAATTCTGCTTTGGTCTAGAGCAGTGGTCAGCAAACTCATTAGTCAACAGAGCCAAATATCAACAGTACAACGACTGAAATTTCTTTTGAGAGCCAAATTTTTTAAACTTAGACTTCTTCTAACGCCACTTCTTCAAAATAGACTCACCCAGGCCGTGGTATTTTGTGGAAGAGCCACACTCAAGGGGCCAAAGAGCCGCAGTTTGCCGACCACTGGTCTAGAGGGAAAGAGAGAGATACTGAGAGAGAGGTTGAGAGAGACAGAAAGGAGAAGGCAGAGGAGGAAAATGAAGAGGACGGAGCTGAAAGAAAAAACAGAGAGAGGGAGAGAGAGTGTGTGCCTTTGTGATCTTGTTTAAGGTATTTCCTGGTTCAGTTAGGATGTATCCTCTAAGCCCAGCACTTTGGGATATATTTGCCCATTTGTCCTTAGCCAAACATTCCCACTGGCTTCATTATAATTACTGAATCTAGGGGGTCATTAGGGTCTCCTGTTAGAACTTACTACAATGTCTGCAGTTGCCACATCGCTAATGTAAGAGGACACACACCTGCTTAAATTACAGGGCCCC
The DNA here is from genome assembly GCF_027574615.1 of Eptesicus fuscus. Classification (NCBI taxonomy): domain Eukaryota; kingdom Metazoa; phylum Chordata; class Mammalia; order Chiroptera; family Vespertilionidae; genus Eptesicus; species Eptesicus fuscus. The sequence continues at coordinate 33,240,888 of NC_072488.1, read as the reverse complement.
TGAGAGATAACAAGATAGAAATAACATGACCAGATGAGAGTAAATGGCTGAAACTGTTTCCTGATAAAATGTGTTTAGCTCCAGAGGCTAAAGCTCACTGACTCTTTTCTACAGGACATCAAGGTGTCCACAGGAACAGGGCTTCTGGGAATACTGAAGTGCTTCTCTTCATTGAGAAACTGCCCATACACTACACAAAGCCCACATGGCAAGGCAATAGATGTTAGAGTCATCTGTGGCTGGTTCTGTCATCAGAAGAGAACCTGGACATGAGAAAACTGGAGTGGAATATCCCAGTGCAAGCATTATCCAACATTTACGTCACCCCTCAGTGAACATAACCTTACCCACCTTCCTGGGGGTTTAGTCCTCAGTTTGTTTGCTATGTTTTTATTTGTTTGTTTGTTTATTCATTGCATATAGTCTTGAAAAAAATCAAACAAATGCATTTCACTGGTTTTCAACCTGTAGCTCCCCTATTAATGGATGAGAGGTTGAACAAAATGAATTACATGACTGGAAACTATAAGGAGAGCATTCAAGCATATCCCTACTCTAAGCCTATACCATCCCATCTCTAGAATAATATTCCTGCCACTTAGCAGATCTTATTGTCACCGGCCCATCGTGCTGTAAGAGTCAGGACAGAACTCAGTGGCTTAAAGCCAAGAGTTTATTTCATGCTCAGACATCTCCAAGTACCTCTCCACAGCAGCTCCCAACATGAAATAACTCAGACATCTGAGCTGTTTTACCTTGGACTCTGCCACCTCAACCAGAGACTTCCGGGGTTGCCACATCAGGAAAAAGAGAGCCGAGGAGTCCTGCTCTGACTCCTACATGTGTTGCCTACAAGTGAAACATGTCTGTTCTCAGTCCAAGGGCCAGAACCAGTATAGTGGCATTGCTGCTTGGGAAAGGCCTGTGATCTATGGAGGGACACTCAGATATTCAGAAGGAGTATGCTTTTCATATCCACAACAAACTAATGTTCCTCAAATACTATGTTAATCCTGTTGCAGCCTCAGTAAAAACTTAGGGATATTTTCCCAGCACCTAGCATTTTTATTTGACAACATTTCGTCTTTCTCCTCACCACGCCCCCCCCCCCCCCCAAGTAAGATTAAATCTTTAAGAGGCCATAATTAAGACAATACAGGAATATAGGAGTGGGCAAAAGTAGATTTGCAAATAATACAAAATTAATAAATAATAATACAAGCATAAACTCAGAATTTCATGTACTCATAACTATAAACCTACTTTTGCCTACCCCTGTAGTTTTGAAAGTGGTAATACTGGGGTCATGATGACAATTCTGTAGGTTTGGCACAAGGACAGCATTCTGGAGGAAAAAAAAAATCATAAGATCATTGCATCTTCCCAGGAAGGGTAGAACCTATGCATGTCTTCTTCACCATTGATTCTCCATCACTATCACTGGTTACAATATTGGGAAATATTTTAAAAATGTAATTAAACTGCATAATTCTTCCTGGGGTTAGTTCTATTTCCCAAAGCAGTCTAACTCCTTTGCACTAGGCCCTCTTAGGTCTCTTCTTCTGCCTCTCTCCAACACTGCCCCCTCCATACACAGTCACAAGCGTAAAAATCATGAACACAATAAAACTTGGATTTAGAATTTAAAAGGTTTCACAAGTACTATTTCTTTGAGCCATCAACTCCTCTGTAAGATATGCAAAGTAGGTACATTTATTCCATTTTATAGATGAAGAAGCAGAATTTCAGAAACACTAAGTATTTCCCACTTCTGACTTTCAGCCTAGGGTTGTTTTTACCATTCCCATATCCACGGTGATCATGGCTATGTGCTTCTTGCAGCTTGCAGCTTGCAGCTCTGCTCCACCCATCAGCTCCCCTCTCTCTGCCTTCCCGTGTTGCCTCCATACTCTTCCTCCATGCACCTGGTTTACATTCTCTTCCAAATACGTTTGGACTACTTCACACCAAAATGTTCTTCCCCCTCCTAATTCTGTTTAGACATGTGATCTATAGTGTGAGCATCATCCATGTGTGTTATGAGTCTTCTCTCTAAACAGATTGGACACTCTTATGGAGAGAAATTGAGTCTTCAATTCATTTTCTACACCCCTACACATCTAGCAGTGTGATTGGTATATAGTTGCTGACCATCTTCATTATACTTGGAAGAAGAAAAAAATGAGTGCCATTCATGCTCATTGAAGAACCCAAATTCTAAATGGCAACTGGTTGACTTTGTTCATAGACTCCCATATTGATAGCTTGTAGCTGTTGGAGAGTTTAAAGCCACCCTAATTTTAGATAGATCTTAAAAATATTTTGTTTATGAATTCAAAGATTCTTATTCAGAATTAAACACCTATTTTTACTCTAAGGAATGTTTCATAAAGATTGAATAAATGGGGCAAGAATTATTAGCAAATCTTCTAATAACTAACTGAAAATAGGAAAAAATAAACTGAAAGGCTTAACCACTGTCAATTTAGTTCAATACCCTCTTTCTCACAATAAAATAGGGGAAAGAGGGCAGGGAGATACTTTTATAGATTGAAGTAATTGTTCTCAATGGCATCAGCTTCAAATTGGTGAATATTATTGAATCTATTTTGAAGCTATTTTTCCCCTACTTTGGGTACTGTATTCTATATAATATCTACCTGTTACATAAAGTTGCATTTATATTTATTTCTGCAGAAGCTGCCTATAGTCCAAGAATCCTAAATATCCTTAAAGAAGTTATCTCACCTGTGTGTTTTATAAAGCAATCTCTTAACAATCCTTGTTATCCAGACTGGGAATCAATCTTCTTTTGTTTTAGATAGTGGGATTACAGAAATTTTATAGTATTTCTCAAGTGAGTTGATTTTCCCCCCTAAGTACATGAGCTAAATATTTTTAAAAATTAAATTGCCTTATATACTGAACATATTTGCTCTATTACAACATATTGCAGCAGTAAGATACAAACCCAAACAAAATACTATCTTCTAAATTGCCAGTGGGCTTTTGTGGGTGGTAAGGAAAGCACATGACATTCTAGTTAAAGAGGGTAGTTGTAATTCTCCATGCTTATCGTCAACATCTTCAAATCACAAGCTTCCGCAGCCCAGCATTCTCTTGGCTAACACTCATAATTCTTTTTAACTTTACAGTGTGGGGAAGCTAGTGAATGGGCAAGGAGATAACGATGTGGGTAAGGTTTCTATAAGGGGTTGAGTCAGATATGTATTTAGATATGCAGAAATAGAAATTCACATTAGGCTCCAAAAAAGGGTAGCATACTGCCCTATTTTTTTTGCCCTAAAAAGAAAGCTGGAAATGGTAAAGCAAAGTAGACCACAGAGAAATTTAAAGTGTAGATGTTTTCAAATTATTCAGGGTATTCATGCTAATTGTACTGACAAAGAGTCTATGATTATTTTGGTTCCTTCACTAAGAATATTAAAAGATCTGGGCTGACATAAAGGTGTATGTGAAAACGAAGTTTTATTACAGATGTCAAATTTGTGAAAGAGTGATTCATGATAGATGACTTTATTGAAGCAGTGATAACTTTAATTGCAAATCTTTTCAAATCCTTTACCCCCTCCCCACTTAACTCAATAAAGAAGAGGAAGAAAGTTACGGTTTAGCTTCAAAAGAGAGGCAAATATTATTTGTGGGAACAATATAGCAAAAAGTAATTTAATCCCTAGAAGTTTAAAAATTTTTAAAAAGGGGGAGGAAGAGAAGGAAGGATCAGCAAAATATGGCTGGAACTGGCAGCGTTTGATTACACCAAGCACTTTTCTGTTGAGACAGGAAAAAGATTTATGTTCCAAGGCACAAGAATGTGTGTAGTGTGAATGATACTGAAAGGTAACTGAACAGAGGCTGATGCGGGAGATAAGAGAGCAAATGCTCACAGAGCCATGTGTTGGGTCAGAGACATGTGGAGGGAAGAATGTTAAATGCCTCTGTTCAGGCAAAAGAATGATCACAGATGATTTTTTTTAATAAATGTACTCTTTAACTTTTCCACTCTACACATCTGTTAGCTTTTTAAAAATTAAAACACATGTACTTCCAAATTTATATACAAGTATCCTTGCATTATGAAATTTACTCTTAAAGAAAGATGCTGGGTGAGGGGAAGCCCATGTCATTAGGAGCCATTAGAATTAAGTACCTGAATTCCAAGTGGAGCAGCAGGAATGCCCTGCTAAGTCATGCAAGCCTGGGGCCCTTCCCTCCATTGCCAGATGAAGTTGGTACAGTTTTCCAGTTGCATTTGAGGATGAAGCAGTTGGACTAGAGATGGATAAAATATAATAATAGGCAGTGTCCATTTTAATGGAAACCATGTCATTCATCCTTTCTAATTTTCCAAACCAGATGTATTTTCTTTCTATCGTCTCAATGTCTGTGTGTGTGTTTCTCAAGTTGCATTATAGTAGTCATTTTGCACTATTTTTTTTTCTGTGTCACAACCTTTTCCTTATTTGGGAATCTCCCTATGTCTCCATACACAGTGCCTTTCAATTACTTAGTGAATTAAGCAATTCTAAAATTGAGTTGTCCCTCCCCTTTTCTCAGGCAGGTTTATAGCAAGGATAAAGGAGTTGACAATTACAAGTGGTATGTGTGTTCCCTGCTCTATGGGAAATACAGGGGGAAAAAACCTTCCTACCCTCAACCTGCATACCAGTTGGACAATCAAGACAAAGAAGACTGACTAAATGAGATTGGATTATGGATGTCAGCCAAGTATAATGAAGGGTTATTTGTGGAGCACAGGAAAGTATGTACTAAAGCAATTTGAGAAGAAATAATAGAATGTGGGTTGAATTCATCAGAGAAGGCTTCAAGGAGGAGATGGAGTTAATGCTAGGCTTTGAAATATGATACATGTGCAGATGGACAGAAACTAAAGGTGAAGGAACTTAGCATTCATTGAGAACCTATTACAGGCCAAGTTGTACTAAGTCAATGTGATTATACTAATTTAATTGCTGAGAGACTGGGAGAGATTTAGTAGTAAGTTTCTCAGGGAGAAACCTCTATAAATGGTATATCTTGGATTCAAATCCAGGTCTAACTTCAATGTTTGAACTCTCTTCCCTAAATGGGAAAAGGAATAGTAGGAGAAATAAGAAGATGGGTGGTGGAGACAGATGATCTGCCTGACTGGCAAAGCAAATTCCTGGATATCATTTATACCAAGCCCTTTGTTTTACAGAGCCTGTCATCCAAAGAGAGTAGACGGTAAGGTTAGATCAAATCTTGCAAACAGGACAAAGGAACACACTCAAGCTTTGGAGATGGGTGCGGGATACATGTAGATAATTTATATGTCACAGGCTGAGCATTTTTCTGTGATACAAAGCTTTTCAAATCCAGTCCACACATAATCTTCCCCACACAAAAGAACTCAGAATGGTGTCTCTGGGTGTAAGGGGCCACCAGAATTTCTGAGGATGGAAGGAGAGGCCAAATGAAGGTGAGCTGCAAGCAGAGGTACTTTAATAGCCCCAAAGCTAAGAAATGTAGAGGACACATGAATAGTTGGTAACTGGCATTCCCTTATGTGCTACATCCCAGCTTAATGGCTAGGTTTGGTTTATAGTTAATAATCCCTGAACTAGAACAGGTGAGGAGATTCATACCCACTGAGACCTATGTTTGGCCCTCCTTATATCAAATGGATATTCTTCCAACAAAATGTACAGAATCACAATATTTTCATGACTAGATTCTGGGATACAGAAAACGTATTCAATGCAAACTTTTAGGAAAGGATTGCAGTCACTTTCTAACAGATATTATGATTTTTTTAAAGGATAATTTTATGAAGAATGTGACAAAGTTGGAAGCATTTTATTTTGTAAATAAAAATATTGCTATAAGAGAGAAAAGATCAGGATACAATTTTGTAAGACCTGGATTCCTACCTATCTCACTTAGAGAAAGACCTTCCCTATAACATTAACTGCATTAATAGTGTCTCCCTAACTAGACATTTGAATGCCAGAGCAAAGTTTATCTTCACCCAGATGTCTAAATCATAACCATTTCCACTTAACCTAAAAATGTGCTTCCTTAACCTAGGGCTCTGGAATCAAGGAATTAATTAAAAAGTAGCCCAGCCGGTGTGGCTCAGTGGTTGAGCATTGACCTATGAATTCACAGGTTCAATTCCCAGTTAGGGCACATGCCCAGGTTGCAGGCTCAATCCCCAGTAGGGAGCATGCACAAGGCAGCCCATTAATGATTCTTTCTCATCATTGATGTTCCTCTCTCTCTCTCTCTCTCCCCCCCCACTCTCTCTCCCCCTCTCCCTTCCTCTCTGAAATTAATAAAAGTATATGTAAAATATAATAATATTATAACTTATTTATTTACTTTTTTGCCAAAGAAGACCTTATTGACTCGTGGGTTTTTCTTCAAAGATTCTATCAACTAAATAAATTGTATTAAATCATGACCAATGTTAAATATTTTGTAAATCAGATATATGTTTGTATGTGTGTGTGTTCATGTGTAAAAGCCCCTTTATGGCACACAAACCAATGAGACATAACGGCAAAGTAAAGAATTATTGTGTCTCTGAAGGTATATTGAATGCTTTGGAAAAATAAAATTGAGCTACCCCCACACCACCACCACATACACAAAGACAGTAGTATTAATTTTTGGAAAAGCCACCATGATTTTCAAACTTGTTTTTAATAAAACTGAATGATTCTGCTTTTAGATTTATTCAGAGGCATCCATAATTTTTCATTCTACTTTAAAGAATATGAGATTGAAAATCATAAATGCTGTATCATTGGCATACTTTATTCAAGAAAGATTATATAGAATCTCAATCATTGGACCCAGATTCAAAGTTTTAAGTTAAAATAAAATTATTTCTATACTAGAGGCCTGGTGCATGAAAATTCGTGCATTTGAGTGGGCCCCTCAGCTGGGCCTGCACCCTCTTGCAGTCTGGGACCCCTCGGGGGATGTCCACCTGCCAGCTTAGGCCCACTCCCCGGGGGATGGGCCCAAGCTGGCAGTTAGACATCCCTCTGGCAGCCCAGGAGCCCTTGGGGGATGTCCACCAGCCAGCTTAGGCCTGCTCCCCAGGGGGAGCGAGCCTAAGTTGCATTTGGACATCCTTAGCACTGCCGAGGAGGCGGGAGAGGCTCCCGCCACTGCAGCTGCACTTGCAGCCATCAACCTGGCTTGTGGCTGAGCAGAGCTCCCCTTTGGGAGCTCACTGACCAGGAAGGGGCAGCTCCTGCATTGAGCATCTGCCCCCTGGTGGTCAGTGCACATCATAGCTACCAGTTGTTCCTGGTCAATTTGCATATTAGCCTTTTATTATATAGGAAGGATATAGATATTATTTTTATGACTCTTGATCTTATCACTTTTTCCAATAATTTGAACTAATACCAGTCCCCACTGAGTCAGGTAAGAAGACATTTACTAAACATATATGTATAGATATTCTGTCTTCAGTGTAGAACATCATGAGCAAATCAGGAGTACCACATTAAGCTTATTTAATTTAAATCAAAAGCAATAAACTTGTCAGTCAAGTCAGTATAGACAACCTTAACCCAGGTAAACCTAGAATTTCAATTAAGTTCCTGGAAGCTCAAGCACCTCCATTAGTATCTTGGAGGCCCTGTAGAATTTTATAGTAAGAAATTTCCCAACCTGGTTCTATGGATTTAGCATAAGAAAACATTATGGGAAAATATTGTATAGTTTTATTAAGCAATATACAAAGATATGTTTGCATGTAAACATTATATAGTATATTACATGTTTATATAATGCACACACACCCACACATACATACACACTACATAAACAAATACAGTTGACCTTTGACAATGTGGAGAGTTGCAGACTCAAATATCCATGTATAATTTTTGACTCCCTCAAAACTTAAGTGGTTCCCTCAGTATTCAAGAGGGATTGCTTCCAAGACCCTTCACAGATACCAAACTCAGTAGACCCTCAAATCCCTTACATAAAATGGTGTAGAACAATGCATAGAGTCAGTGCTTCTCACCAGTGGGTTCCCATCTGCCAATCGAAAATGCTGTTTTTGATCTGCAGTTGGTTGAATCCACAAATACAAAACTTGGGGACTGACTATATATTGAAAAAAATCCACATATAAGTGGACCTGTGCAATTCAAATCCATGTTGTTCAAGGGTCAACTGTATATGAACGTATATATTTCCCTGGTGTATTGTCCAATTGATCATCTCTTTTTAAAGAAATCAGTAAGATCTTCTATCTACAGCCTAATATAGGCAGAATCTCAATTCTGGGTGAGCCACAGTTTCCCTAAGGTTTCCACGTAGTACAAAAACTTAATGAATTAGAAAAAAGCAAGACTTGCTATTATGGAGGCGGTACCTAAATTAAATAGTCTGAAACAGTGAAGAAACCAGATATTTCACACTCAAACTTAAGCCGGAAAATCAATGCATTGTTTCTCTTTACATTAATATGCTCTCAGCGGTGTTCTGTGCAAGTGTGGTCTGTCAAGCAGCCAACCACGGTTGCTTGAGAGGTCAGGACCCGTTTTCCATAAGTTAAGGGTGAGTGGTCTCTGTCTAGCCATAAAGATTGATCTCTGAGAACCTAAGAGACATCTTTGGATTATGTTTCCTGAGAAAAAAAATCATGGTTTCACATTTGGTCTCAAAACAGACCCTTAGCAAAAATATTAACATCATTAGAACAAAGCACCAACTGCTCACTTTGCTGGGAGACTTGAATTGAGCTATAGACATGAAGCTCATACTAACAGCTTGAGAAATGAGACCTGCAGCTCCCAGTCATCGCTGGTCAAAGGGAATTTAATGTGCACTTGAAGAGCACTTCTAGGCAGAAAAAAGGCACTTTGTTTTGTAGCCTTCATCAGCATCTGCTCCTGAATCACCCCAGTTTGTTTCTCCCTTAATAATCAAATAAGTCTCCAAACTTTCATGATGTTGCTGTTTATATCTTTTTGAATATCTCATTAACACTGTGATTTTTTTTTGTTTTACATATGTTGTGTAACAATTGATTCTGTTCCAGCTTTACAAACCTACTAAGCTTAATAAATACATTTATGAGAATTACTTTGTATAGTCCTTATGCAATCAGCCATGCTGAGTATGATGGCCCAAGACGATGAAAACCCATTGACTTTTTGTAGCAAATTAGTCTACCACCTAATCGGTGAACCCTGCTAAGCTTTTGAATTATGACGAGAACCAGCAGCTCAGTTAGAACACTCAAATGAATTATATCAATTCATAAACTTGTTCATGTCCAGATTTCATTAGCCACACATTAACAGCATTTTATGTTTATTACTGCTCTGACATAATCTATAAATAACTGAAATGCTAATCATAGTGTTCTGCCAGGCATCATCATTTAATCATAAAGAGATACATTATTATAAACTATAATAGATAATAACAAGTCTGGGTCAATAGCCACATATTAAAAGATCACAATTATATCCTATAAGGGTATGTACCTCATACATTTGGTGACACATAGGTCCATATCTAATCACTTGCAAATGTTTCCCCTCTGACATACTTATAGTACAAGGTGACACAATTAAGAAAATATGCTTGTAAAACAATACAATCCTTGAACATCAAAGTAAACAGAGAACAAGTAATAGTGGGAGAAAACACCTTCTTGTCAAGGCCAATTCAATTAACTCTTCATCAGTAGGTTTGTTTTTCAGCAGAAAGGGAGTCCATGCTCCTAATATATAAGAGGACCAAAAGAAGGAGAGGGGAAAAAATAGATGTGCAGCTTATCAAAATGTAATTAGAAAGGCTATTAAATAAAAGCTAAATTCAGTTACAACTGAGTTAAAATTGTAAAACAAAGCCTAACTACTGGTTAGATCTTCTCCAAGTCCTATTAATGGTTTTTTGCAAACTGTTGCACAGTAATCTTATATTACATTATAAAATAATTTCATGTAAGAATATTCACACTTCCTTTCAAGAGGTAAATAACTTTCAAAGTCAGCAACGCTACCGATTTCAAGTGGCCCTGCTATTATTGTTCATGCCATGGTGCTGTCATCACTATTGTGTTTTGACTAGTTGATGACAGAGCACTGATCAAGTTTGGATATTGATTTAACAAGATGACGGGGTCATTACCTTTGCAGCTTATGAGATTCCCGTGTTTCTGCTTCAAGAAAAGATCCTGATGAAATACCAGCTGCTACACAAATAATTTCTAAAATAGATTATCAGCAGAAAGAGTTCTGAATGGGAATCGAGGCTGACCTAGATTTTGGGAGTCCAAAAATTTATGACAGATTATTAAACTAAAGTATTTTATGCTGAGAATTAGCCACTAACTTGTGCAACTAACTAAGCCTTAGTTGAACAGCAGCTGAGATAAAGTCTGCCATTGCAAGCACTTGCACCTCAGAGCTCAGGGTGAACCGAGGGAGATAAAGAAAGGAATGTAAAACACTATGGAAACCAACCTCTGGAGACTTAATATTCTGATCAGCTCACCTCCGAACATCTGGCTCTTAAATGTTCAAGCACAAAAACAAGAGAGCTAATGAAAGCAGCACATATTATCTCTCCCATCAATGTACCTCACAAACACCTGCTAAAATTAAAACAAATTGAATCTTGATTGCTGATTAAGTACCCCTTCTTTAGCTAGATATTCTGTCATTATTTGCCCTGGCGCACAATGCATAAACTGATGAATGGTGAGTGGGGGGCTTTAGCAGCAAAGGTGGATAAAAGGAGATTCCAAGTAGATGAATATAAATGGTAGCAGATTAACTTTGTGTACTCTAACCCAGAAAAAAAAAAAAAAGAGTCTTCACTCCCAACCCCCACCCTAGAATTAAAGTGATAAAACTGCATTTAGAACAGAAAGGTGAGTCTGTGCATTATAATCCACCGCCTCCCTTCCAGCAAAGTTCATTGTTAGGCAGGCCTTGCTGCATTTAATTTACTCACCACAGCGTGGTGACTGAGTTTAAGAAGTACTCTTGACCTGTATTACTGGCTGCTTTTATTCAGTTTCTTAGCTGCTGCAAATGCTTCTTCTTCTTTTTTTTTTTTTTTTGCTTTACATATATATATTTTGGATTTGCAAACCTTTCCAGACACAGGGTGGTAATACCAAAAACAGAACCTTCCAAGGCACATTTGGTTTGTCCATATCTGAAACAAATACTTGGACTGTGGTTTAAAAAAACAAACTTACACAATTTACTGCCAATAAACCAAGAGACTATTCAGCGTGCACACTTCAGTTAGAATAAAAATACCCATTCGAGTTTTCATCACACATATATAAATACCTTCCTATGCGAACACTGATGACAGATGTGTGGCTAATCTACCATGTTAACTTCATTTGAGAAATTGTGGTTTTGTTCAAACTTTATTAGCCAAACTTGAATTGATCCTGATACGTTTTAACTCAATATTTTGCCTGGTTCAAGTATATTTCCAGAATTCACACAACTCAACAGCTCCCCTGTATTTGCAATACATTCACATAAATTTCCTGTTAAAATAATCAACTTGCATTTGTTTCAATGTCTTTTGATTAAAACAAACAAAAAAACCTGAGTGGGGTGAGAGAGAAATTACAGTGTGTAAATCCTTCTTAACACCTTAACCTTCACAACCTGGTTTTATTTATTCATTCATTCATTCATTCATTCATTTGACTAACACAATAAGGTCACAACAGCACATGTGTTTGGCATATGCATTTCATCATTAATAATTACACTTTCTCCAAAAAGTAGCTTTAAAATGATAGGTTACTCCAAGATCTCCTATAGGGCATTAAAACAAAGGGAAAGAAATGTCCATGAACCACTTATTGTTCCTTGGCTTTTTTTCTTATTGCATTCTAAATTATTTAAATATACTATTAGGCATCATATTGGAAAAAACAGATGTTTTCTAATTATGAACTGATTTTACAGTGTGATGGTGTCACATATTTAAATTACAAATACACATTTTTAGCATTCCAGCTGTGCTTTACAAGAGTTTAATTTGCTTCTTCTGATCTGTCACATTGCACCTGCCTTTTAAAAACTCCTATAAATGTAAAACATTACTCAAACACAATTATTAAGACATGTTGAAGAATTCTAAAGGTTCTGAACAGCTTACAGAAGATGAATTTTATATAAAGATTCAATAATGAATCTACCAAATGTGTATTTGGAGTAACATTTACAAATATTTTTAGAGGAATATGCATTTGGACGGGTGATTTGTGTGTCTATATGTGGATGTGCAGTCATATATAGAATTCAGTTTTATTTTTATAGCACCTTTCGTATTAACTACATCTTCATGCACAATCATACAACCTTGAGTTTAAAATACCTGCTGTGTATCAACAACATAAACATAAAAATTTCTCATCTATTAAGAAGTTAAAGGACTTTTTTTGGATGGGAAGTAATAAGGTACTGTGTCCAGAGACTGAACATTAGTTAAATTATTATTCCTTCTCTTTTTTAAGGACAACTCTGTATCATAGTCAGATTTATCAAACATTTCAGAAAAAAAATCTAAAAGTTGAAAATTTAAGTTAATTTTAGTTGTCCTTCAAAGTAAGTGACCAAAGAGTCAATAATGATGAAAGTATTTTTGCTTTTGTCTCATTATGAGGTAGGATTTCATACAAGCAATTGATTTCTACAGGAAATATAAAGTTAAATGACATCTCAGCATTTAAATTGTTGTGCAATGTGTGTTAAAACAAGTATGAATTAAGATACATCCATAGGCAAATCACCAACAACTATATAGGTTTTAATATGAGGTCTTACTTATAAAAAGTGAAATGAACTATATGCTTTATTTCTGGAATTCAAAGAAATACTTTAAAGTATAAAATAATTAAATTCAGAGAAATCAATATATAAAATGTCTCATATATATCAATTCTATATAAAAGGAATATTTGTTTCATACTTATTAAACATATTCAAGAGGTATTTAGTTCTTGGTATATTCCCTACAAATAATAATTATTGTTTCAGAAATGTATAGTTATATTTAAAGTGACTATGAGGGAATAGCTCAAGAGGAAATATATCAGATATAAGTTACTCATCCAATATTGGTGTTTCAAAATAATAATGAGAAGCTTTTCCTCAATACTATTTCAAGGAATTGACATATATAAATGATAGCACAGCGTGTTTTCCCTCCTTTTTCTATTTTCACAATAATAGCTAAAAACAAAGCCTTTATAACCTTTTGAAATCTTAATATGACTAAATGACTTATTTCTGTAAAAACTGATTTCACTGTCATCAGAATAAAACATTCAAGATAAAGCCAATATGGCTGTATTATATACACTGTGAAACTCGACCCCCCTGAACTGGACCCCCCCCCCTCCCCGCCCAACCTCTGTGTGAGTAGCTAACATTATGGTAAATTGACTTTTTTAAAAGAGAAGTCTGAAGATTAAATGAGGATGGTAAAAGTATTTCGGTAATAAATTTTACTAGCAAACAAATAAAATCACATTGTAAAACCTTTCCAAAAAAGAGGCTTTAACTGCAGTGCATAATCATATATAAAAACCTAAAATGGAAATTTCTATCCATTAAAGTGTGAACAAGCTAATTCAGAATAAATGGGAGGGCATTTGGAACAATAAAGTGTTTAGCCAGCTCTCTTCCTGAACAAAGACCTTATTTTAATCATAAGGTTATTGACTGCAAAGCAAAGCATTCCTGCCAAATGCAGAACTTTCAAAATGACTCATCCATAAGTCTTATTTTCCATAGGCCTGAACAGTCTGTCACAGCCTGAGATGGCCTATCCTGACCAGGTTTCTTTTTGTGAGTTTCTTGGGCCATCTCTCCTGCTCTTGGTTCAGCTCTCTAGGTGAGTCCTGAGCAGTCCTTCTGGCCTCTAGTTTTCTTCAACCTTAACTCAGCTCCTGAGGCCCAGGGAGCCACCTGTATGAGCAGGACAGATACACTGAGAGCGACGTAACCCTTGGCTCTTTGGTTCTGATCACCAACCCTTATTTTACAGACCACTCCCCCAGTCTTTCTCCTGGGTCTGGATTTGGCTTCCTGTTTCCCAGCATTTAAGTATGGCTACTCGACTGTCAAATATCAGAGGGAAGGAGGAGGTGGGTGGGAGGGTGGGAAGAGATCAACCAAAGAACTTGTATGCGTATAGGCATAACCCATGGACACAGACAACAGGGTGGTAGAGGCTTGGGGTGGGGGGCAGGGGTGGATTAGAAGGGGTCAATGGGAATAAAAAGGGGACATATGTAATACTTTCAACAATAAAGATTTTTAAAAATTAAGCAACAACAACAAAAGTATGGCTTCTGAAGGTTGGAAGACACTAACATGTCATTAGATATCTACCAAGCAGAGAGTCCAAGGGGTAAGAACAGGGAGACTAGGAGTAGGGGTCCAACTTGTGCTTTGAAAAGGAGCCCTCAACTAAAGATGTCCAACAGCAGGCAATATGCAACTCTTTGTGAAATTGACAATCGACACAACGTTTGGGGTACCATAAAATGACAGTGACAGACTTGAGTCTTAGGCAGGTCTCCTGTGCTGCAGAAGCAGCTGCCCTAATCTGAGCAGGGACCTGAATGTGAATGCAAAGCCTGCATGCATAAATGAGTGAAATCTTAAGAAATGGCTCCCTGGGGATGCTTAAAATTTGAGAGTCTAAAGACAGTTTTCCTGGAGCTTTATTCTCAAGACATAGTTAAAACCTCAATAAACAAATTATTTAATTTAGGGAATAAATAGAATTGCAAAAAGACTCTAAACATCATCAGTTGACCCAAACTCCCAGGGCCTCAGCTTCTTAATTCTTCCTGCAAATACCCCTTTATGCATTCATTCTTTTTGTTATGTATAATAAGACCTCTATATTCTCTAATATGAACACAGTAATTGTATCCAATATTCTCACATAAATGATGCTGAGGCTACCATCCTTGGATCCTCAGAGAAGCCTTGGTTCTGGTCCTCTATTAACACCTTCTGTATAAAGCCTGACTTTATACGGAAGGTGTACCTGCTTTACCTTCAGCCTGCGGGACGCTTCTCTTTATGGATCATACTATCCATGCTTCTGTGTTAAGATAGGGATTATTCAGGGGCATCTCAGTCACCCTTATCTTCACACCCTTAAATCACAGGGGGGAAAAGATAAGTTGCAATAGCAATATTATAATATTATAATACTATACATATAAATACTCTTGACACTGTACAGGAGAATTTCCATGTAATGAGAGAATATATGGAGCTGTGAGAGAAGGCAAAACGGTTAGAGGGGAAAGAAGTTGGAGGTTTCCAGGCACCTCCACAGTGCACCTCTTTCCAGCAATATACTGGCCCTTCTAACAACAGAATCAGGAACTGATTAGAAGCTGCTTATGAGAGAACCAAAGCTAGTCTGTCTTTGCTGTCCCACCCCATTCTCTATCCCTGCCTGTCCCTCCTCTCCTATGTTCTTTCATAGGCTACAATTTTATTAAGGCATCAGATGAATCTGAGACAAAAGTGTCTAAATCATGCAGAGCCTGGAAGAGATGCTATTTGGACATCACAAATTTCATGTATTACTTTTGGGATGAGATAATATGAATGATCTTTAAAATTATTCAAATTGAGATGACCAACACAGAACAGAAAAGTATTTCCCACTTCAAAAGAATGTCATAAGCTATATTGCTTGACACTGGATATTCGGGCATCCGCTTAAGATTTGAGAGGATTCTAATAACAAGGAAAACAGAGAGGTGTTCCAAAAAGAATCCACCAGCTCAGTATGGTACATTCATAGGACCTGGCCTGGATAGATTACACCTCACTCTTGGATAAGTCAACTAACCAAAAACAGTTTAGCAAAAGATTCTCCAACATCCACTCAGGGGACAACAGCACATGCACACACACACACACACACACACACACACACACACACAATGGAGAAAAAGCACAAAATAAAGGATTTTTTCATTAACTAAAGAGGGGGAAAAGTATCTTGTTAGTATTCTCAATAAAATTTAAGAAAATTTGCCAACAAAAGCAATAAAATTTTCAGGAAACAGTCTGGTTTGAAAAGAAAATTTGTTGAGATGCATGGATAGGTGATCAAGAAGCTGAATGAATGAAGAATAAATAGAAAAGGATTCAGAATCCTGTTAGCATACATGAATCTGTATTAATGAAGAAATGCACAGATTATTTGGAAAATATTTGGTCACTGACATAGAAGCCAGTACAAGGTCCATTTCTAGAGGGTAGAGAAAAAGGACAACAATAGAAGATAAGACAAATGCTAGAGAAGAACGAGAATGAAAAACCCATGTATGGACAACTGTAAAAAAGGAATGGGATATAAAAATATAACAATATCTTATTTGTGTCTGAAAAGAAATGTAGATTACTTACCAAGTAAAAATAAAATTAAGTTGGTCTTACACTTCTGTTGGGCTTCATTAAATACTAGATGAAATGAAATAATGTCTGTACACTTTTGTGGGGAAAAGTGTGTAACCCAAGAATTCTGTATACAAAAACAATTGGGATAGGTGCATAAAAGCAATTGAAAGATATCCCTGGATATACAAGGGCTCAGAAAGTATATAATCCATATGCCTTTAAAAAATTACTCAAAGGTATATTTGAGTTGAAAGAATACTCAAAATTATAGAAAATGAAAATAGCATAGTATTGATATAAAATAAATGGTGATAAATAAATATAATATTTAATCAAAAATTTCAAGATGTAATTAAGATGAATTAAAATGGTTCTTGTGAAAGAAGTATAGTGTTTTAAAATATCATTATTTAACATTTATTATAGAGATCTATCATTTTTAACTATATTAACACAAACTTGAAGTAATTTAAGAAAAAGAAAGTAGTAAAAGGAGGCAATTTCCTCATCTTACATAGTAGTTATCAAAGGCAGCTTTCTGTCCATGCTGGTAATGAAAGAAAATAGTCTGAAGAAGTTTTATTTTAATGTAAAGGTAGTTACTAGTGTTAAGATCAAATGTATACCTTATAAATAACTATAAGGTAAAAAGCAAACAGAAGGCAGGGAAGAAGGAAGGAACTGAAAAGAGAGTTGTAGAAAACTAGAGGCCCAGTGTACAAAATTCATGCACTTGGGGGATCCCTCAGCCCAGCCTGAGCCCTCTCGCAGTCCCGGAGCTCTCGGGGGATGTCCGACTGCCAGCTTAAGCTAAGCCATTGATCTGATATCCTTAGCTCTACTGTGGAGGCAGAAGAGATTCCCCCCACCGCCTCTGTGATCGCCAGCCGTGAGCCTGGCTTGTGGCTGAGTGGTGCTCCCCCTGTGGGATCGGGCCTAAAAGGGCAGTCGGACCTCCCTCGAGGGGTCCCAGATTGGAGAGGGTGCAGGCTGGGCTGAGGGACACACACACCCTCCCTCTAGTATAAAAATAAATCATTTTCTTCTATATCTACAGAAACAGAATAGGAAAAGAAATGTTTCTCAAAGTACAATAAAACATGAAGTTCTGCTCAAGGAAGACTGTAATAAAATAAAAAATACTTAGAAATAAATAATGCTACAGATCTTCAACAAAAATCACAAGACAACACATAAATAGATCTTCTTTGTTTCAGATATAGAAGACTGAATTTTGTAAGAATGTCAATTATCTATTGCATGAGTTTAGCATTATTACAATGAAAATCACTGCATTTTTTTAGCTTGCCAATGTGTTTTTAGAGTTTAATTTAAGAAGAAATATAAGTCCTTCTCTAGATGTATGCTGTGGGTCTAGGGAGGGTAGAGAATATATTTACCTTGCCCAGCTAAGGCCCAGGGGAGGAACTCTATAAATATTTATGAATGAAAAATAGCTAAGACAATTTTCAAAACTATTCTAATTAATGTTTCCAACTAAACAAAATTAATATTTCTAGCATTCTAACTAGTAAGGAAAAAGTTGCCTCAGTAAAGTTTGATATCTTTCATATAGAAAAAATAACCCAAATTAATAGGAGGAATACAAAAAAAAGCCTTTGATGATTCCAAATAAATAATTATAAATAAACATAATTTGCTTATGGGAAATTAATCATTCAAGGATTATTAATAATAGCAAAATTTTGTCCCTACTTCATGATAATAAGTAAAATTATGACATGTCCATATAAAGAATAATATACAGCCTTTTAAATGTATTATTGAATATTTAATGACTTTTATTCAGTTTATTCTTTCTATAAATGTTCATAATGTAATGATAAAAGAAAAAGCAAAATGCAAGAGTATAAAAAAATTAAGGCCTGATTTAAAAATTTATATATAGCATTAAAATATAAGAAAGAAACATATTAAAACATCAACAGCTATATCTGGGTTGTAGAATTACTGTATTTTATTTTCTTATTTACATCTTTAAATTTTTTTCATATTTTCTATGAGTTTCTTTAATTCTTAGGATGAGAAAAAAATAGTCCTCTAAAGATTAGTTTATTCAAGGTAATAAAGCCAGATTACTAAAAGAGAAAATAAATCTGGCCTTACTTCCTATTTTAGTGTCTCCAAATTTCAGAGGATGTCAATTTCCATATGGCATAAAATCCTAGGAAAAATCTGATGTTCAGTCTGTGGAACCAAGATAGGAACTTTCTCTAAAAGTAATGTTTTCTACAGTCTCTCTTACACTCTTCACCTGAGACTCAAAACACCAAATTGAGCTCTTCTTAAAATGAGCAATATAAGATAATTTAAAAAAAACAACACTTTTTCTCTCAATACTTGTGCAGTACATTTAAGATTTCATTGATATAAAAAGGAAGAAAAATGTCCCTGAAGCACAAAGACATTAAAAAAATTGTAATCAAACAACTTAAGAACACGATTATTAAAAACAATGAAAACACTATTTAGCAGTACAATACTTGGAAAAGATAGTATATTTTTAATACCATTTGATTCTCCATAATATTAAATAAAACAAAAACAAAGACATCTTAAGAATTACAGCAAAGGCGTCTCGTGAAGTTTATTAACCAAGACAGCATACCTTGCCACTGAGAATTGAACTACAGATCATTTCACTGTTTAAATTGAATCACCTTTGGAAAATACCAATGTTTAAGAAGAGAAACTGACAAATTCCACATGTTTTTTTGGAGTTTTTAGCAAGAGAATAAATGATTTGGATTATATATTCTAAATCCTTAGGGGAAAGGGGCCACCTGAATAAAAGATTGGTAACATTTTTAAAAGATTTTGGTCATCTATGTATAACTATATCCTCATTTCAACACTTGTAGACAAGTCTTAATGCCGATGAGTTCATTTTTAGGAACATATAACTTAATGAGTTGTCAGATGTAAAATAGGAACTGAATCTTTCTTTTTAAAAATTTTTAAAAATGTATTTTTTTATTGATTTTAGAGAAAGAAGAAGGGACAGGGAAAGAGAGAAACATGGATGTGAGAGAGAAACATCAATTGGTTGCCTCACGCATACACCCTGTCCTTGGTTCAAACCTGCAACCTGGGCAGGTGCCCTGACTGGGAATCAAACCAGTGACCTTTCAATGCATGGCAAGATGGTAAACCAACTAAGTCACACAAGCTAGGGTCTGAGTCTTTTTTTTTTTTAATGTTTTTATTGATCTTAGAGAGGAAGGGAGAGGAAGAGAGCGATAGAAACATCAATGATGAGAGAGAATCATTGATCAGCTGCCTCCTGCAGGCCCCCCACTGGGGATTGAGTCTGAAACCTGGGTATGTTCTCTGACCCAGAATTAAACTGTGACCTCCTGGAATTAAACTCAACCACGAGAAACACAGGCCAGTCATGAGTCTTTCATTGTTAATGGATAAGAAATGCAGTGGCTTTTGAAAATTCTGGACCAATGATTTTAAGGACTGACTCTCAGTATGTACTCTCACATGCACCAGAATTACCCTGGCAACCACCTCAATGAACAGTCTATGATGGGACTTCTAATTTCCACTTAGCAGAGTTCTGCAGATATGGAATCCATAAAAATAACTTAAAGCCAATGTTAACAACAATATTTTTTAAAATGACATGCTATGTACTATGATGTACTTACCATGTGCTATTCCATGATCTGATGTGGTTCACACAAGCAGGAAAAGCATTACATTCTGCTTTTGTGCATTTGAGGTCACCAGAACTTAGAGCAATCGGCAGTTGAAAAGATGGTGCAGCTCAAGATCATGGGTAGGACTAGAACTTGAGTCTGGGGAGTCTTTTTCTGATATTCTTTCCACTAAATCATTTGGGTTTTCAAAGAAACAAGTTTCCAAATAAGGCCCCTCCCGCTCTCCCTTGGGTAACTTTAATAAACTCAGTGTAAAACAAACAACAAATTGGCTGTTCCCAAGCAGATGGTGCTGCTCAGCTGCGGTTAAGCAAGGAGGCCTCCAACATGCCCAACTTTCACAGACATTACTTACTTCCTATTTTATCATGCTGGTGAAGCCAGACAACTCACATTCGGTGTCTTTATTGTCATAACATGGCCATGGTACTGCGAACTGCCCTGATAGATAGGCCCAGCTCACGTGTTGAGGAGGAGGGTGTGGAACATGCCTAGGGACAGGGCCCTGCCAGCAAGTCCTCCCCAGGCAAACACCCAAATTCCTACAGAATGGAAAATGTCAATGGGGGGGGCCAACGCTCATTGGTATGTGGCAAATAGGTTACAGCTGTGCAATAAGGTCATAATAGCTACACATGTTTGTAAAAAAAACACACACAAATATGCAACTTTATGAAAATTTAATATTTAATATTTTCCTCAATACTTGGTTTTCTTTTTCTTACTAGAAATTAACATAAAAAAAGAGAAAATGCAGTTACTTTCTTTTTTCATCAAGCACCATATAAACTTCTCCAATTCCCTTCCAAAATACCCTGATACCATGCAAATATTACTATATTTTCTATGTCCTGAGGCAGTGGTCGGCAAACCGCGGCTCTCGAGCCACATGCGGCTCTTTGGCCCCTTGAGTGTTCTAACGCCACTTCTTCAAAACAGACTCGCCCAGGCCGAAAACCGACTTCTGCGCATGGGCCACGAAGTTTTGCACAGTACCTGCGCACCCGCACGTGGTATTTTGTGGAAGAGCCACACTCAAGGGGCCAAAGAGCCGCGTGTGGCTCGCGAGCCGCGGTTTGCCGACCGCTATCCTGAGGTGATAAACTTTGGGAAACATTGGCCTGGAGGCTGCCCATCAGTCCATATGATAGGGAAACACTTCAGAGAAAGGACCAAGGGGATGTGTGGCACACATTCACTGATATGATTAAATACATATTTGTGGAGCATCTACTACATGCTAGTATACAACAAAGAGCAAAAGTGCTAATCTCATAGAGCTTAGCTTCTGAGGAAGGGCAATAGGGCAGTGAAAACATACATAGGTACTGCAGGGTGGCAGTGAGTACCAAGAATGAAAATACAACAGAGGCAAAGTGGGAGAGTGGCTGCCAGGGTGCTATTTGAGACAGGGTCAATGGGGAAAGGTTTGGAGGCAGATTCACAGGGAGTGAGCACCTTCAGACAGCAGGAGCAGAAAGCACCTAGTCCATGGGGGGGTATTTTCTTAGTGGTTAAAGAACAGCAAGGAAGCCAGGGTAGCTGGAGCTGAGAGAACAAGGGAGGATGTGCAGAGGATAAATCAGACTATAGGAGATCCAAGCAGACAGTCAGCTTCAGAAAACATTGTAATAAGGCCTTTAGGAGCAGCTTCTGATACAGATCCTTCTGATACAGCCCCAAGAGTCCTAGCAACATATCGGCATCCTTGCACCCCACTTTAGCCAGGCCTTTGTCTCTCCCTCCAACTGTGCCAGTGTCTCCCAATTAGCCCTTCTGAGTTCATTCATCACCCATGCAACCACATCCCAGGTGACCAACACATCTCCTGTGGTTCCCAGAAGACTGCATGGGAAAATGCAACCCCACACCTACAGGCCCACCGCAATAGGCGGCCATCCCATGCTCTGAACCTGCTCTGCTCCATTCCTGAGCATGCTAAGCTCTAAAGACGCTAGTATTTGCAATTCCCAACCAGGCTATGCCCTCTCAAGCCTTTGGACACACAGTTGTCTGAGATGTGATGCCCTCTCTCCATCCACCCTGAGCCCTGCTCATAGCTGTCTGCCAAATTCCCACTAATTCTTCAAGCCCCACTGACATACAACTCCTCTGGGAAGCGTTCATCAATCACTTCTGAAAAATTAGTCCCTCTTACCACAGCACTTACCCGCTCACCTGCCTCTATTCTACTCTCTTCATCTACCCTTTATAGGTGGCCAAGTATGTGCCCAAGTCCTGAGACTGAGGTATGAAGATGGATAAAATGCGACCGTGTTCTGGAAGGATTTATAGTCAGAGACAGATCAAACTAATTGCATATTACATTGTTACCGTATACAACGCTGAAGCGCGCAATGCTTCTGGGAAGATGGACTCTGTGTTTTTCTTTTCTGCTAGGAAGGAGTAGGCTGTCAGGAAGCAGCAGAGGAGGGATACCATGTGAGCTGGATCCTGAAGGCTGAACGAGACTCACAAGTGAATGAGAAAGGGCAGAGCATGCCCCAGGAGGAAGCAGCCGGAGTTCAGGCATGGAGTGTGAAAGCGGTTGGCCTCTGGGGTGGAGAGTGCACGGTGCAGGATGCCTGAGCTCTGGGGGGAGGTAGGGGCAGTGCCAGAGGGAACAGGAAAGGAAGGTGCCAACAGGTGCTGAATAGGCAATGGCAGTTATTAGAGGTTTGAATCCAGGAAGTGACACCATCAGACAAGGACTTGAGAAAAAATAACTCTGCAGGCACTGTGTGGGAGGAGGTGAAGGAACAGGAGTGGGAGGGAAGCATTTACCCAAATTACACTGAAATTAAGCCTTGAAAGCTTTTCGTATTTATTTGTTGTTGTTGTTGTTGTTTTCTTGATCTGGTAGAATTCTGAGAGCCATGATAGTGTTTCTGTGTACATAACAGTCACTCAATGTTTGTTTCATGAAGTGAGTGAATGAATGAATGAATGGATACATATATCTCATGGGGAAGGTGTGTGTGTGTGTGTGTGTGTGTGTGTGTGTGTGTGTGTGTGTGTGTGTGTGTTTTAATTTGATCCAGGAGTGAAGTTTCCTGAAACTGTGATGTCAAGGTTATGTCAAAATACTTTATCTCGGCAGTGCCCGCAGTGGTTCTGGATCTGGCTCTTGCTTCGAAAGTGTTTGGACAAAACAGACCCAGGGATGCCCCTTCTTCCAGCCTCCGAGGAGGAATCTGAACCAGGCCCTTTTGGATCTGCAGGCCCTGGGCTGTTCTGCCCACACAGACCCTCATCTCTGTGACTTCCTGGAGAACCGCTTCCTCCGTGCGGAAGTGAAATTCAAGTGACACCTGACTCACCTCTGCAGGTTGGCCCCCAGGCTGGGCGAGTATATATCTTTGAAAAGTTCACTCTCACAACTAGGAGCTTTTGGAGCCCAGAGGCCTTTGAGGGGCCCCACTGCATTCCCCTGGTGTGTGGCTTTTGCCTGAGTTGCTACCCGAAATCGCTAGCCATTCTTTTAACCACCCTGGAGCCCTCTTCCGTGCATTGGACCAAATGAAAACAGTGAAGCTTTCTGCAGCCAAACAAAACAACAAAACAAAACAACCTTATCTGCCCTCATTGTGGAATTAGGTGTTCCACATAACTAGTTGTTCAAGTAGCTTAAATACTCATTTCCTAACACACAGACACACACAAAAAAACACACACACATTTTAAAAATTTCATTGGAATTCTCTCAAAACACATTACTTTTTTTGCTTCCTTCAATAAAAGCCGCAGAACTTAATTTAATCTTTCTTGAAAAACTCAAGCTCCTGGACATCCATTGCAGCACACAGAGGTATCATGGTAAAACTAAATGACATGACTTTGGGAGTCTGATAGATCAGGGGGAATTTCTTGTTTTGCCACCTTCTAGCTGTAGTGGTCGGATGGCTCATAATCTCAGCTTGAACTTGTTCATCTGTAAAATGGGAACACTGGTACCTAAATTATGGAATTAATTTAGACAATATATGGAAAAGCACCTGACACATACTAGGTGCCCCAGAGATTATATTCATCGATATTTTTTTAAAAAACATGTTTTTATTTATTTTAAAGAGCAAGGAAGGGAGAGGGAGAAATAGAAACATTGATGAGAGAGAAACATCAACAGTGATTGGCTGCCTCTTGCATGCCCCTTCTGAGGATGGAGCCTGCAATCCGGGCATGTGCCCTGACCTGGAATCGAACCAGTGATCTCTTGGTGCATGGGTCAAGCTCAACCACTAAGCCACACTAGCCAGGCAATATTAGTACACCAATATTAGTACAATTACAAATTTTTCAATTTTATATTTTCCCAAAATATAAAAAATTTTATATTTTCCCAAAATATCAGCTCTTATTTCTAATGTCACTTAACTGCATCAAACAGATCCCTCTTTCCTCAATCCTCCTTCAAATAAGCTATTTCTAGTTTTTTTTTGTCATTACCAGATAATAAATGCCCCATTAATAAGCAAGAATAAAGCAACAAGTGTCTGAATAAAGGAAGGCCCAGGATAATCTGATTAAAAAAAAAATGGAATGCTCAGAAGTCTAGCACGTTTACCTCCCAATTCCAAATTGTGTCCTGAATTGTTAATTGCATCAGAAGCCCGTCTTCCTCTGAATACTTGAAATGTTATTGTGTAAAAAGTAAAAAGACCCATAATTAGATTGCTTGAAGCAAGTTATCTGTTGATCATAAAACAAAGAATTTGAGGCAAAAAATCCATTAACAATTTAAAATGAAAACTAAAATTTGAGGTGAGGAAAATGACATGAGAAACCAGAGGGAAGAACAAAGCCCTGAGACTATGATAAAAGACTTGAGTCACTGGGTAGGTAGAGGGAAAATAGAGTTTATTGGAAGTAATTTAGTGACTACTTAAGAAATTACAATAAAGGTGACAAAAATCCCAGAATTTGTAAGGCGAATGTAAATATAAATATAAATCAATTACTGGCTTATTATTTCATTAAATTGAAGATGGAAAGGACCAATTCTTGAGTCACAATGTTTGCCTCCTGGGGTCTTAGATAGCTTTCTCTGTCAAATTAAAATAAAAAAGATAAATAAACATGAGAAATTAAGAATGTCAAAGTGTATGAAGGGAAAAGGAAAGAAGGGGGAAAATGATGTTTCACAATTATTATCCAGGCTAAGAGAAACAAAATTACTTGATCATAAATCCAAGATAATCTGGTTTTCTTTATGAGTTCCCATTTTATTAATGAAAGGAAGGTAACACCTTATTGTACCCGGGTGAATTAAAATGCCTATTTGAAGAAGCAATCCTCCATAGGGGTCTTTAATAGAATCTTTGAATGGTTCTAGACCCAGATAATTTAGCTGTAAAAAGGCAATATTAATATTAACCTCTCCATGTGCACAGATCTATCGTGAGGGGCAAAGGGACAGGAAAATGTTAACAGAACGAAGCAGGCACATCATTTTTTTAAAAATCTGAACTATTTCAGGGGCAAAAAAAAAAAAAAAGATAAACCTTTTCTACAAAATTGCTTGCAATGTGCACTGTTATCCCTTTATGCCTCCTTCCTTACAACACTGACCAGCAATTCAGGACCTTCAGTGCTGATCATTTTTCTGACTTTGTATTCAGGGCATGTGGCTTGTGAGAAGTCTAATAGCAAAGCATTTAATTTAAATAAATAGAATAGAAAAGGAACTTCCAAATGTAGAATGTCTCAACAGGAGCCATGACTACACATTCCCAAATCAGAGGCAGGTGCTCAGTAGGGCTCCTGTAGACTATGATTTACTAAAATAAGAACAGATAATTTGAGGGAAGAGGCAAATGTACTTTAATTGAGCAACTGGTCAGTTTGTGAGAACTGTACATATAATAACAAATGGCTCTTCTCTTTGCTTCAGCTTGCAGTTAGTTTTTATGGAAATTCCACAACACTGTTCTTTCCTTCTTTCTTTCTCCCTCTTCCTCTCTCTCTCTCTCTCTCTCTCTCCCTCTTCCTCTCTCTCTCTCTCTCTCTCTCTCTCTCTCTCTCTCTCTCTCTCTCTCTCTCTTCCCCTAACTTCTATCAGCAATATCCTGGATTATTGCAAGCCTCCTAACATCACTGTCTCTCAACCCTTTCAATCCATCCAGGAAGCCCAGCAGAGTTCTTCTTGCTGATGCCCCACTGTCTCATGTCACTCCCTTGCTCAAACACCATCAACTGCTCACCATTACTTACTGAACTCCCTATTTGAGCTGCAGTTAGTTGCTAAATATGGTCGTTCAAGATAAGGATGCAATTGACATACCCAGCATTCTAATGAATTAATCCTCAAACATGGATTCCTCTATATTGTATGATTTTCATTCCTCAGATTTCTCCTACTCCAATTATGTTTCCCAACATATAGATTTTCTTCTTTATCCCTATCTTCACATATTAAAAATCTACTAGTCCTTCAAGTCCTGATTCAAATAATGTCACTTCGGTGATGCTTTCCCCTAGTCTATATATATCTACACTAATAAAAGAGAAAGATGCAAATTGACCATACCTCCATGATGCCCACAAGCCAATCAGGAGTGAGTATGCAAATCAACCCAACAAAGATGGAGGGTTAATTTGCATACTCAGGCACAGAGGGAAGACTGAAGACTGAAGGCTCCGCTGCAGCCAGAGCCGAGCCTGAAGGCTGAAGGCTTGGCTCCGCTGTGGCCAGGTCCTGGGTGCTGGAGGAAAATCTGTGCTGGCAGCCGGGGGAAGGAAGGCCTATTGCACAAATATTCTTGCAACGGGCCTCTAATATATATGTATATATATATATATATATATATATATATATATATATATATATATATAAAGCCAGTGACTGGAATGCTGGAATGACCTGAACAACCGGTCTTTATGATGCCCACTGTGGCCTAGCCAACCAGCCTGATCAGAGACAGGGCTGGCTGGCCAACCACCTGCAGCCCCTCCCCTGGGCAGCACTGGCCCTGATGGCTCCCCCCATCAGGGGCGGGGCTGGCCAACCTCCCATGCCCCTCACCCCCTGCGGGCTTCCGATCGCCCCCCATTGGGGGGGAGCAGGCCAGCCAACCTTCTGCATCCCCTCCCTCCCGCTGCCTGGCCAGATAGGCTCCTATTGGGGAGGGCCGGCCGGACCCCACCTGTGCACAAATTCATGCACCGGGACTCTAGTTATGCCATAAAGAAGCAGGCTCTCCTAACTCCTATAGCCTTTTGAATACTTATAAAATTCCACTTTATACTACAATTATTTATAAATGTATCTTATTTCCTTTCCTCCACCCCACTAAGATAAGAGCTCTTGGAAGAAACAGTTTAGCCTAGTAGTCAGGGTGGGGGGGGGGGAAGGAGGCTTTTCAGTCCAACAAAGTATAATGTTTTACTAACTAGCTGAACAAACTTAAGCAAGGATCAGATTTCCTAAATTGTTTGCTCAACTGTAAAATAGGTGTTAATTATGCCTGCCTTAACCCATGCTATAAAGATGAATAACATTGTATGTAGTATTAGCATGATGCCAGGCATATACTAAGTGCTCAAAAATGAAAGCTATTATCACTATTGAAAGTGGACAATGCTTATTATAAATCTGTGTGTTTGACAGAGCAAGTAATGGTTAGCATGCCTTTAGTATACAAGGTATTCAACAAACATGTGTTGAATGAAAGAATTAATGAATGAGTAGATGACTCAAAGATTGTTTTTGATACTACTAAACATTCTCAAGAGTTAGCAGATGGTTAGAAGCCTGACTATAGGTGGGATGAAGTCACCAATTTCTTCTCTTTAAAAATACATTATAAACCCAGGAGAACCAGAGGAAGAGAAATCAGCAGCTAGAATTTCCAATCTAATGGGAAGTGATGAGGTCCTCAATAATCCAGAAGAACAATCTATCCAAAAGCATTTAAATTTGATATTGTAATGTGGTCTTGATATTTGTACTTAATTTGGGAAATTTTCGTTATTTCAGAATTCACATGCCATCTAATTAAGTTGTTATAGATGACTCTCTGCTTAAAATAATTTTCTCTTTCTTTTCCCCCAAAAGAAATAGCACCTCCTCCCCCCTTCCACCCCCCCCCCCCAACCCCGAGTAAGTAGAAGCAAGGCACCTGCTTAAAAGGAGTTACTTTTTGATTTGGATATTTACTAGGCTATATCTACTTTACAACCTCTCAACGTTGTGGGGAAGGTAATTGTGGCATTTTCTAAAAGTGACCACAGCAGTATTTGAAGTCCTACATGCTCTTTCAGAATCTTCTCATTCCCCATGAAGAGGTGGAGTCTATATGCATTTCCCTTGAACTTGTTAGGCTTATGACTCCTCAGACCAAGATGTTATATGACTGCCCAACTCAGAAGGACACAGCTACTGCCTAGGTCTCTCTCAGCATGCTATGAGGCAGCACAGACTACATGGAGAGGTCACATGTAGATGTTCTGGTCAATAGACCTAGATAAGTTTTAGCCTACAGTCAGCATCAACCCCCAGAAATGTGAGTGAGCACACTTCCAATGATCCCAGGTACCAGCATTTGAATCTTCTAACTACAGACCCAGACATTGTCTCATGACACTACCTCTCAATAGGAGGATGAATGACAGCTATACAATGTAAACAAGAATGTGAAATTTCTTCTTTTTCAAATAAAACAAATCACATAAAATGGGTCAGTGTGAACCACTTCCTCTTCTCAAGGTATACGGGACTACATATTTGCAAGCAGGAAGGCAAGGGGAGGCCACTGTTGCTTTACAAAAAGTCTGGGAGAAGTTTTCCATTCCCACATGAAAACCAGTGGAGGAGTTGCCATCTCTATACAGTTTGAAGAACAGGGCTAAATGAGAGGTTTTTTTGTTTGCTTGTTTTTGGGGTTTTTTTTTGGTGTTTTTTGTTGTTTGTTTGTGTTGTTGTTGTTGTTTTGTGTGTGTGTGTGTGTGTGTGTGTGTGTGTGTGTGTTTGTCAACTGTCTACCTTTGTCAGTCTTGTCTGTCTGCCTTGAGTAGTTAAACCAAAATCTTCTATTTAGGTTCTGATATATCTAAATTTTATCTGGCTTCTTTTTAAAAAATATATTTTTATTCATTTCAGAGAGGAAGGGTGAGGGAGAGAGAAATAGAAACATCAATGATGAGAGAGAATAATCAATTGGCTGCCTTTTGCATGTCCCCTGCTGGAGCTCAAGTCCATACCCCAGACAGGTACCCTGATTGGGAATTGAACCGTGACCTCCTGGTTCATAGGTTAATGCTCAACCACTGAGCCACACAGGTTGGGCTATCTGGTTTCTTGACTTCAAAAAGAAGAGAAAAGTCATTTGTAGTCTCTTGTTTTCCCAAGCCTTCATGAAATTCATTAGGCCCCACTGACGTTTTCATTTATTCTTCGACAATATTTCTTCTTGCCTGGGAAAAGGAATACTTGCTGGCTTACTATAGGTTGAATACATACATAAAACCTGTAAATCACAAAGAGTCTAAATACTTGCTACAGTTTTTCAATGCTCTTGACTTGAATAGAAAGAAAGCTTTAATGGAAAGAGGAAAAAGAAACCATAATTTCAAGTAAATTAAAAGCAACCTCCAGGCAAAGGAGTATACCTGGAAAATAACTTTCTTTCTAGTATGAAATTTAGAATAGAGGAACAGAAGGAGCCATTTCTAAAAGCAGCGACTTCCAATCGTTCATTTACCACTCACTAAAATTCGGAACTCAGTTCATTGTCATGTCCCATCATTAAGCCATAATATCAGGCTTTAACAAATTGAGATTCTTTTATGTATTTGTTCCTCTATGTTGGATAAAAATAGCACTGGGTGAGAAAGGCACTCAGAAACTTAGGTGTAGAAAGAACTGCCAGGGAGCATAAGCTTAGTTTCTGATGATGCAAATGTACTTCTAGAAACTTCGTTCCTGCACAAAATCTATTTAACAATTCCTTAACAATTGAGCAATTACCGAAGTCCCAATACTCTTTGGATGTGCACTATGTAAATGAAAGTTGATTAAGCTGAACTTTGTGGCAGGTCTCCTGGTACGAAGAGAGGAGAGGGCCTGATGCCCTTGTTAATGAGACACCCCGCTGTGGAAGAGAACAATATGGTGCTAAAGCTGTGTGCTAAGTTCATGACGACCATTAATTCGCTACACACTGCTCAGGCCCAAATAATACACAGGGAGGCTCCGTGCTCCTGAATCCCCCCTCACCTTGCCATCCAACCTGAAGGTCCATTTTAAAACCTCAAATATCCACCAAGTTCTTTTGAGGACATGGGTGGGGTATTGGACTGCGTGCAATGGAGCCAACCAGCAACTATAGAGCTGTGGTCTCTATACAGCTCACCCTGCAATAGCCTCTTGTAGATTTTGACAGAAACATTTTCAAAATTCCCCAGTGTGTGCAAAAGGCACGCAGAAGCAGTAAAAAACATTCTTCCTGCTTCTTTAAACAAGGTTGAAACAGCCTGAAAATGTTCAGATGGTGGCTTGGAATGTGATGTGAAAAATCTTTTCTTACTAGTCAGATAACCTGTCAGCAATAATAACAACACAAGCATTGTTTGCCAGCTGCTTAACTCACTTCCTGGAAGGCCTTGACCAGATTTTCTTAACCAAATAAATGAGTTAAATGGTGCAAACACATTTGACCAGCAAGTAATATTATGTAATACCTTTTGTCCAAGGCTATACGTGAAGACAAAGATTTTCGGAATGCATTTTCTGTGAAGTCTTGGGCTAAAAGTATCTTCCTGTGGGAGACCGGGTCATTTGGAGGTACTCCCCTGCTTGAAGGTTCCCACCATGAAGACAGGGCCTTGGTAGGCATAAAGCTCTCCAGTTAGACCTCGATTTCCTACTCAGCCTACTGAGTGGAGAGGAGGATACAAAGTATGTGGCCATTTGCTGTTTCTAAGTGGAGGAACGCAGATCCGATGTGTTTGGGTGGCAAGACAGTTTCCTTGTGAAAATGACCTTCTCCTTAAAGCTACTGTAGTAAATTAATATCAACTCAGTTAAAAATGGCACGGGAACTACTCAATACTTCTAGTGAAAATAGCTCTCGTACCATTCTCAGCATGGGAATGGGGAAGTAAAAGATCATTGTCTTACAATGGTTGCACAACCAAATGGCCGGGATAGAAACCTATTATCCCTTGATTCCTGACTCAGTCCTCTATAATAAATAATTTAGCATAGTTTCTATTTCCAGACTCTTCTCTTTCTTTCTTTGTTAATAACCCCTCCAACAATCAGAAAAGGATACTCATTTTAATGTTAGCAAGTTATCGGAACTCGATAGGAGAAAGGGTTGAAGTAAATAGTAAAGCAGTGGTTAGTGGGTTCTGTCTGAATTCCATTTATCAGTGTCCTTCATCAGCACATATGATAGAGAACTATTGAAGGTTGGCTGTACTAGTCCCTCATTGATCTAATCTAATCTGACTAACAAAAGTTGTGTGTTCCAAGAGCCTTTTAGCTCAATAAAATAGGTATAAATCACCCACTATATCCCACCATAAAATAGCTATTTTTGATGATCAATTCAGGTATTAAAAATAAAGAAGCAGCAAGTTCCTGGCTGGAAATTATAAGTGAACATTATTTATGTGGAAGCCAAGATAAATACAAAACAAAACAAAAACACAAAGATTTCATCGGTATGTTCTGCGCATGCACCCTAAGTACCGTAAGCACCAGTAAACATTTTTGGTGGACCTCAGTGACAGAGGCCAGTCACTCAGCCTCTCCTTATGCTCCATCTTGACCTAACATATCTGCACTTCTCAGGGCGCTACTCCAGTGCTGCCTCCCCCTCAGAATTATCCTTGCCTACCCTGGTTAGAAGAGGCCTGTTCCTTACCTTTCACTTCTGAAGCAGGAATTATTAACTCATGTAAGTTCATTTCAATGCATCTTGTATGGTATTTGTGTGTGTATGTGCATCTGTTTTATCACCCAAAGCAAGGACAGGGGGTTGAGGGGGAGGGGAGGGGACATGGATCTTGGAGTTAGGCACTGTGAACCTTAGGGGTAGTCTGACTTTGCATTTCCTAAGCCAGTTGTCTGACCTCTCCTTGACTCAGTTTCCTCACTTGAATATTAAGGGTATTTATTACTCATTTTCACTGTGTATATAGAACCCACAAGGTATAAACGCATCAATGCTGAGCAGGGATACTGACACAGAGGAGACTGTCAGTGAGTGTTGGTTTCTCTCCCTTCCTCCTAACAAGATTACAAACTCCCAGCCTGGGATCACATCTCACATATCAGCGCAGCCTTGAAAGAGGCAGTCACTTCAAATATTTGTGGAATTCGTATTTTGAATAATAATGAGAGAAGTAAGGCCAAAATAACAAGTGCAACTAAAAGAAGCTGATATTTGGATATATGAAAGTCTTGTTTATTTCAGAAAATATGAGTACATGATTCCCCGGCGGCTGCCAGAGGAGAAGAGGGAAATGATAGTTCCATGTGAATGGAGATTCTTGTGCAAGCATTTGACCTCGATGCTGGGTGAAGGATGAGAGAGAGAGAATGGCAGGAGAATCATGCATGGAGAAAGAATGGGTGAAGTGGCAATAAATACTAGCATTTGAAAGAGCTACAAAGGTAAAATAACCCATCTCTATTGTATTTCCTTTGAAGAAGAGGCTATAATTTGGTATAAAAAATTTTTAAACAGCATGAGGTGCCAAAAAAATAAATAAATAAAGTCTTTGATGACTTAGTACCTTCGTGACAAGATGATATTTTCCAAAGAAAAAAATGCAAAGAGTTGTATTCAGCCCCAAAATTTAACCAGGAAGGTCTCAAGTCACTGAAAATTAAAATATCCTAATCATCCTATATTTTATCTAGCCGATCAGTAGTACTGGATTAAGAACTGTTCCCAGCTCACAGGAAAAACAAATAGAAAACCTGAACGATGCACCTTCTTGTGCTCCTTTTAAATTTGGAAAAGGGAAGAATAGCCAGAGCGTAGAGACTTAAGCTCATAAAGTGTGTCAGTGACAATACCAAATGAAAACTATCCCTTCATGTCCAGACTCCACCTTAGAAATGCACTAGCAGACATTTCAGTATTTTACTGGACTCTTCCATAATGGCCCTCTTCGTAGATCATGTTTTGCCTCAACACCTCCCTTGTTTAAAAAAAAAAAAAATTACACTGATAAGCATCCACTCAACTCACTCCTAAGCATCCTGCATGTTAATTTCTCAACAACACAAATTTAATTCCTCTCTGCATTATTCTCCTGTGGTGCCTACCCCTCCATCTAAACAAAATGGGGATTCGTTACCATGGCAACAGAGTGTGACTTTGATCAGCTTCAATGATCATTGGCAGTCACATGCCTTTGACAGATACCAAATTGTGAGTAAGGTTTGATTATCTAATTTTTCAATCTTTAATTCTATAAGAGGCTCCTCCCACTTGCCTGAAGAAGATGAGAAAAAAACAACAAAGAAAAAAAAAAACAACCTATCATATAGCTACACTTTTGAGACAACAGAGTAAAGTTCTTGGTAAATGTAAAATCGATGAGGTAGGAACTACCTTGAGGTTGACTTTTGTTCACCTTCTGTATAATTTGCATGTGCCCTGCCCAGCCACCAGTAACGAGACGCTGCTTCCCTTTTCCTTCCATGGCAGATGTAGGTGATATTTAAGGTTGTGTGTGCAGGTGTTTTGGGGGTTGATTTGTGTGGGAAGAGGAGAGGTGGTAGCCTGTAGCTTGACAGAAGAGGGAAAAAAAAAATCTGAACAATGTGTTGAAAAAGACTACAGTCTGAGCTACACAGGACCAGCTGTTTTTGCTAATTAGAATAACAAAAATAGCACATGCTAAAATGTTTTTCTTTTTTTCTCAAAAGCAATGAATGCTCTAGGAACTATAAGGAATGAGCTTTAAAATCCACTTAAATGGAGGAACATTTTAGGAACCATATGGGGAAAGAACTGAAACGGAGAAGAGTAGGGAAATAACATTTGATTTTCGGATGAATTTTTTTTTAAAGGATGATAAATTGGGGCTATTTTTCCTTTTTCTTAACATTTAACAGGAAATGTTTTCATCCTATCTAGACTTCACAGAAATGCCACCACTTCTGTATTTTACAGGAATGCGGTATGCAAGCCATGCCCACGACAAACCAAGGGAGGGCAGGCACTGGGGAGAGCTGCATATGCTCTATCATACATACTGCATGCCTCATCTCCATCCTCATGTTTTCTCTGAAGCAGCAGAGAGTAATTCAAAACTTTGAATATAGGGATAGCATTTGTGACAACGACACCATTCTGGACATCTGCACTGTTAGAGCACTTAGAATAAAGTCACATGGCCATGGGGAAATTTCACAGAATTACAATCACAGTCATTTGCCAAGGTGTATAACTAGTTTGTTTTCAGCTGTTCTTCTCATGAATAATTATCAAGCAGGAATATCCTAAAGCTAGCACAAGCTGTCACTTAACCAAAATATTCAATATTTAACATTGAATTTAGAATTTCGTAAGTGAAAATAATTACTGTAAAAGCAAAATAATATACAGTGTGTATATTTGCATGCCTAAGCGCGCAGGGCTACATGTTAAAATTCAGATTCCAAAGCATCCTTATCAAATGAAAGCACGTCTTGAAAGTTGAGGAGGAAGAGAAGAGATCTAAGCACAAGTAAATCTCAGCCATTTTCAAGTACAGCTTGGTCTTCAGTGCTTTAAGGGCTGCCTCTCACTGCAAAGTGGAAAACGAAAACCAGCCTCTGCATATTGACGGTAGCTGATTACAATTGTGTTAGGCTCTTTATTAGAATTTTTTAATGTTTGTAAACAAATACTGTATAATGGCTGATGATTTGTGTTTTTTAAATTAATACAAGTGTATCACTAAACATTTTAGCATTAATTTCTGGAGTGAGTATCAGTTCAATCTTAAGTATGTTCTAAAACTCTTTACCCCTCTAGTGAGAATGTAAGAAGAATGTCATTTATTGTAATGCACATCACCACATTATTAAACCTAGTTATGTGTGTGTGTGTGTACATGTGTATATATATGTGTGTGTGTGTGTGTGTATATGTATATGTATATGTATATATATATATATACACACACATACATATATTTCATTTCTAGTACCTCTCTAAAAATTATTTGACTAAAGCTAATGGAGATTTCTTTCTCCATTTCAGAAACCTGTAAATGCATCATGAGTTTATAAAATGGGTATTTAAGTCATTCAAGCAATTCTAGAGTATAATAAGAATTTTTGTTTTACTGTTTACTTTCCAATTAGTAGAAAACTTCTCAGTACTACAGTTTAAGAATTGTTTTTCACTTGAATGAAAGAAATTATATTGAGGTAGAAACTCAAACATGAGAAGCAAATCTGTTTAACTGAATTGTAGGTAATAGATAAAAGTTCCTTTGGGAATAAATAATATTTTCACTTGGATAACACAATTTGGTTCTCTAAAAAGAATATTAGTTTCCTAAAACTTTAGGAAAATAATTCTGTTTTTTCTTTCTTATGATTTATTTTAATGATACCTTCAGGAAATAGATAAAAGAAACACTGGAACCAGGACTCACTTCAAGTATAACAAAGGTACAAATGGCTTCCATTTTTAACTTACAAATTATCTTAAGTTTTCAGATAGTTACATGACTTATCTTGAGCATCAAATAAATAATTCTAGTGAATGAGTATCTGCTTGGAAATCAAAAATAGGATGAGGCTTATCATGGTTTCCTCAAGATTTATGCCCAATCCAGTTTATGCTTTAGCTTTCACATCTCTAGAAATGTCACAATAAGAACGATATTAGTACCGTAAAAAGACTGTTGTTCAAATAAGTAGATTTAGTTAATCACAACGCTAACGCATGAGAGATAATCTAAAGTTTCAAAAAGTTAATTGGCAAATGCTAAAAGCAGAAATGGCTTATTTTTACATATCAATTACTTTGACCATTATAATCACACATGTACCTGTACATAATTGGCTGATCAGAAGAACCAGTCTTCAAACTGCACTCCTCCTTTGTCCTCTTCTATCCCTGCTGCTGTTGTTTGACTTCCTTTTCCCATCTTTACTTGCCTAGCTAAATGTAATGCTTCTAATATTGATCCCCCTGCCATCCATCTTTCCCCATTCCAATCCACCATCCACACACACGGGGGCCTCATAAACCTCCAAGTTTATCATTGGCCTCCTATCATTACTTCCTTGATCTCACACTATACTTTCTTATGTCTCTGTGCTTTTCCCTCTGCCTAGGATGCCCTGGCTTCTTTACCCAGACTCTGCATATCTATTTATACCCCCAAGATTCATTTTTCTGTACCCATTTTCTCTGAATAGTCTTTCCTATTTCCCAAGAGGAAAAAGTGGTTTTGACTCTGGTGTACCACAGACTTTCCATCTTAACTTTGTTATAGTCCTAATCATAATACTCTGGAGCAAAAGTCATTTTTCATTCTAAGTATTGAGCATATATTTTTAATGCACATAGTAGGTGTTGACTTTAATGGAACCCTAAGAAACTCCCAGGGTTTGTTGGTGAGTCAGTGAAAGTACTCCCCACAAATGTACTCCTTATTGATAACCATTAAATGTAGATAAAAGGAGACTTCTGGTATAAAATGGCATCTGGCCACCATTCCCTCGAACTGCCTCCCCCAATTGTCAATAACATACATATGAAAATGGAAAATTGTAACACAGAAAACTAAGACTGACAGGAAACCCAGTGCCAGAAATCTGGAAAAAATTTAGAATGATTACAAGGCTGATGCATCAAGAATGAAGAAACAGTCAGTAGCCTATCCAAGCATCACCTCATAAAACAGGAAAGTCTACCTCCTTCAAATGCAGTAGGTTTTCTTTTTCTGCTCCCATTGTCTGTTGTACAGCTCACCTTAGAGATTTGGATCCTCTATTAAACACAAACAGAGAAACCATTCTATTCAACATGGATACTGATTTTGAGACAGACAGAATGTTATAGTTCCTTCCTGTTCATTCACATTTGCATGCTATTCAGATAGAAAAACTCTCAACAAATAAGTTGGAAAAAAAGAAAGGTGGGAGGATAATTATAGCACATTGCATCCTCAGAGATACTGTACCCACAAATGAAGTGTGGAAGAATGAAGAGTATTGCTCTCAATGAATCCCAAAGGTTATATTTTCAATTAATTCCATTATTTTTAATGGGTGGTGGGAGTAGAAGCAGTTTCTACCTCAGTAGAGTAAGTCCAGGCTACATGAATGTCTACTGGTCACTGGAAATTAGGAAGAAAAATGAATACACTGATATATCCAAAAGTATGTGGAGAAAGATACAAGGAGTGAAAATGGAAAACAATGAACCTGGGGACAAAGTCCTCATCTGAGTGAATGTAAGGGAAATAAAACAAGGGACCTGTGGTTCAATAAGGTAAAACAAGCAAAAAAAAAAAAATCTATCAAAAAATTTAGATATTTCTTGCTCTTATAGAAACCAAGAAAAAAATTAGAAAACTGGTCCACATGCTCAATGTATCATAAAAAGATAGAACAATCTTAGGTAAAAAGAAAATAGATTGGGATGAAATAACTACTAAGATTTGAATTAAAATTTGCAACTTTACGAATAGGAAAGTTGAGGTATAAAACATAGCCTGCAATCAAAATATGTGACCTTGACCGGTTTGGCTCATTGAATAGAGCATCAGCCTGTGGACGAAAGGGTCCCTGATTTGATTCTGGTCAAGGTCACATACTTTGGTTGCAGGCTCATCCCTGGCCCTGGCCCTGGTCAGGACATGTGCAGGAGGCAACCAATTGATGTGTTCTCTCACATTGATGTTTTTGTCTTTCCCTCTCTCTTCCACTCTCTCTAAAAGATCAATGGAAAAATATCCTCGAGTAAGGATTAATATAAATAAATAAATAAAATAAAACAAAACCAAGTGATGAGCACTAAAATAATTCAATATATATGTTAGTTCTAAATAGCAGTTGCAAATATATTTTCAACTCTGAATGCAAATATCAAATAATAATTCTTGTAAAAGAATAGATATGAAAAAAAAATCTATATATATAAAAGCCCAAGTTACCGGCCAATTGGCCAACTGTTTGACCATCTGACCATTAGCTATGATGCACACTGACCATCAGGGGGCAGATGCTCAATGCAGGAGTGGAAACCATAGGCATGGAAACATGGAACAGAATGATGAATTTCAGATGGAAGGGGGGAGGGCAGGAAGAGATTAACCAAAGATCTTATATGCATACTAGAGGCCTGATGCACAGATTCGTGCATTGGTGGGGTCCCTCAGCCTGGCCTGAGCCCTCTCACTATCTGGGACCCCTCGGGGGATGTCAGACTGCCAGTTTCAGCCCGATCCCCACAGGCCAGGCGGAGGGACCCTACCGGTGCACGAATCCATGCACCAGGCCTCTAGTATATTTAATAATATCAATCTAAGTCCTTTTTATATGAACAGTCAAAAGGAGCTGAGGGTGGGGAAGGAAATACAAAAGTATTCCTTGTAAATAAACAAAATATACTGTTTCTTTCTTGACTTTAATATTTAGAGAAATAGAAGTTGAATATTTTGGAAAATGAGTAAAATAAGTACCAAGATGTCTACTTTCCTAACCATGAGAGCAGATGAAAGTGTAGTCCATTAAAACAACAGCAACCAAACAAAGGTAACAAAAATTATAGAAATCCAAAAATCGAAGAAAATATAAAAAGGGACATAACCATAAAAATAGAGATAAGACCAAATATATCACTTTTGAAAAAAATTGGAAATAGTTGGAAAACTACCAGGTTGAGTCAAAGACACATTTTATATGCTGCTACTATGACATCTCCAATTTAGAAGTGCATGTAAATGTTAAAAATAGTGTGAGTAGAGAATTCTCAAGCAAGTACAAAGTAAATGAAAGTAGAGGTGCAATGTTATCTTCAGACAATTTAGGCTTTAAGGTAGAAAGCATATAATGAGATTTAAAAAAAAGCTGTTTATATTTGTAAGAGTTATGATAATGAAAATGTAGCAGCTATGAACCTTCATGTGTCAAATAATACAACATTCAAATATATTAAGATAAAACTGGCAGGCAAATATAAAGAGAAAAATGAATAGAAACAAAGTGAAAGATTGAAACCATGAAAGATTTAATACATCTTGGATAGATCATGAATTTGAGAAAGTAGAGAATTGGACTATTAGAATTAAAATAATGGTAACATGGAGAATTTGATTAGTATAGCTAATATTAAGATGTGTATTGAACTGCCCACTCTAAAAACAGTTTATTTACCTTTAAGAATCTATGCTATATTTAAAAAACGGATAAGGTACCAACCCATGGACAGAAGGCAAATAAATTATCAGAAATAGAAAAAATACAGACCAAATAATCTGACTACATGTTCTGCAATAGAAAACATTCTGATCAAACCTAAAAGATTCACCAATCACTTGAAAACATGTGTGAGAGAAAGTGTATGAATATATATATTCACACACATGCACACGTATGTACACACACATAAATACCTACACACATAAATATCCTAAAACATAAGTTAATGTTACTGCTTTAACATAATGTCTAAGATTTTTTTTAACATAGTTCAGAAAAAAAATAATTGGGGGCACATAAGTGAAACAAGAATAATAAAATGTTGATAATTGTTGAAGCTTGGTAACAGGTACATGGGGGTTGATATAACTGTTCTCTTTATATTGTATATATATGAAATTTTACATAGTATTAATACTTTCAAAAAGTACCACATATATAACTTACATGTTACTTAAAAAGCTGAAAACTGGAGGCAAATCCATATCCTAAATGCTATCAATAACAAAAAATTAAGAAAATCAGAAAAAATATAAGAGATAAAAGAGGAAACAAGTAAAAATGTTTAAAAAGCCAAAAATATACTAACATTAATACATAACTATAAGAGCTAGTTTTTGTAAAAATTATTAGAATATTCATTCAAGAAATGCAATAAAGAAAAAAGATGCAAGTATCCAAGACTTACATAAGTAGTGATAATAATGGAAAAGAGGATTTAACAGTAAAATAAAAAGTAAACATAAAAGCATTAATAATTAATGAATAAAGAAAAAGAATAATGATCTAGAGAAAATTCTATATAAATATTTAACTTATTTCATGATAGATTAGTACTGTCCAAGCATTAAAGCCATGGAAGGAATTTAAAAAAAAAAGCGATGGATATATTTAGTGTTACATTTCCTGTACTTTAAAATGGTCAAGAGCCTGGCCAGCATGGCTCAGTGATTGAGTTTTGACCCATGAACCAGGAGGTCACGTTTTGATTCCTGGCCAGGGCACACACGCCTGGATTGAGGACTTAATCCCTAGAGAGGACATGCAGGAGGCAGCTGATTAATGATTCTCTCTCATCATTGATGTTTCTCTCTCTCCCTCTCCTTCCTCTCTGAAATCAATAAAAATATATTTTTAAAAATGTTACCCATTTTTCTTACATACAAAAAAAAGCTAAATATTCTTAGTTCATTTAATGTCCTCAACAGTCCTACCCTTATGTAAGGCCCCCATCTCTAAGCAAATTTCTAATCATGTGTCCCAGAGAAATAGCCTTGGACATACCATTGCCATCTAGAATGCCCCACCACCACCACCACCTCCATCTAATTATCTGAGTTCTTCTTATTCCTCAAAAGTCCATTTAAGTATAATTCTGTGATGCCTTTGCTGGTAAATCCACTCACATAGTGCTCCTTGCTCCTCTAAAATATCAATAACAAAAATTGCTGGTATCTTTCTTTGCAATTTGTCATGGACAAATGTCTATGGAGAAAATATCTTGATTGAAGGTTCACATGTGCTCACATTTAAAATCTTTAAA
Source organism: Eptesicus fuscus (assembly GCF_027574615.1). Taxonomy (NCBI): domain Eukaryota; kingdom Metazoa; phylum Chordata; class Mammalia; order Chiroptera; family Vespertilionidae; genus Eptesicus; species Eptesicus fuscus. Next base: position 33,199,803 of record NC_072488.1, on the reverse strand, counting down.
TGATTGGCTGATTTATCTGTTGGAATTTAGAATTTCCTACAATATTGTTTCTGCAAAATTTCCTAAAGCAATTCTGATGTTTGAGTTTTTCCCAGTACATACTCTGAAAGTGTATTTCTAAAAAGTATTGTGCAATTTCATAGACCCAAATGAACATTTAAAATGGGATAAATTACAATAAAATAGTGCGGTACTTTCTTGCCACCAGATCGCAGGAATACTATTATACTAATAAATAAAAATGGATATGATAAACTGTTTTCAATTATGCACTATTTGGAACTATATTAAGTATTCTAATAAGAGGAGAAAACAGCAATATAAAAATGCTTATGGAGAAATGCAACAGAATAAACATTTAATGAAAGGTTCAGAGGGGAGAAATGTATTCTTTCCTATCCTTTTTTATGAGAAACAAAGCATCCAATACAAGAGACCAATTCAAATGCAAAATGAGGAGGTAGAAAGAGCAAAAGACAAAGAAAGTCAACCCCTGAGGAGATGGGGAATCTTGGACAAGTCAGACAACATCTCTGTGCCTCAGTTTACACATCTAATACATCAGGGAATATCAGACTATATGGTTTCCAAGATTGACTCTTCCTCAGAAAGTCTAAAATAACTTGATAAAATGATCCATTATCCAGGTAAATGCCATAGTTCATAATTCATTTAGAAATATTTGTCTTTTTAACAAAACATCATTTCAATACACATGTTATTCAGTTAAAACATTACATGTAAGCTCATCAAAACTGAATCAGAGTAAAAGTTTACATTTTACCTAAATGAAAAAAATATAGCAATTGTTCTTAAAAATTCAGCAAAAACTTAATTTAAAAAAAATACATTTTATTGATTTTTACAGAGAGGAAGGGAGGTGGATAGGGAGTTAGAAACATGGATGAGAGAGAAACATCCATCAGCTGCCTTCTGTATGCCCCCTACTGGGGATAGAGCCTGCAACCAACATACATGCCCTTGACCAGAACTGAACCCAGGACCCTGCAGTCCGCAGGCTGATGCTCTATCCACTGAGCCAAACCGGCAAGGGCAGCAAAAACTTAATTTTAAAATATATGTTCCAAGTTTATCATATTAAATGTCATTGAAATGCTCCATCTGAATTTTTCTGTTGCTATTATATACTGCTGGATAGACCCCCGCTTTCATAAAATAATACACTTTCATGTAATTTTCCCAACATGATCTTTCCGTTTGTGACATAGTTATTGAGTTAAAACACTTGGTTATGAGCACGAGCATTTTAGCTGCTTTTTCTGTTTGTTCAAATAGTTTTGGCAACCATATATTATTTGAAGGATTCATGAACTGTATATTGAACACATGCTAAAGAAGTTTTTTTTTTTTTTTTTTTTTTACCACAAGGTGGCATCTTCTTTTTCTGGTATAAACCTCTGAATATTAACATAATTTGAATAATTTCATACACCTGAACTGTTTTTTAAAAATGTAATACAATCATTTAACAGCTGTGCAAAGACATGGCAACTCCATTAGCTAATGCAGGTAGCACTGTGGATACTGATGTTCCTGGAATATTCAGAATATTGAATCTTTAACAGAATGATGAGCTGTTCACACTAAAAAGTCAATAAACATTGTCTTCTAAATGTTAAGCTCATAGAGATTAGCAGTACAAAACATATACTGTAAAATATATGTATTTACAGGAAAACTTCCTTGGGGGTAGCCTTAAATGTGAATGTACCAAATGCATATCAATTTACTAATAATTTTAATACCCAGATTAAATAAGTAATTCATATTTATGAAATGTGTACTTTTAGTTGTCATTGTGCTAGGCACATTTACATATCTTTCATGACAAACTTCCCCAGATATACTAATGTTTCCCCAGAAACATTAGTCTAGTGCAGTGGTCGGCAAACTCATTAGTGAACAGAGCCAAATATCAACAGTACAATGATTGAAATTTCTTTTGAGAGCCAAATTTTTTAAACTTAAACTTCTTCTATCACCACTTCTTCAAAATAGACTCGCCCAGGCCGTGGTATTTTGTGGAAGAGCCACACTCATGGGTCCAAAGAGCCGCATGTGGCTCGCGAGCCGCAGTTTACCGACCACGGGCCTAGTGATTAAACTTTCAATGGCTATATAAACCATCTGGAAAGCTTGACAAAATGTAAAGTCCTAAGCCCCATCTCCTAGAAACTTCAAGTCTAATACAGTGAAATACACAATAAAAACCTACTAATATTGACTGGATAAAAGAAGGTGAAGGGATTAGCCAAAATCATGTATGCAAAACCCATGGATACAGACAACAGTGTGGTGATGGCCAGAGGGAAGGTGGGTGTGGGTAGACGGAGGGGGGCAAAAGGGAGGAGAATGGGGACAACTGTAATAGTGTTAACAATAAAAACAAAAAGAAAAAAAAAAACAAATAGAATAAGAATATGATGATTCTAAAATAAACTTTTCTAAAACCTACGAATATAAATAAGAAATTATGCCACATTAGAAATAAATTCTAAGATCACCCTGGAAAAAAATCTCAAAAAGGTTACTAATCTAAAATTAGTTGTTGAATATATGAGACATACTGAAATAATACTAACTTTGCTTCTGGTAATAATAATTCCTAATATGGACACTTGAAATTTCCTATCACTGTTTCCTCCTGTTCCACATCTAGTGATGATCATTGTAAGATGAGAGCGATGAGAGCTTTTAAGATGGGGAGCAAGGAGAATCTCCAGAGTAAGATTTATATTGGGCACTACTGTGTCTTGTAGCCAGGTTACCCAACAACTTGGAATTTTGTAAAGAATGAATGGGAGACATTTCCTAGGGAAACACAAAAACAGTACAGTGACAATTACACTAAGACCACATAAAGCACTATGCGAGGGAGTGGTGTCATAAACTTTCTGCCTCAAATTAGTCACTGGTTACAAGATTTGGTCATTGGCAGCCGCTTATACATGGACATGTTCTGCCCTGGCACAGAAAGACCTTGGCAGGTAAAGCACTGTGGACCAGTACTTTTTGAGTGATCATTGACTAAAGATGCAAGCATTGTCCATGAAGAAAAATCTCTGTCTATGAAAAGGTGGATAATAAGATCATAGCGCCTCACTGGAAATGGTTCCCAGAAACAGGATTGTCATCCCACAGGCATGCTTCCTTGCAGGCCATTGTACATAGACATTCACACATATGAAAGCCTCAGGCACTGCTGTTACATTTAACTCTGCTTTTTGAGAGAAAACCAAATAATGCTGTAGAACCACTCTGATCTATATTGAGTCTACCAGATATGAAATGCATGAATATCCCTTTCTAGTCTTTTGAGGCTTTTGCATGCCATCTCCCCCATGTTTAGAAGGGTATAGAAAAGTCATATTTAAACAAAATTGTACACTGAAAAATAATCCCTGTCTCATGCCACACAACAAATTTAATTGCAAAGCTGTAAAAAAAAAAAAAAAAAAGAAAGGAATGAAACAAATAAACTATAAAAATATAACAGAAGACATATAACCCAAAGGCAGAAAAACAGTAATGTGGGCAACCAAAAGCATTGCATAATCCTATATAATAAAAGCCTAATATGTTAAGTGTCCAGTTGACCGGTTGGCCATTCAACCAATCAAAGCGTAATATGCTAATGATATGCTAAGGCCGCTCAACCGCTCGCTATGACGTGCACTGACCACCAGGGGGCAGACGCTCCGACTGGTAGGTTACCTTGTTGCTAGGGTCCAGCCGATCGGGACTGAGTGAGATGGGCTGGACATGCCCTGGAGCCCTCCCATGGTCCCTACCTGGATGGTCAACCTTCCACATCCCTCCCTGGCCCCGATCGTGAACCAGTGGGTCCCTTGGCCTGGCCTGCACCCTCTCGCAATCTGGGACCCCTTGGAGGATGTCAGAGAGCTAGTTTCAGCCTGATGGCAGAACAACCAGTTGCTCTGATGTGCACTGACCACCAGGGGGCAGATGCTCAATGCAGGAGCTGCCCCCTGGTGGTCAGTACACTCCCACAGGGGGAGTGACACTCAGCCAGAAGCCAGGCTCATGGCTGGTGAGCTCAGCGGCAGTGGCAGGAGCCTCTCCCGCCTCCGTGGGAGCACTAAGGATGTCCAACTGCCAGCTTAGGTCTGCTCCCTGTGGGCTATCAGTTGGACAACCCCCAAGGGGTCCTGGACTATGAGTGGGTGCAGGCCAGGCTGAGGGACCCTCCCGAGTGCACGAATTTCATGCACCAGACCTCTAGTCTATAATAATAAAAACATAATATGCTAATTAGACTGGACGTCCTTCCGGACAAAGCCGTGGTGGAATGTGGCCAAGGCAGAGTTGGCCGCCCCAATGGCAGGGGGCCGAGCCCTTTGCACAGATTTTGTGCATTGGGCCTCTAGCATAAAATATTGTTGGATTTGTTTACTCAAAAATAAAAACTTCAGTTTATTAAAAATGCTATAAGCAAAATGGAAAGGCAAATAAATTAGAGAAAACATTTGCAAAATATATGATAACCAAAGTGGTTATATATGTTGCATGCAATTTTTATAGTAAAAAAACATACAAACATCTTAATGGAAATTGGACAAAGTAGACAATTGACAAAGAACTACAAATATCAATAAACTTAAACTCATTCATAACTACAAAGCAAGGAAATGGAAAATGCAACAACAAGTAAGTCTTTTTTTTATATTTCGGATAGGAATATTTTCTACTCTAACACCTAATACTGAAATGGGGAAAGGAAGAGGTCTCTGGAATATTGCCATCATGAATGTAAACTGGTATAAAATTTCTGGGAGACAAGTTAGCAATGCATACAAAAGTTTTAAAATGTACTATTTTTAACTAGTGAATGCATGCATAGTAATATATTCAAAGAATAAGTGTGAAAAGAAATAATGTCCTTCAAAAACTGAAAACCTAAGGGTCCAACATTTCTTTAAATTGATTATATTGCAGCTATTAAATATGAGCTACAGAAGAAATCATTTTATGAAGTGAGAAGGTGTTTATACTGTACAGAGAATAATGAGTTATGAGATAAAATAAACACTGTATTTGCAACTTTGGAAGAAGAAAAGACATACAAAAAGAAGAGGAAAACTCTGGGGACACACATCGAAATGATAGCAGAGATAATTTGCGCATGCTTGATTACAAGTGCTTTTCACATATCCATTTTCAGTTTATTTTTGTTTTCTAACATTTTCTTAATGAGTGTGATGGTTAAGTTTATGACAAATTAGCTAGGCTACAGTGCCTAGCTGTCCGGTCAAACACCAGTCTAGATGTACGATGAAGGAAGTTTTTAGATGTGATTAACACTTGTAATCAGTAGACTTTATGCAAAGCACATGACCCTCCATAACGTGGTGGGCCTCATCCAATCAACTGAAGATGTTAAGAGCAAAGCTGAGGTTTCCCACCAAAGAATTCTGCCTCAAGATTGTAACACAGAAACCCTTGCCTGAGTTTCCAGCCTGCCAGCCCATCCTACGTGTTTCAGGATCACCAGCCACATGTGAGACAATTCTTAAAACAAATTTCTATTTCTTGTAGTTTAGGTATAAGTATATGTAAACGTAGAAGTTCCACACACACGGATTCAAATAACCACATATCAAAAATATTCCCCCAAACAAGAAATGTTACATTGTTGCTCTTGTGTACTACAGATTTAGGCTTATGATGGCTGCCTCTGTCCTGAACATTACAGTACACAGGTTTTGTTCTGTTTTTCTTGTCATTATTCCCTAAACAACACAGTATAATAACTATTTGCATTGTATTAGATATTGTAAGCAAACCAGAGATTACTTACAGTATATGGGGAGATATGTGAAGGTTATATGAAACTCTTATATAAGGAACTTGAGCATCTTGAATGTTGGTAATGGGGTGTGGTGGGGGGGATGGTGGAGTGTGGCTGTCTGGGAACCAATCCCTTGTTACGCTGGAGAACATTGGCTAATACAATGAGCATGTACTAGTCCTTTGGCATAAGAATAAAACAAAATTAGTAAGCATATCTTTGAAAATTAAATAACGAATTGGAAACGAGGGGGGAAAGTACCAAATTCTTTTTAAGATAAAGCAACATAGCTGAGAAGAAAGGTCCTGTTTCTCTACTTATTATTTAAGGGTCACTGTTTATCATGCAGGGGGTACACAAAAATGTGAAGGGAAATGTTATATTAGCCCTGCATAATCACCTATCTACCATCACTATGATGTGGGATGACAAAAATCTGTCACTTATCTGCTATTTACAGGTGAGATTTTAATAATTTATACCATATAACCATTTGCTGATAAGATAAACTGTAGTCCTGAAGGTATTTCACTTGAAAAATAAGGAACGTTTTCCATTTTGTTGCCTTTTCATATTAATATCTGCTAGTCTATCATGCTAATTAATAAATGTAGCAGGCATTGTAAGACTTGGGTTTTTTCCCCCCTAATTTTGTTTAATTTATCAAATGGAAAATAATCTAGCAAAGAGTCATTAATTTAATTTCTCCTGAGAGGGAATCATTACTAGATATGTTAAATTTTCAACAATGTAGTTTCAAAACAGCTGTAGCCATGGAAAATTTTTATAGTTTTAATTGAACATCTGTGCATTTTAATTGATTAATTTGAAGAAAATACAGGGAAAAAGAAAGAACAGTAGGTAATATGAATTTAACAAACCACTTTTTTTTGTTTTCTCTGCTTCTTAGTTAATGATTTTTTTCAGTATAAACAAAGCAAGATATTATCAAACAACATTCAATAATTCCCATGGCTATAAATACATTCATGATGATTTAGAAGAGTAGACAAGTATTTTGTGATAGGATTGTTTTAAATCAAAAACATGAACAAGAATACATATGTGAACACATACAGTGTTTATAAAGGTCCCTATCTCTGTGGAAAATATTGGGGCAAGTCACTAAGGAAAACATCCAAATAGTGTGAAAATTCTCTAGCACCCCGTCTACCACTGCTGCCACGACCAGGCACACATGAATAAATAGAACAGAAGACAAATCAGACATTTTTGTAGCACCCAAAAGATCACCCTTTCCAGAATTTCTTTTCTCTTTTTAATGTACAGCATCCTTATCAATTCACATTTTCTTAATATCTCACCCATTTCACTATCGAAACTTAATTATCACAAGCATGGCACTAACCCTGGATTTTTCTCTCTCTCTCTTTATTTTTCTTTCCAGCATTGGGAGAAAACGTGGCTCCAGAACGATATATTTGAGATAAAAAGAACTATGAAACACCTGTGGAGGCACAGCAGTAAAATATCCACACTTTTCTCACAGACACTGAGTCACATGTAAAACCAGGTAGAGTTTGCTCTGAGTTATCATTGCTTTTAACTGGTACATTCTGTGTGGTTTTTTTTTTTTTAAACTAAGATCTAAAGATATTTTTATCAACAGCATTCAAAAACCGAGGGGAAGGATGGATGAAGAAAAAGGAGGCAGATCGTGAGAGAAAAGCATTGTCAAGCCATGAAACAAAAGTAAAGGTCTTCTTTGTTTTAAAGAAAAAATATGAATAATTCTTTCCAATCCTCAACAAAAATAATCAATGTACTAGTAAGATTTAATAATGTACTTATAGTAATTCAGAAATTAGTTCAATTTAAACTTTAGGTAAGATATTAGTCTTTGTTCTTTCTGTGTTAAAATACTTTTTAGAGGAAAATATGCACATGGAAACTGATCTGTTCCCTAAGAACTTTTAAAAAATATATATATAGGTTTTTTATTGATTTTTAGAAAGAGAGGAAGGGAGAGGGATAGAGAGAAACATCAATGAGAAACATCATCAATCGGCTGCCTCCTGCACACCCCACTGGGGATCAAGCCTACAACCTGGGCATGTGCCTAACTGGGAATCAAACCAACAACCTCTTGGTTCCTGGGTCGATGCTCAACCACTGAGCCATACCAGCCAGACTCCCTAAGAACATTTTAAATCACATGAAACATTCATGTTGGGCAGCACATGTTTGACATATAGTAGTTCCTCATTTAATGTTAGAAAGTGTTTTGAAGGTTTTCCATTTAGAAGGTAAATGGGCTAATTACAGCTCAGTCTAATATAGCCATTAAGGAAGAAAATTAAGGACAGATATCTGGTAATATGTTTTTAACTGCTGATTCTCTACTTCTGTGAATATCATAGAAGAGTTTTTACTTCACAATAGTTTATCAGTATCTAGCCTGCAAGGAAGTTATTTTCTTTTATCAAGCTGGTATCCTTGCTACGACTATACCTGTGCAAAATGTCCCTACCCTGGATAACAATTCGAATTCAGCATATTTATAATTTCAATGCATCACTAATTCTTATCACAAATTCATAAGACATTCAAATTAGCAGGCCATTTATTTCAACTGGGTATTGTTGTTCAGTATATATAGGTAGACATTAAATATATTTTAAAAATAATTATTATCTGTGATGACAGAAAAAATAAATCACCAGAATTTCTTTCAAAATGAGCACAATCTTTGTTAAAAGTAATTCTCATTGATAAATTTAGAACAGAACTAGAGACAGGGATGACATTGAATGTGAAAGGAAGTTTTCTTAATGGAACCTGCCTCCACCTCAAGTGAATGGACTGGGTATTAGTGAGTAGAAAAGAGACCCTAAGTTTGCATGATGTGACACCTTCCCCCCTGTCACTCCTGTTCTCCTCACAACACATATACACACACATGCAACTCATAAAAAGCTTACAGCTGATTGATTTTTTTTTGTGTGTAAACCAATGAAGCTCTGTGTGTTGGGTACCAATTGTCCTGAGCTGCATGGGACAGCGACTTAGATTCAGGATCCTGAAGACTCAGAGAAAGCAAGACAAAGGAACCCATCAAAGGTGGGGTGAAGGTTATTTATTACCCCAGGAGGTGCAATTGGTCTCCAAGAGACCGGAGACCTTACCTCACTGGGTTACATAGCTATAGAACAAGAGCTGAATTCCAGACTTGAAGAGTACTTGGCAGGAATACTGTAGAAGGGATTTAATTTTCAAAAAAGGAGTTAGCCTTTAAGACCTTTCCAAAGTGGAAAGCTTATGTTTCTATGATTATATCAACAGTTGAGAGACATGATTAGAAAATTAGCCTTCTAATTATACTTCAGTACCATAAACTAATCACTAAGTAAATCCAGATGCTTAGATCAAGGCTGACTTTACATAAAGGTACTCCATTATTTTGCCTTCTGGCTCTAGAACAAAATCTTATAAAATGCAGACACTTTCTATCTGTGCTTCATAGATGTTACTATTAGAATTTCAGCTATAACATGTGGCAGTTACAAAATACACTTTTATTAAGCTCTAGAATGAAAGTAGAGAGTTCATAATCCCCAAAGAATTTCAGTAATAAGGACCTCTAGCTCACATTTTTGGGTATAGAAAGCATAATGCAGTAAATCCAAATATTAAATAATCAAAGACTACTGTTACTTCAGTTTTCCCTGTAGTTCCATTTATTTTTTATAAAATGTGGACTTTTAGCAGATTACCAGGAGGTCATGACATGACAAATTATCTGTATACCTAACAACAGAGCATCAAAATACCTAAAACGAACACTGACAGAAATAAAGAGAGAAATATGCAAGGTCTTGGTTGTAGATTTTGACACTCTTATCTCAATAACTGATACAACACATAGACAAAATTCAATAAGAATATGGAATACTTCCACAGTTGACCTAGTGGGCATTAAAGATGAGTACAACCAACAACTGTGGAATAACACTCTTTTTATGTATCCAGTGGACCATAAATAAATCAAAATAAATTTAAAAGTATTGAAATCTTACAGAGCATATTATTTTTTATGACAATGGAATTAAAACCATTGTCATGAAAATAAGGTGGCTAAAAAAATCCCTATTATTTGAAAATTAAATAATATACTAACTTGGCCTGTGGATGAAAGAAAAAAATCATACAGAGAAATTAGAGAATATTTAAACTAAACTAATGATAACCCAATAAAACAATAGTTGTGGGATACAGCTTAGGGTTAAAAAGAAATGTGTAGTATTACATTTATACTAGAAATGGACAAAAAAGTATAAAATCAGTGATCTGAATTTCTGCTTTAAGACAAAAAGAAAAGAAAATTAAATTAAACCCAAGTAGAAAAAATAATAAAAGAGAAAGTCAGCGATCAATGAAATAGAAAACAAGCAATAGAAAATAGTGACAGACCCAAAATTGATTTTTTAAACATTAATAAACTGATAAATTTGGATTAAAACTGATTTTTTAAAAGAGAACACAAAATAACAATATTACAAATGAAAGTGAAGATAGCACTACAGAAAATAAAATGTTATTAAGAAAATATTTTGTACAAATTGATGCTGAAATTCAAGAATTTAGAATAAATAGATACATTTCTTATAAAACACAATTTTCTAAAAGTGACACAAAAGAAATAGAAAATCTGCTTAGCCCCATACCAATTAAATAATTTTTATGAAACCTTCCCCATAAAGAAAACTCCAAACCCAGCTGATTTCACCAGTGAATTTTATCAAATATTTAAAAAAGAAATTATAACTATTTTACACAAACTCGTTCTCAATACAGGGGAGGAAAACTCACCTCTCACTCACTTTATGAGCCAACATAGCTCTAATATCAAAACATGGTAAGGCTATTATCCTATCTAATAATAGACAAATATGCAAATTGACCGCACCTTCGCTATACCCAAGCCACGCCCACCAGCCAAGCCATGCCAACCAACCAATCAGGATGAGTATGCAAATTACCCCAACAAAGATGGCGGCTAATTTGCATATCAAGACAGCCTAGAAAGAAGCCAAGAGCTGCAGAAGGGAGTAAAGCTTGGAAGAAGCAAGCAAGCGGGGGAGGGAGGGGAGGAGAAGGGAGGAGCGAAGTCAGGGCCGGGGGCGAAGGGAAAACTGGGCGGGCTGGCGGAGAAGGCGGGGCAGGTGACAAGGGCGGAGCGGAGGAGGGGTAGAGTGCAGCAGGAAATCCTATTGCAGGATTTTTCCTGCAATAGGAACGCTAGTCAGGAAAATAAAAACAAAAAGAAATGAGTACAGATTGAGCTTCTCATGAATAAACACAAAAATCCTTTACAAAATATTAGCAAACTGAATCCAACAATATATATAAAAGATGATACATCATAATCAAGAAGTTATGATAGTACATCATAATCAATGTATGGAAGGCCAGTTTCACATTTGAAAATAATCTATGAAATTAATCATATTAACAGACTAAAAGAGAAAACCCATATGATCTTCCCAATAGATATGTGTGAGTGTGTGTGTGTGTGTGTGTGTGTGTGTGTGTGTGTGTAGGGAGGTGGGAAGGATTGACAAAATGTAATATCCATTTATGATTTTTAAAAAAAGAAGAAGAAAAATGCTCAGAAAACTAGAAAGTGAAGGGAACTACCTCAATCTGATAGAGAGTAACAGCTAAAAACTACAACAAACATCATGTACTAGTATGTATTGAACATTTTTCCTCCAAGATTGGAACAAAGGCAAGGGTTTCTGCTCTCACAACTTCATTTTACTGGAGGTCCTACATAGTGCAATAAGACAAGAGAAAGAAATAAAAGACATAAAATTGAAAAGGAATAGGTAAAATGGTCTTTTTTCAGACAACATAATTGTATACATAGAAAATTCTACAAAAAAGCTACTAAGTTTAACAAGGTCTTAGGATACAATTTTAAAAATCAATTGTAGTTCTATATACATGCAGCAAACCCTGAAAAAAAAATCAATTTCAAAAAAGCAATGCAGTTAACAATAGCAATACAAGTGATCTCCCTGGGATTACTTCCCAAATAAACCATCTTCCAGAAGCCTTTGTTTCAGGCTAACACAGACAGCTAATATCAAGCAAAATACAAATGGCAGTATACAGGGAAGTCTGGAAGTACAAATATATAGAAAAAATCAGAAATTACATATTATTTTGATTCTTTTCATTTTGCTCAACCATACTTTATATTTTTTCCCAAATAACAAGTCATGCTTACATGAAGAGAAAATAGTGATCAATCTTCAAAAATTTATTAAGAAAAATTGCCAAGGGATTTTCTCATTTATGATGAGTGAGATAATGTGCCAAATATTATTGACTTATGTGTTAAGATTTAATATATCGAATTTATAAATTTAAATAATTGTTAGCAATAGGTCATTGGGGATAAATATAAATATTTTAGGTACTCTAATGAGGTAAGAAGTTTGTTTTAAGATCTTTTCATAAGTTAATATTAAAATGGATAATATAAAAATACTCATCCACAAAACATAAAGATATCATTACATAGCTTTTCATATGTTATTCGACACATTTATTTGAATAATAAATATCAACTACATGGAACTATTATTCTAAGTAAAAAGGAAAACAGATAAAAAATTGTTGAGAGCCAGACCTGTCATCAATATTTCACATGTATGCTATCCTCTATTCCCCACAAAGACAGTCTGAGCAGACGCTAACACAGTCTCCATCTTCACATGGGAAAACTAAGCCACATGGGAAAATGCAGCAACTGGTGTGAAATCACAGAGTAGTGATGACTGGCAGCGGCCAAACCTGGTGAATCTGATCCCAGAGTCTACATCTCAATCAACATGCTGAGCACAATGCTCAGTGGTAAACAAGGTGAAAACGTGTATGTTCTCATGAAGCTCCCATGTTAACAGTGGAATACAGAAAATAGGCAAATACAAAGAGAAGAAGGTAATAAATAAAGGAGAAAGATAATGATAAGCTTTGAAGAAAATAAAATACAAGCAACAGCAGGAGAAGGATGCCAGGAAAGCCGCTGTGCGATGGCATTTGAGCTGAGACGTGAATGACATGAAGCAGCCAGTCCTGTAAAACTCCGAGGCAAGCGTGTTCCAAATAGATAAAACATCTCTGCAAAGGCCCCGAGAAAGAGCAGCATTGATGTGTCCAAAGAACAGGAATGAGGGTGCAGAAGAGATGACTTTGAAAAAGTAGGGCCTCAAGGACAAAATTTGGCCTTTATCCTAAGTATGATGGGAAGCCATCGGAGGGATTTAGGAAGAAGTTAGCACCATACTTTTATTTGTGCTTTTAAAATCCTCACAATCCTTTGCAGAGCATGGGTTGTAAGGGAAGCAAAGGGGAAGAAGAGAGACCAGGAGGTTATCACAGTGGGAGAAGTGGGAGTAGCATGTGCAGTGGCCTAGGCGGGGAAAGAAAAAAATGGATAGAAGCAGACCAAATCAAATATGTGTCAGAGAGAGACCCAGAAGGACTCCAATGGATGGCTTTGGTAGGTGGAGAATGAGAGGAGGAACCAAGATAATGATTAAGTTTTTGGCTTGAATCATTTTAGATGGTGGTAACGTCAAAATAGAAATGACGTGGTCCAAAGGGGAAATCAAGCTAGGTTTTAGATGCTTATTATGTACCTAAGGTGAGATGTCAAATAGGCAGTGGACTGAAATACCATGAGAGATGGGAACTTGGCAGCCATCAGAATATAGATGGCATGGGCACTCTAACACACAGGGATTGAGTGGAGAAACCTAGAAAGGGGCAGCCCCGGAGGACAGAGGAAACCAGGAGTAGCCAGGTCAAAATCAGCGATAGTACTAGAGACTCAGGAGGGAGGGCTCATTAGTGAAAGGGGCCGTATCTATCATTAGACAAATAACATGCTCTTACAAATCTTGTATACATTTAAATGACTTGCTCTTATAGAAAAGTCTAACTCAAAGAACTTGAAAATAAAGTTTTATAAAGTTAAACATCTTTTAGAAAATGGAGTGTATCTCTTAAATAATCAAATGAGCAAACCAAGATTCTTATACTAGTATATTAACTTGCTTAAAACAGGATTTAATGTACACACCGAATCTTGAATGAGATTAGTTTAAGATTTGAACTCAGTTTCAGATGCCATCAGAAGAAAACTAACATTTGGTTCATATTGTGCCGTCTTTACTATCTAGAGTTCACATGCAAATTATCATCAGCATAGCTACTAATTAAATGCTTACTACTGTAAATGACAAAGGGGCACTGTAATAAATCTTTCAGAAAGGCTCCTCACAGGGTGACCTGGTCATAAATTCCTAACTGGGCAGGTCTTGGTGAGTAGTCATGCCCCAGGAATATAATTTCTTTAGTTAAAGGTCTATCTTTGCCTTAAGCAAGACCTGCCCATTGTTCTTGTGCATCTAGGTTAACATACCTTTGAAACCCAGGGTAATCCTCTTTTCCAGACCCCTCAGAAGCATTACCACCCTATTAAGGGAGCACATAATCTTGTTAACTATCCTGTAATGCAATCTCCACTTCCCTTTCTCCTATCTTCATGAAATCTTCCTTAACTTCCCTCCTTAATTCCAAACGCATGAAAGAAACTGCAAAACTGTAATTCTTTAGAGCATCTGAGACCATGCTTTATGGCTTTGTCATCCATTTTGGTTCAAACACACTCATAAAAGTTCTCCATAAATTTGGATATTCTTACATAGACACTTTATATTAATTAATGCAATGCTCACCAGAATCTTATAAATTAAATGCTTTTATAATGTCACTTCTTTTTTAAGATGAGGAATGTTAGGGTTACCGAAGGAGGAAGGCATGAGGCCAAAAGGGGTAAATAATTATAAATTTACTATTACATCTGCTAGCAGAAGGGCTGAGACCAAAACAGCATCCATGGGGCAAAGTAGGAGGAGTGGGATATTTATGTCTCTTGTAAGGGTCAGTCAGAGTAACGGGTCGGACCAGGTGCAGGTGGGAACCAGGTGTAGGCAGACCCCTGGAAACTGGGTGAGGTGGTTTACTGGGAGCTGAAGTCCGTTAATCATGATAACTATAATGTGAATAACAGGATAATCGCTGGGAGGGGTGAGAGCCCCATGCACAGCATAATGGAGTGCCTAACAAGGAACTGACCTTAAGAGAGGTTTAAGTGACTTCCCCAATGTCAGCTATAATCCCACAGTGGTCATATCTAGAGACTTTTTGGTCCTTATTCTGGTGACACGGTGATATACCTCGGGACTCCACTCTTAAAACCTCATGGTAAAGTTTGTGCCCCCACCCTTAATTTTCTTCTGCTATCCACTTAATATATATATATATATATATATATATATATATATATATAATCTAGATCTAGATCTAGATCTAGATCTAGATCTAGATATACCAACAAGAGAGAGAGAGAGAGAGAGAGAGAGAGAGAGAGAGGCAAGAAAAACTAAAGTAACAAGAAAAGAATGAAAGGGAAATACAAAATAATAATCATAGCTGATAAGCATCTAAGAAAATTAATTAGGATTGGATTTTTTAGTTTCCTAGCAGTACAAGCAAAAAGGAACAAACAGTGGATTACAAAATTCTATACTAATAAAAGGGTGATATGCAAATTGGTCAGGATGCCCTCACAGTAACTACCAAACAGCAGGCTGTGTGGGGCGACCAGACCAGCAGGGGGGTTAGTGAGGGATGACCAGGCTGGCAGAGAGGGGCAGTGAGGGGCGACTAGGCCAGCAGGGAGGGACAGTTGGGGGCAACCAGGCCAGCAGCAAAGGGGGACAGTGAGGGGTGAACAGTCTGGCAGGGGGGGCAGTTGGGGGCAACCAGGCCAGCAGGGGGGGCAGTTGGGGGTGACCAGGCCGGTAGGGGGGGCAGTTGGGGGGACCAGGCTGGCAGGGGGGGAGTTAAGGTGATCAGGCCAACAGGCAGAGGTGGTTAGGGGTGATCAGGCTGGCGGGGGGGGGGGGGGAGTTAGGGGCGATCAGGCAGGCAGGCAGGTGAGCAGTTAGGAGCCAGCGGTCCTGGATTATGAGAGGGGTGTCCAACTGCTGGTTTAGGCTGGATCCCCAGGATGAGGCTAAAACTGGCAGTTGGATATCCCCCAAGGGGTCCCGGATTGGAGAGGGTACAGGCTGGGCTGAGGGGACCCCCATTTGCACGAATTTCGTGCACCAGGTCTCTAGTTTTATCTAATAAAAAGGAACATATCAGTTAGGCAAGAGTCTTTTTTGTCCCAATCCTTAAGTCCAACAGTACTTCTTATATATGGTTATTTTAGGGAAACTAAACCCTATAATGATCAGAGACTTCAAGAGCAATTCCTCTCTCTCTCTCTCTCTCTCTCTCTCTCTCTCTCTCTCTCTCTCTATATATATATATATATATATATATATATATATATATATATATTCATCTGGTTGCACTTAGAATTTTTCCATTTAAAATGTGGTCAACAGCTCAGCATTCTCTGGTATGAGACTTACTCAGTTCATGGTCATCTCAGCCTTTTCAACAACTTTAATAGTCTCCAGTGACTTAAGAACCACAGCCTGAACTTTTACAACAGTCACAGGAGCTCAACAGAAGTAAGACTGTTGCACACTCCATATGAATGGCCTACATCACATCTTTCTCCCAAGAGGCAGAATCTATGTGAAATGAAATCTTGGCAAAAATTTCAACACATCGCTTGCCCCCCAGCTTTAGTTTATGTCCCTTCACAAGCAAACTGCCATGAGCCTTAACTATGAAAAACCAGTTTGTGTTTAGAAAACATCCTCAGTATCGGCTAATAGAACAGAAATGATCAAGAAGAGCGGTATTTAATATGGATTAAACGTGAATACAACTCAGAAGCTTTCTTCTTGTTGAATTAGATAATCAAAACTATTAAACAGTGTTTCAAAATGCTTTTCATAATCCTAGGACCATTAATGTCATGTTCAAATCACTGTGGATTTTTGTTGTTGTTGTTGCTTTTACTATTCATAGGGATACAATGAGTCATTGGCACATTTCCAGTGCAAGATGCATTTGAATAATACATGACATGCCCTTTAGCTAGCATCATGATGCCAGATTTAAAACAAGGTAAGAAGTTTCCTCCATGTACACTTGCAGTGTTCAGCTGTTCATAATCTATAGCGTTAACAATTTATCATCAAACCCAGCGACTTGCTGCCAACTTATCAAAGTAGCCACTGGATGCATATGATCAAGTCTGAGCATCTGGCTCTCCTCTGTTCCTGACATTAGCACAGACAACAGAATCAGTGGACTATTGAATGCAATTACAGTAAGCGAGACAGACAATAAAGATTGATAGCGCCTTCTCTTTTTATCACACACAAAACTAGTGGGGGTTAAAGCTCTGCCTTGAGCTGCCTTCATTTAACAATGATTGAAAATATGCAATTGTGTTGGTAAAACACTGTAGCCTGTACCACTTCATTTACTGGACACATTATCAAATTAAATGAAAAGTGAACTGCCAAAAGCAATAGTTATTATATATTAATGATGAATATTTACTTAGCATTGTTCACAAATCATACAGAGAACAGAATCCTTCTTGTTATCTTTTTTGCAGGTTACAGTTGAGTAGGCTTAACATTTCTATGTTTACGTTAAATCTTCTGTCTACAAATCTCTAAATACAGACTTGCACGATTGGTTTTGTGACTATCCATGTGATTACAATGTGTAATTAATAAAATGCTCTAGTTGTAGATGAATCCTAATTATTGAAGTGCTTTTCTCCCCTTTAAAACAATTCTCATTCTTGTAGCTCATTTTGTAGAAAGACAAACTTAGCCAGGGGTATGTGTTGCAACCAAAAGGTTAGGAACTCTAGCATACTTGAGCTTTCAAAATATGAAATGTGAAAAAAAAGAAGCCCAAGATACAGACAAATCACAACTTTATATTTTATGCTTTTCTCCAAAGAGTATTGCTTTAGAAGCCATAGGGGGATATAACGGTTCACCCATAATTTGACCTCTAAAATAAGAAATACACACAGGGCAAAAAACAAAATGGGTCAGTATAAAATTATTGAGCAGACAAGGGGGAAATGGGTCCTATTCCACCCTTCTTACAGAGGAAACTGCATTGTAAGCAAATATCAATAGACCTGGGAATGCAAAAATAAGTGTCTCATTGTTAAGTGGACAAACATTTGGTGTGCATACCGGCATGTCAGAAAGACATGATGGCAGGCAGGCATGATTGTTCAAAGTTATGTAGATTAATTCAAGGTTCTTTTAAAAACACGCACATCTGGCCCTCCTTTCCAATGATAGATACATGGAAAAGAAGGCGCTCAGATATGAAATGTAATCCTGTCTCTTTTTTAAGAGCTCAATAACCTGAAAAGGTGATGTATCCCAAACAAAAAGAAAATAAGAAGAGGCAAAAGAACCAGCCATGGGCTAAAACCATCCTACTGATTGTTCTGTAAACAATTAAATACATACTCAGAAGTGTTGAGTTTAGAATTAGAGCACCCACCATATGCAGTTAACATAAATAGCAGTGTGAAGTATAGGTTAGTCAGTAACCATGGAAAACTCACCAAAGTGATAGCATCACCACAGTAGATTGAGACTTCGGGAGCCAAAGAGGGAGTACTGACTCAGTACTCATGAAATGTAAAGGGTACAATTATGTTCTCTAGTTTTGCCTTCAAGAAGATGTAAGTAAAGTCACTTTTCCAGGTACATTCAAATTCTAAGGTCCATGTTGCCTTTCAATCTTTTGGAGATGTGTGTGTAGCCTTTGCCAGTTGTTCTCAAACCCAGAAAACCATCAGACTTATCTCAGGAGCTTCGTAAAATGCAAATCCCTGGGTCCCAATCTCTGGGATTCTTATTCAGTACAATTTTGGTGAAGCAATGGTACTCTCTATGGGATATTCGGCAAATAAAATGTGAAAAATCAGAGAGAAAACCTATCATCAATAAAGCCATGGTCCATGATCCATCTTTTTACCCATGTACCAGTATATCTTTTTATCTATGAATTAGTGTCCTGGTGTGCAGATTTGTGCACATTGAAAGGAAATTAATTAGAAGGAATATTTTAATATCGCTATTCGCATCTTGCTAATGAAAATAGGATTCTATCAAGTCTCCTATCTACCTACTCCAGAACTTCTGTGAGGATTAAATGAGATCAGGCATGGGAAAACACTTCACAAACATTTGATTAAACTGTAAAATGTTTGCACCTGGCTATAAAGCAAGTCAGGATCCTGGGCTGAAGAAACTCCAAGAAGGCTAGTCACCGTTAGGGAGAGGAAGCCAGGCATTGCTACGTGATGTCATTACCCAGTGCCCACAGCCACCGTTTCTGGGCTGGGTTGGGCTGTAGGCAGCATTTTGTACCATGGGGTCTTGACAGCATTGGTTGTGATTTGGTGGGGTGTCACTCTGGGGTGGTGGCGGGGCCTGTTTCCCACTTGGGGGAAGCAGAGCATTGGCTTGTCGGCACCAGGTCCTTGGTGCCGTTTATTTTTAAACTAGTGGTCCGGTGCATGAAATTCGTGCACAATGGGGAGGTGTCCCTCAGCCCAGCCTGCACCCTCTCCATTTGGAACCCCTTGGGGGATGTCCAACTACAGGGATCGGGCTTAAACATGCAGTCAGACATCCCTCTTGCAATCCGGGACTGCTGGCTCCTAACTGCTCACCGGCCTGCCAGCCTGCTCACCCCCAACTGCCCCCCCCACCCCCCGCTGGCCTGATCACTCCCAACTTCCCATCACTGCTGGCCTGCTGGCCCCCAACTGCCCCCCCGATGGCCTGCTCACCCCCAACTGCCCCCTCTGCCAACCTAATTGCCCCCAATTGCCCCCCCTGCCAGCCTGCTTGCCCCCAACTGCCCCCCCCCAGGCCTGATCACCCCCAACTGCCCACCCCTCCTGGCCTGATCACCCCTAACTGCTTCTGCCTCAGCCCCGCCACCATGGCTTTGTCCGGAAGGACGTCTGGAAGGTCTCCCGGTCTAATTAGCATATTACCCTTTTATTAGTATAGATGGCCAGTTAACATCATGGCAGTTCCTGTGGTGAGCGTCTGCCCCCTGGTGGTCAGTGTGCATCATAGCTACCAGTCAGACGAACAGACACTTAGCATATATATATATATATCTGTAAAATTTCTCAAGTCAATAATATTTTCAATAACTTTGGGGAGAGGGGAGTCAGTTTAGAAAAATTTAAATGAAAAACAAGTACATGCTTATGGCTGAAAAATCAACACACTACATAACAATGCAAGTAAGAACATGAAAGAATGCTTTTGTTAGCCCCAAATAGCTGTCCCTCACAGAGTTAATCACTGTTAAATATAGATGTCTTTCTAGTCTTTACAGTTTTACCATGTCAGGGGTGGGGTCTATGGCAAGATTGTGTCCCAGCCATTTATACCCACTTCAGTGAGGTTTTCTCCTTCTTGGCTGACTGTGGTCATCTCTCAGCCAGTCCTTACATTTTTTAAAGAGGAATTATCCCATATGTAGCTGTAGATTCAGTGTGTCCATGGGGGGAGGTGAGCTCATGATCATCCTACATACATCACCATGTTGAGTCTCCCACCCTTTATGTATTCACTCTTAATTTATTTCTGTATGTATTTTACATAACCCAAATTGGACTATACATACTATTCTGTGAGTTGACTTTTTTTCACTTTATGCTATTCTGATTTATATCTAGATCTATCTAAAACTATTTTCTTATTATTTCTAATGGCTGTAACTCATTACTCTACTTTTGGAACAAGGATCTTTGGGTCTTTGGAGGGTAAGAGGTGACATTAAAGCTTGCTTGTGTTTGGTACATATTTTGTGTGTCCAATTCTCTATCAAAGTCACTTTAATTTTTTTTTAAAGAACCCGCTCCTTTTAGAGGTTTTAAATCTAAAAGCAAGAAATAATTATATAACCAGGGAAAATTCAGGAAGGTATTACATTTTGTCCAGCACCAGTGCACAGTGTAGCATTCTATAAATACCTGTGGTTATTATGATTACTAGATATAAATAATATTTATTGAGCACTGTCTTAATCAGCTAAGGATGCTATAACAAAATATCATAGACTGGGAGGCTTAATCAACAGAGTTTTTTTCTACTGTTCTGGAGGCTGGAGGTCTAAGATCAAGATGTAGACAGATTCAACCTCTGGTGAGGATCTACTTCCTAGCTTCTTAAAAACAAAACACAACCACCTACCTTAATTGTAATAAATTAGTTTCAATCAGGTATAATGAAAATGCAGATGAGAATGAAGGTTGGGGGAATACATTTCTAAATAAAGGTAGCAGAAATGAATGAACTAATTATTATTCCAGCAAATATTTTGGAAAACCAGTTGCTATGGGCTGAAAGGCATACTCCAAATTCCTATATTAAAGTCCCAACCCTCTCAGAATATAATAATATTTGGAGATGAGATCTTTAAAGTGATTAAGTTAAAATAAAGACTTTAGGGTGGGCCCTAATCCAATATGACTGGTATCCTTATAAGAAGAGGAAATCTAGACACAAAGAGACAGCAAGACCCATTAGCATTAGCAGGACAACCGTGTGTAGACACAAGGAGAGGCCTCTCTCCTGCAAGCCATGGACTGAGGCCTCAGAAGAAACTAACCCTGCTAACACCTGATCTCAGACGTCCAGCCTCAGGAACTGTGAGAAAGTAAGCCTCTGTTAGTTAAGCTATCCAGCCTATGGTATTTTGTTATGGTACCCCCAGAAAACTAATGTACCAGTATTTTTTTGTCTAAGAAACAGAGGGAACCAAAATGTGGGATTCACTGGGAATTTCTCTCTCACGCATGGCTTCTACCCAGGCCACTAGTAATTCAGAGAGGGAGAGAGAGAGAGCAAGAGAGCGAGAGAGTGAGAGAGCAAGAGAGGTTGTTAGTTTAATAAAGGAATAATGTGAGAGTCTTAAGGATACAAAGAAAACCTTAGGCTTGGGGAAAATAACTAAATATCCCAATTTTCATAACCAAGATAGGCAGATATTCTCTCTCTCTCTCTCTCTCTCTCTCTGCTTCTATTAACATGTCCATCACTCTCCTTATTGTGATTGGCCTGCCTTTTCCAGAGTGGATAGGTGTGCTGATTATCTAAGAATACATCTGACTATCGAGACATGAGTCAACTAGGTGCACAGCATGAGGTTCTAACCGGAAAACATCTCCTTATGTTTAGATTATTTATTGGCCGAGCAGGGCATGTAGCAAGAAATCAGCTAATCTCTGCTACTTGTGGTTTACCCGCTCACATTACCTCATCACAGCAATGTCTCCGCTTCTGCCATCAGTCAATGGGCTGGGAGCAGAATCCAACCCTGACCTGAGCGGGACCGTTCTCCCCACCACAGCCCTGCTCCCCCAGGAGGTGTGGGCGCACTGCTCACGCCAGGAGGTCCGCCAGACCTCATTCCTGCTCACTAGTAACCTTTCCTCACTTTTGTTGGGATCTTAATGACCTCAATCCTTCACAAAAGAGCTGCCGCTTTCATTCTTCTCTCGACATGAACACAAAATGGCAGGTAACCCAAAGACATAACAATAATTTAGGTGTCAAGTAAAATCTATCTACTAGGTGGTGTACACATCTACGTGTGTCCCATCCCCGTGTGCACCGGATTGCACGAAATGGCAGGAATTTCCCCAGGGAAGATAACCTCTAGACACTACTACAAAAGCCTTATTCCCCACACTCTGGGATTTATTTAATGTAAACACTGCTTGAGATGACTCTCTGAGGAGGAGGGTGCCCTCCCAGACCCATGTTTGTTTGTTGGTGTGTATGTGCATGTGTTCCCAAAGACCCAGCCTCGCTAAGGCATTCGCTGCTGCAGGCAGTCTAAGCACAAGCTTCTGATTGCAGAACCAGGGGCTGATTGCTGTCAAAAACCAGGGAGATGACTAAATGCACGTGGAATTGCTCCTCTTTTTTTTTTTGGTGAGGAAAAATAGGCAGAGGTTCAGTTGTTCGTCTCCTAGGGTCCCCATCCCCGAGCACTTTCCATTTCCTTTATAAACTAAATAGTTTAAAAAATCATGTGTGTATGTGTGTGTGTGTTAGTGTGTGTATGTGTGTTTGTATGTGTGTGTGTGTGTTTATGTGAGTGTTTGTGTCTTTGTGTGTGTGTGAGTGTGTGTATGTGTGAGAGCATACATGCACCACGGTTCATTTCTCACAAATGATTACATCCATGGATATATTTTACTAAAGCCAGAGAAGCAATGCAAAGAATAAAAATCAGTTTTGGTCAGCAGTGGGTAGTGCTGTGTAGTGGGCCAGGGAGATCATTTATAGCCTCCTTCTAATCCTTCTGCTTCTTCCACTAGCTTACCTTCTACACCATCCTAATCAGGGAAAGATACCCGGTGAGACAAACCTTGAGTGCCCTATTGTGCATTTTGCCAAATTTCATTTTGAAAAATCATGCCTTTTTAAATAGTTTATAGGTCCCAATAAATGAATGAATTTCTCCCCTAGACAGAATTTCTTTACATAAAATTCCACAAAAGGGCTCACCCTGCCACAAAAGCAAACCTGCACACACAGGGCCCACCCTAGAGATAGTCTTGTTATCTTGGAGAAATCAGTCTAAAAGCAAATAAGCATTAGACGATAATTTCAATATTAACTTACTCTTCTTGCTTCTTCATCAGAGCAAGCGAAAAGGAGGCGACCTCGCTGTCACCCTTCACCTAGGCTTCCTCTAGTTCTCTCCCCATGCGGTGCCCTCCGCACGGGTAAAGCGACCTCCTTTCCCCTACCAGCCTAGTTATTTATTGAATATGCTTGCATTCTGGAGCACTATCAGCTTAATGCATAATTCAAAATCTCTTGCATGTGGCCTGCACTTTTGCCTTATCCCCTGCATTCCGAAAGAAAGATAACAGGAAGTATTTCCAATGTGGGCAAACATGAGGATTCCTGAACATTAACATCGCCCTCCCTCCATGCCAGCCCTCCCTCACCCCTCAGAAAACTGTGCACCTTGCAGTTACCACACAGCCCACAAAGCTGCTGTACTGAGAGAAAGCAATCCCAGAGATGATCCAAAAGTTTACACTGAGAGGGACCCGAGAACCTTTGGGGAAAAGAGGTCTCTAAAAGTGGAAAAAATCACAACGATTACCTTTAGAGTCACATTCTAGATGGGTAGCCCGGTGTTTTCAGCCAAGCAATAGTTTCAAGTCTCTGCAATTCAGAAAAAGAAAAACCAGATTTAGAATGTTTTATTGTGTGAGGGTTTTTTCCCCCTGTGGGGCAGGGGGAGCTGTGTGTCTGGTAAAAGGCTGGAATGAAAGGGAAGAGAGGGGCAGATAGAAAAGGCTTCTGAACGTGTTGGAGGGATGAAGGAAAGAGAAAGTCGCCCCAAAAAAAGGGGTGGGAAGGACTAAAGGGAGAGAGATGGTGAAGGATTAGGGTACAAATTGATTGGAGGACAGGATGGGGAGAGGAAGACAGACTTGGAGAAGAGAGGGCTTCAAGATCAACTGTATTAGAAGGTTAATTCAGTCAAAATCAATGCAGCACAAGTGGCTCAAGTGATTTTTTTCCCCCATACTGAATTGACTGGCTTCTGATTGAATTGATTAAATTAACTAGTTATTTTTAATGATGTGTGAAAAGAGAAAATGAGTGGATAAGCCCACCTGCAAATGCACAGATCCAGGTAACCTGTACGCTCTGATTTGAACATACTAACAATCTGACAAGCATAAAAAATACAAACACGTACACACACATGTTTGTAGGCACATGCATGTGTATGTGGCAATGCTGAATTCTGTCAAAAAATGCCATCAATGTCCCCAGAACAATCACAAGCATACTATATACATAAATACATACATGTAATATATATTCTGAGTTTTGTTCTTTCAAGATTTCAAATAGTAACTGTCTTCTTAGAAAGCAGTTTATCCTTGATGGCGTTACTATGCTGTATAAAGGCACCAGCATCATTTGTAAGCGCCATTTTTTAAAGTAGGGTTCACCTCCCCCTAATGCACTTCTGTCAAAGTCAGGACATGATACTAACAATCATAAGGTAACCAATAGCACTTGGACTTATTGCTAAATATGGAATTCTAGTAGATGCTTTTTACATGCATTTTGAGTCCGCCAAGCAATAATTCCTTCTTTTTTTTTGTAAACATAAAGACATGAATTATTAAAAAATTAAAGACATTTAGAATAATGGTCCTCCATACGCAAAGTATTTATTTCAACTTTCATCATTCATAGTTTATTGCATTGATTTTTTTTCATCAGTTTACTTAGTATTAAGCTTCCACCAAACTCATCAATAAGAAATGAATTTTGTAACTTTCAAATCCACTATATTATTTTAGCTCTTATTTGCAGTGAATTTTTCTTCTCTCCATGGTATTACTGCAATAAGTCAGTCATTATTTCTTTATGTTTTCCCTTCTTCCTTTAGTATTTCATTTCCCTTTACAGCACATCTTGTGATCACAAAGAAAACAGAGACACTTATTTCTTTTAACAGTTGAAATTGCTGCCAGTGATTTAGCTGTCATTTAATTTGATTCCTCTCTTCTGTCTGTAGAGAAATATGTTTAATGTACTGGAAATTATGTTAATAAGAAAAAGCATTATCTCATTTAATGAAATAAATATACAAATATTTCAAAATAAAATAAAGAGGCAATCTTCACTGAGAAAAATGTCTCTTATGGTTTGCATAAAATAAACAAATGAGAAAACAAAATCATGACTACATTGAAACACTGACAAAAATTACGCCTACATTCAAAAGGGGAGGGGAAGCTTGGTAACTGAATTACCCACCATTTAATCAAATAACTTTTTGAAATGTATGGGGCACATATTAAAGATTGCATTGTTAATCTTACATTTCCAATTACCTCAAGAAAAATCATTTAAATTTATTTAGAATGGACAATGGCATGTTGAAAAGTTTTCTTTGTAATTTTTCTGTTCTATTTCAATTGGTCTTTCAATGATTGCTATGGCTTGAATGAATAATTATCAGCAAGCTCATTGAAAATATGAACCAACCCATGTAACTACAAGAAAGGTTAGAATTCCTTTGATTTTGCTAATCAAAACAGTCAATGAACTCGTTCCAAAGCTTCTATATATTAAAATTTATTTAATGTACAAAAAGGTTAAATAAATATTGTTAGTGATTTCAGCAAAACTTGAAGCAATTATATAATAAAAGCATGACCACAGTAACAGAAACACATAATTAGCAATTTAATTACTGGCATGAAGACAAGCTAAAGATGTCAATAAAAAAAAATCTCTAGTGACAAGCCGATTTTATTCTCTTTAGTGCAATTTGTGAGAAATATTCACCACCTGATGAGTAAAACCACTTTCACACAAAATAGCTACCCTTCCAGAAACTGAAAAAACCCAATTTGAAATATTTCTGACTTCATATCTTACATAGTGAATCATTGTAGTTTCTCTGTTAGATTAGCACTTCCTGTACTCTGAAAATACTGTACTTTGAGTCAGCAAGTAAAGACCATTATGTTTTTTAAAATGCGTTAAAGTAGCCGTGTTCTTTGTTTCAATTTCATTCTTCTCCAGCTTCAATAATGTTTGACAGAAATGCTTCCCTATATATGACATTGCAAATTTCCTATCTTTTCTCATCTCCTAAATTTCAGCTCAGAAACACACCTAAGCCATGGTTTATTTTAAAAAGGAGATAAATGCCAACTCTAGCAGAAAGTCGGCTGTTTGGATATTCCTCCGGGTCTTTCACAATTACTTTTTCTCCCCATCTCTGCATGTAGAAGTATAGGTGGGAGGTAAAAGAGAGAAATGAGTAAGTTCAGTTTATTGTGATATGGTCCACTTGTATTTTTTCATCAGAATGCCAAGTTTCAGATTTTTAAACAGTCCTGGAGCACTTATCTTAAAGTGTTCGACAAATGCGTACTACCTTCTGTGTCACTGATATTTAACCAGCAGCAGAAAACAGATATCTCAATATAGAACCATATTGAAAGAAGTTTTCCATCTTGTGATAAAAAGTGAATCATCCTGGCTGGTGTTCAATAGCCACTTGTACAAGCCCAGTGCATGGAGTGAAATCATGAAAGCCAGACTTCATGCTAGGAAGTTAAGTCTATAAATAAAACTTGAAGCATGATGAAATACACTTAAAAATAAACTCCAGCCACTAGGGACATAATAAATAACTCCTAAGAACATTGCCTTTTATAATTAATCTACTGATTCTAATCATTTTGACATACAGTTCCAACCGGATATCCTAACTAAATAGTCAAGTCTTCAGAGAAGAGTATATAATACAAACTCAGAGTTTCTAAGGAAATTGAAAATGTTCGTCAAAGCATAGTTTATGTGACTATCACTTGATAAATGTGAAGAAGGCAAGTACTTGGGAGATGACTTTTTGAAACCTCGTGGCTAATATACTAAAATCATTCATTTCTTAGATATATTTGGATTAGAGGTTGTTCACTTTCATATAAAGTCCCCTTTCCCAGAAGCTTTTGATCACTGTTTATTATATATCACCACCGGTGTCTAAGTTTCTGTCTCAGCCACAAACACAAACACAAATTTACTTGGATTTTTCAACTCTAATCATCTAGGCTTGAAATTATCCTTCCTTCTATACTTTCATGGTCCAGACACAAGTTGCCAAAAATAAGCATGTTAATTTATAAATCTACATAAAAAATACCCCATATTACCATTGTGGAGGACGGTTAAGCAATGGTACCTGCCTTTAAGAAGCTCAAAGTCTAGTTAAGAGGATGGTGTGACCAACGGTAATGACTGTCCTATAACTCAAGTGTAGTTATGACAAATACCAAACAGATGACACAATAAGCACAGGAAGGCTCACAGAATAAAGGCAGCACAGTGTCCTTGTGGGGAGATCCCTTCACAAGTGGATACGATGGGAGAAATTTTTAAAGCTTTCAAATGCAACATCTCATTTGAACTTATGAGCCAAACATAAGGGAAGAAACAGAGATTAAAAGAGGTTAAATAATTTACCGAAGTGTATTACAATGGGGACACAATCATAGTTCTGTGAACTCTTACGTTCTAGGCATGAAGAAGAAAGCATTTGAGATGAAGAAATGATCAAGGAAGTATGTCAAGAAGAGAGGAAGGGAAGACTTCTTCATAAAACGTGCAGGATGACTGAGATGTGATTTTGCTTTTCTGGGCTTTAATTGTTCAAAGCATGATGTTTGTATAACTTATTGGGAAAAGTTAATAATTCGACCACTGTAGCTTACACAAGAGATACAATGAAAAAGAAAAAAAGAAAGTAATACTCTCTTACAATAGTAACCCACCAATAACTCTAACTTTTCCCAACCAAACCCCATCTGAACTCTGTAAATCATTAACTTTCATTATGTTCTCATTCAATGGAAAATATCCCTGCTCTCTGGAAAAGATGAAAACACTTAAATTTACATCTATGTAAGGTGTGAAATGAAAAAGGAAAAAATAATATTTTATAATTCTGGGAAACCAAAAAACTTTAAATAAGTTTTCTTCTTTAACTATAACAATCAGATTTTTCTTGCACCCCAATATAAATACCACAGCACCTTCTATCCTTGTATTCTTACAAATGCATTGATATTATTCACTAGAGGCCCGATGCATGAAATTCATGCAAGAGTAGGCCTTCACAGCCACAGTGGATGCCTGGATCCCTCCCTTGCAGCCGCAGTGGCTGCCTCGATCCCGTGGCTGCAGCCCCTGCTTCGTCTGGAAGGTCGTCCGTAAAGATGTCTAGTCTAATTAGCATATTAGGCTTTTATTATTATAGATTACACCATTTAGGGACATAAATATTGGTTTTGTAGATATTTCCTAATTCTTCTCTCAAAAAAAAAATCTGGTCCTACTTAATAGAATTATTATTTGCCACCAAAAAAATTGTTTAATGAGCTTTCAGCACATAAATTCTAAGACACCTCATCAGGGAGTTGAGGCAAAGAGGAGAAGGGGAAGAAGAAAGGGAGGAAGAGGCATGATCTATCAGAAAATATGAAGATGTAGTATCTAAATCACAAACCTTCATGAGCTAACATGGCTTAACTTTTCTTTCCTTAATATGAATCCTTTTGCTTTCATAGGAGATTTCATTAAATTCATCACTTCTAAAGGAATCGCTAAATTCCTTGCTCTAGAACAATGATGACTCTCTTGAAATGTACTCCCATATGGAGGGAGAACATCACCAGTCATCAGAAAAAAAGACATCCCCTGAGTGTGATGTTACTGTCCTTGAAATCCAGCCTCCAACGTGCCCTAAATAGGATCATACCATTTGGGAGATCATACTTGGGTCTCAGATCAGTATTGATTTTTCAATGATGCATTGAAAAATTAAGTAACCTTTACACAATTAGCTAGGTGTATTTGTTGCTGACTTATTTTCCCTATAAATAATAAAGGAACACTCAGAAAAAGATATTTCACGTTCATTTGGGATCAGATAATTCCTCTTCAGTATCACATAGGATACATATGTGTGCATCCACTGGGATGAGCCAAATCTCACTTTCTCTTCTTTCTAGTAGTTTCTTCACATAAACATTTGAGGCCACTAAAACCCAAGTAGCCATGATGAAAATGAAAGAGGCAGAGCTTAACACGTTTACATGTAAAGACAAATTAATATTAGATGCTTCTTCAAAACACTATCTCTGGAACAAGTAAAATTCAGCTGAAACACAAAGGACTTAAATACTTGTAGGCTGCATAAAAAGAGGTGCTGTGGAGAAAGGTGCCTTTTTTTTTTTTTAATTGAATGGAATCCAACAAAGCTTTGGCAGACTACAGATTTAAAAGGTTGGGAATGCTTGCAGAAATTGATTCATTCACACTGTTGTGAATCATTTAGCACACACTTCAGAGAGAGTTTAGCATCTTCGTCTCTGCCTCCCACTTCCTAAGAAAGGCTGTTCATCAAAATGAAGACTCAGAGATGCAGCCTTGGGGATGGGACAAAGAGATGAGAACATGCACATCACGAGGAACGGTTTTTCTCTTTTCAGGGCAGTTTGGGGTTTTCTTTTTTCTTCCAGGGTGGAATGTTTAATACAGTAGTGTCACATAAATTAATGTGTAGATTCTCAGACTGGGGTCGTTATCACAGTTATATAAAACCAAAACAAGTCCCATATTGAGGACATGCTAATGAGTGAGCCTGAGTCAAAAAGTGCACTCCCCATTTCACTTACACGCGGTTCTCCAAACTGTAAGATTATAAAGGAGCACATTATAAATTATCTGAATGAAATGATTAAAAGCATCGCTATGTATAAAAATCTTGTGATTATAAAAGAAAATTAAATGTCTTTTAAAAAAATTTGTTTAGACGTCTTTTTAATGGGTTTTTAAAAATAATAAATATAGTCATTCAGTGGTGGACTTTAGACCAGGGCATTAGAAGCAGACCATGTAAAAGCTGAAGTTCACACACGTTCACACACACACACACACACACACACACACACACACCTAATAACTTATTAAAGCCAATAAAACTTGCCAGGTTTATTTTGTGCCCATAAATTCACTAGTATGTACTTTCAAAATAAGAGATGATAAATTGTCAGTTAAGTAAAATATACAAGCGCTATATTAATGGCTTGTTAATGGTTAGCGTTTATAAATGATGCTTCCAAAAAATTAAAATAACAAAGAGATCATAGTTACAAGAAAACACACAGAGTAAATTTGTATTTACTTCCATAAAAGAGACAGTAATAAATGTAGAGGTTTATAAAACGAAAGCAAGATGAGCCCTAGCCTTGGCTGGAATCGTGGTGAAGTGCACTGACCACACAGCACATCAGACTCCTCATTCACTACGCCATGACACTATTCACAATGTTCACTCTCGGATATATGCCCTATCCCCAAAAAGGTCTTCTCCCACAATGACTGCAATTTAATTTTGTAAGTATTTAGATCATAGTCATTTAGGAACAGTACTAAGAGGAAGGGGAAAGTGAGCAAGGGAATTAATTTTTTAAGTGTCTGTGGTAACAGAGAACACACAACCCAAATAACAGCCCATTTAAAGGTCACTTACATTTGTTATTAAGATGCAAACTATAAGTACTGATATCCATTTTAATTTCTCTCTTTGGTGGATATAAACAAAAGTAGTAAAATAGATATTTACTGCTTTGTCATTTGGCCTAAAGGAGAAAATGTGATTCTTAATTCTTTATCTTAAAACACTTCATGCTTTCAAGATGTTGGTATAGTTTTAATTTGACTCTTATAGCCACCATATTCCCATCACCATTTGACAGATGATGGTGAGGGAAGAGAGTGGGTGAGTAAGTTGTCTGGCTGTCCATACCTGTCTTACCAGTTACTGTGCTAAGTCAAAGGCAGGGGAGACATCCCGGGCAGTCATGCTTTCATATGCATAACCCCGGGTCAGAGCTATTTCAAGCCTCAGTCAAGTGCCCTATTCTCTGTGTAAGCAGACGACAGAAAGAAATTTGATGACATGGAATCTCTTTCCCTCCACCTGTATCATTAATTTTCATTCATGTAAGAGGGCAATTGCTGAAAAAGTGACTCCTATAGATTCAGGAGAAACCTGTATGTTGTTTGATTTTTAACAGTGGTTCTCAACCCCGTCTGCACAATTAGAATGACCTGGGGAGCTTTTTAAAAAAAATTCTTGCCCAGGCCCTATCCCCAGAGATGCTAACTCTAAGGTGCGGGCAGGGCTGAGACCCACTGATTTTACAGCCTGGGTACTGCATGCAGCCACAGTGTAACAACAGCAAGGAGCTGCTTTCTGACCCATGGTATACAATGGATTTACACTCATAGGCAGTGGATCTTAATTTGTAAGCAAAAAATGGGAATAGTAGTGTATTACATATCAAAGCTGAAGAATTAAATTAGGAGCTTTTTTTCCTTCTCCCTTCCAGATAGGGATTGACCTGAAGCTCAAGGTATCTTGAAGGAAGGAAAGTGGGAGATAAGTACAGAAATGAAAAGACAGTGTTAGCACCAATTCTTAAAACAAAATCAAAGTTCTCCACTTAGAGGAGGAACAAATGTATTTGATAAACACATGCTAAAAAGCTAGCTTAGAATAATTTTTGAACTGCATTTTCTCAACATCTCATTTCCAATTCGCATTTACTTTTATACAGTTTAAGATCCTTGGAGGCAATGAGGTATTCTTATAAGATGGATGGATTCATCTTCCAACATATCAGGATAATGACACTGCCCATATTCAGGCTGCAACCTTTACCTAAAAAATTTCTGTAAGGAAAAAAACCTTACCCTGAGAGACGTGTGTCAAAACTTAATCATTCAACTTCTCAAGTAAAAAGTTATTTAAAAAAATGATAGCGGGCCACCATTTTCTATTAATTTTTAAAGGGAAGCATTCCAAAATTGTAATGACATTCAAAAGCATTTTAACTCCACTGATGCTTTTCAGGTTCCCAGTCACAGCACCGTGTTAATAGCAGCATTGTGAATGCCTTAAAGGAAAACCAGTAGGGCAGATATTTCATTAAATTCTCAGATTCCCTTTTAACTTCTGTAGGAAGACTGGGTGACAGGATAATTATGTTATATAGAGATTTATTACATTTTGATACCAGGCAACATCCCTCGGCCTATATTTGTACCTGTGATATACCTGAGGTTTCCACAGAAAGCAAGACTGGTACAAGAACGATGAGGAGCTCAAACACAATACTTGACCTAAATACATTATGTAGCACTGGGTATCTGTTAAATAGGTCAGCCTGTATCTGTTAAATAGGGCTCTTAAAAGTTATGCAAAACTTATTTCTGCCACACAGGAGCTATGTAACTAGTCAAGCTGTATAAAAATCAGCTTTTTAGGCAGGAAGAAAACGCTTCTCACCACTGGGAAGAAAAAAAAAAAAACCTCTTTGCCATACATAAAATGTCTTAAATACTATACCACGCTTGTCATATGTCTTTAGGCCACAGAAAGTAATAAAAGCAACGAGGCTGATGAAATGCCTAACAATTCCAGGATTCATTTAAGTGGATGGGAGTTCTTTGAACACTGCTATAGAAATTCTATTCTTTCAGAAAAAGCAAATGGGATTTCGAAGGTGCAGAGGTCTCAGCTACCAAACCAACAGGATGCACCCTGTCACAGGATGCAGACCTGGACGACTGCTTTACCGATGACAAAACATGGAAAGTTACAACGCATCAGTGCTAGGGTGCTTCCACCTGCACCTCCACTCCTACTTCGGACAAAGTTGCCTTGATCTTGCTCAGTGTGGCTTCATCAGCTGCCTTATGGGTGCAGGGTGTTACTTTCAAAACATCAAGTATATGGAAAGCTCACAAAACTCTTTCCATGCCCAAATCAATAATATTTGGTGGTGCTAAAGTATCTGCCTGGTCACTAGGCACTAAAAACACGGCTAATGGTTCTCAAAGTGTGGTCTCAGGAATCAGCAGCATCATCAACTGGGAAATTGTTTAAAAATGCAAATCATAACCAACCACAGGGAGATCCAATGAATCAGAAACTCTGATTCATTGCTGGGGCAATAGTGATCTGTGCTTTAACTGGCCCTACAATTTGAGAACTCCTGAACTAAGCTATTAATTACTTACCTTGAGAGTGGACATGATAGTTTCAACTTAACAAAACAATTCTTAATGACCCTTAACAATTAGGGATAAGAATCAAGATAAATTAAAGAACATCCCCTAATCTCCTACTAGCCAACGTCAACCTCTTCCCTCAAACACACTTTTTATAAACAATGGGCAATGTTTATAAGCGGTCCAAAATCCTTTCCAACTTGAACTTAGTAATTCTCATGGGATGTCTCCGCTCCTAGAAAAATGAATTAAAGCCAGAGGCACCAAGAAGAAGAAAAAATGTGAGGCAAATAAAAGCAAACAGCTCAGACTACTCACTAATCATTTGGTTTAACCCCTAGGAATTGAAAAAATAGAGAGAGTTTAATAAGGAAGTTAATTCATAGTAAGGTGACATTTGTGGAATCTTTTAAAAAAAAAATTCTTGAGGAGTGAACCATTATAGGTAGGCACTAGGGAATTGAAATTCCCCAAGTCCCCATAGATTTGTGAGCTTAATAATGTACTCTGAGTTTGGATGTTCGGTCCTGATCAGTAGCTCTGACATTCTAAAATAAAATTAGATGCTTCAGACTTTTCACTGAAGGGCTGAATTTTTACCTCTCACCTCATTACCCTCCACACTCTCTTAGTAGGTTTAGTTTAATGTATGTGAGTTCCATTTCTGAGAGCACAAACTCTTATGATTTTGCATGATTGAAACACATTCATTAAAGAGACAGGAAATGAAGTGTATGCAAATCTGAAGCAAGCTAATAAATTTCTGTTCCCAGTTACACACTAAAAAACAAAACTCAGAGCAAAACAGATCCCAGCTGCTCAACTAAACTGTAATACGCTCTGGGAAACGGCATTCACCTTATCCCATACACCTGTTTGCCAACCGTCAGGCAGAAGCAAAATCGGCATGAGGAAATTCAGTAGCAAAAGGTAAACAAGTTTCTTCATTTTGCATTATCACCCTAGACTCTCAAGCAGGTTTTTACTACTGGCTCCTTGCTGATATACTGAACTTCACAGAGCTTAGTCACATACTGCAGGTAGCTTTTGAGTCAAATTCAGTTCCTCTGGGACAAGTGATTATTTTCTTCTTTCTGACCTAGTGAATGCAGCAATGCTCCACACATACAGTATTTCTGCCCCGAAGGCATTTATGTCCCACCACCTTACCCTGCAACGCTCATAATAATGCTAGGCAAAGTGACGAAAATAAGTCTGCCCTTTTTTTTTTTTTTTTTTGCATATCGAAAACAAAATACATACAATGCTGCTGCTGCTTTTATTGCTTTGTTATTTCATCATTATTCACCACAGTTCTTTGCCTTCGTTTGCAGAGTTTGGGTTTTAATGTAATGGCCATTCAATAAAAATGTTGCTTTTAAGGGTTTGCATATCATCCCATTTTCTCTTCAACCCTTCAGCAACCATATGGCAAGCAATCAGGTCTGCAATCACTAGGTCCATATTATGTAGAGCATGATTTCGGCATTATGCTATTACCCATCTGTTTCTGTGGAAAAAGACATGAACCCATGTATAAGAGGTCAGTGGTTTCATTGCACACTGTATTCCAGAAATCTATCTCTGTTCACTTGAGATCACTTTTGTGATTTACTCCAGTTTCCAGGCCAGACTTTCTCTCCCTCTCCTTTTTTATTTATTTTTTTTTTAAGAAATGCAGACAATCAGCACAATCTGTCTGTCTGCCTATTGCATAAAATTATTTGTAACTGTCAGAGTAGACACTTAAACTTTCTTACTTCAAGATACTTATCCAGAAACTCTGCACTTTAAAAAAAATGTGGGTGGTGGAGAGAGGAGAAATCAATCTCACCGATTTTACATTTTTAACTATCTACACAATAAAGATGACAGAATCTTCAGGCAGAGGCAGACACAGGAAAAAGAAAACCCAGGCTCCTGCCTCCAATTTGAGACTCCTGGCATCAACCTACACTAACTAATTTTTCGGGCTCAAGGAAAGATTGCCATATATGTATATATAGGTATTTTTTTCCATTTCTGTATGCAAGCCTGCCCTGTGGGTTCACATACATGCTCTTTCAATAGCAGACTCAATTTTAGTGTTGAATGTTAATTCAGTGGAAAGCTTACTTAGATACTTCACAAACAGAGCACTTATAATGAACTTCAGATGCAATCGGTTATGACTATGAAAAGACTCAACGTTTGGAATTCCATCTATCCTAATAAGTCAATGACTCTGTTGGGTAAAACTTGTTACAAAATACCTCCAGTGTCCTCTATACTGTTTCCGACTGTTATCATCCCAAAATTGATTTAGGAAGCAGGACAAACACACCAAATGATGAAGCCTGAGGCACAGAGCCTTTTGCAATATCTTTTGGGGCCACTGGAATGGCTCAGAGCAGATGTGCTTCTCTGCTCCATCCACTGGTTCTCAAACTTGGCTGCATGTTGGAATCAGCTGGGGAGGGTTAAAACATCCTGATACCTGGGTCCGAACCCCAGAGATTCTAACTTAATTAATCTGGGTGCAGCATGCACAATTGGATTTTTTAAAGCTCCCCAAGAGTTTCTATCGTGCAACTCAGACTGAGAACCTCTGGTTCAGTAAGACATGATTAAATAAAGATCATCTTCATTTCATCATTTAAAAATGCAATGACAGGATGGGTTGTAAATACTATAAAATTAATGTAAACTGCAAAATGTTCAAGGCATAAAAGGCCAAGAAAAATTACAGGCTGACAACCATCAGTTACAAAACACATGCTTTATAACAGTAGCAATAGTGGTGAGATTTCTATATAGAGTTGGCCTACAGTTTTATTTACAACTTTCAGGAAACTTGAATGTCATAGAACATGTATAAACAATGTTAATGCTGGAACTTTAGTAAAATACTGACAAATTTAATTAAATTTTTACAATTAATAAAGATCATTACAATGTAATAATTGGAAAAATGTAAAGCCAAATTACTTAGTATTTATTATGTCCATGATAATAATAATTCATACAAAAATTATACAGGAAATATAGCCACATGTTTCTTTCACAAATCACTCATGTGCCATAAACTCTTGTATTTAAAAATCAATATTTCTTAAAACTATTAAACCTCAGTATTTCTTAAAACTATTAAACCTAATATGTTTGTGTTTATTTATTTACTTATTTCACCCATACCTCCCCCACACACATAATTTTTGGCAACCATCAACTTGTTCTCCATATTTATGGGTCTTTTTCTGTTTTGCTTAAAATCAATATTTTTAGGGCAAATACTTTGGAAAGAAAAACTGAATTATTCACAGGTTTTAAAAAGATAAAGTTTCTTTTTTTTTTTTAAAAGATAAAGTTTCAATTGCATTAATTTTTAAGACAACTGGCTACAAGCAAGAAAATCTAAAGTTAAGCCTGACTCCCAGAACTTATGATGCTTCTCAGTCAATGTGTATTTAATCAAGGCCCAAATGCTAAATGGATGGAACTTTAATGGCAATGTTCAAATATTAAAATGGGTGGCACTGCATCTAAGCACAACGAAAACATACCGCTTGGTAGCTTAACTCCATCTTCCCATGGCCATGGCCATGACCACAGCCACCCACAAGAATGCATCTTTATGCAGGAAAAAAACATTTGTAGGACTATAATCTTGCTGGTGGATGTGTCCCTATCTAATCAGTTGTCTCACCACTGTGGGCTGGACATCAACACATTATGAGAGTTGGTCCATAAAGATTGATCCCAGTGGGGCATTGTACACAATTATGTAAGTTCCTCTGAATTTGTTCAATTTCACAGTCACCCCTATCTTTCCTTTAGGTGTAGCTTTCAATATTATTATTCCTTAACTATGCTCTATTAGTACTCACCCTCTACCGTGCATACCCCAAATGCTCAAACCAGCTTAATCAGAGTTTGGGTAAGAGGATGTGAACAACCCATTTTTCTTAGTGGGTGCAGAAAAGCCATTGTTCATCCTTCTCAACATCACTCAGAATAGAAACAAAATGTGTTGTTTGATTATATGTTGATATATCATTATTCATTACCAAAAAAAAAAAATCCTTTCTAAAGGTGATTTGAACTGAATGACAATATAGAATATGTGTACAGTAAGATGAAAAGGTTTTAACTATT
Organism: Eptesicus fuscus; assembly: GCF_027574615.1. Taxonomy (NCBI): domain Eukaryota; kingdom Metazoa; phylum Chordata; class Mammalia; order Chiroptera; family Vespertilionidae; genus Eptesicus; species Eptesicus fuscus. The sequence goes on along the minus strand of NC_072488.1, from coordinate 33,162,114 downwards.
CAAGGAAAAGGGAAATATTCCAGTTATGAAGGTTAAAATAGTTTCCATGGTTGTCATAATATCTGGCCCTGTGCTTCCTGACAATCAGAGAAAGAGAGAAACATGGAAATTTTTGTAAGTTTTATTATCATAAAGAAGAGAGCACTACAGTTCTTCAAATTAGACAAAGATTTTCCTGGTACTACATTTGGGAAGGCTGTCTCATGGGATATTATACAGGTGGCATTGACTAGCATAATGCCCAGTGTCTTCAGTAACCTTTATATTGCAAAAGATGACATGTGCCCTAGATCACTGTTCATGGATCTGGTCTACCTCCCGCCCCCATGGTTTCTTTTTCTTATCCATCTTTTCTCTTCACCTTTATTTCCAACTGTTTCATTATTATTTTTGTCATTGTTGCTATTATTATTCTCTTTAAACTATCATGTTATATTCTGTAAGTCATCTTAAATATTTTTGGAACAACAAAGTGTTTAGAAAGTAAATAAATATTGTTTAAAGAGTTAGTGAAGAAGTGTTGATCATTCAGGTTTGGAATCCAATACCTAGTTGAGACTCTTACAACTCAAGGAGAGATTCCTGGTAATTTGTAGACTCTCATGATCTAAGTCTCATCCTAGCAACATAATAGACTCCATGTTATTCCTTTTCACACTTTAATGTGCCTGTGAGTCATATGGTAAATACAAGAATTCTGACTGAGCAGCTGTGGAGTTAGGTCTGAGATTCTGCATTCCTAACAACTTCCAAGGCAATGCTAATGCTGCTAGTCTGCAGATGAAACTTTGAATGGCAAGGAAGAAATAGCCAGTGACTGAGGTTACACTCTCTAATGAGGGCACAGGTATTCTACATTGATAACTAGAAGTCCACACGCCTGGGAAACCAAGTGAGCAGGTAGAAAGGGTTCATGTTATTGAGAACATTGTAAAACCTAACCATATACTCTCTGCATGCAAGTGGATCCCTTATCTGTGAGTGCTCTAGGCGATATGTGAAAATGGTTCTTTGTCTCAAATTTCACATGTCTAGTCTGCCTAACTGCTAAATGGTATTAGTTGCTTGCAAATTTAGTCTCTGATCAACTAGATAGTAAACATCTTGGGGGCAAGAACTATGTTCATACATCTCAGTTATCCCCCTACTCCCTCCCCCGACCGCCTTCTCCCAGCCAGTTGTAGTTACAGGTGTTTCAGAAATGTGTTAGTTGTTAATGAGTGGTCAATGAACAACCAAACTACAATGATATGGCCCTACCTCTGAGAGCCACAGCAGTATATTCAGATTTGCAAATCATTAAATCCTTAAATGTGAAAACATTTTAAGGGTAGAGATTGAGTAAAACTAGCAGTGTATGGTTGGCAAATACCACGCCATATTTGAACTTCACTATGACTCTTGCTCAAAAAAGCCATCTATTCATTCATTAATTCATCAAACATTTATTGAGCACCTTATTGCTTACAGTCTGTTGAAGTTAATAAGGCTGACAAATAATTATGATCCACAAAGAATAAGAGTAAACTAAAGAATAAAATAAACTGTGTTAATATGGGTCCTCTGAGAAGCAGATGCCAAGATGAGATTAGAGGAGAGGCTGGGAGAGCCCTTAGACCATGATGTAGTCTGAACAGGAGGAAGAATGGGGAGCTTCTACATTGGTCCCAGGAGCAGGCCTGACTTAGCTTGTCACCAAGCTCAGCGACTGGCTGAGCTATGTAGGAGGCATGGCCTTGGAGCAAACTCAGAAGTAGGTTTCAGAGCACAGAAGCTGGGGACCTTGGTCAATTCTGTTACCTGGGCTCAGGTGGGAACTGGATGGAACTCAACGAAAATGGTACTCTGGTGAGAGGTTAATTAAAAAGCTCGTGTGTGTGAAGGAAACAGCATCCAAATGGAGAAAGAAGATGCTGCTCTCCAGTAAAGGCAGAGGAACAGTTATATAGAAGCTGAGACCAGAAAGATGATGTATAACTGTGACATCTAAGTATGTAGAGGTGGGGACTCTGGTGCTTGTGCAGTGGGACTACATCCTTCCTCAAGCATTGCATATCTCTGGAAAGTCTCCTTGCCTGATAAGGGAGTACCTTGTGGTTACTGGCGCCTCTCTGTCTGATTGGATGCAGGGTTTGAGCGGCAACCAATGTAAATTCCAATCGTGTCAGGACAGGCTTAGCCTGTCTCAATTCCACATCCTATGCTTGGAGGTGTGCGGGCACATCCTACTGGCTACCACGGGCACTATATAGATGTTGATACACATGTGAAGCTACTAACGGACTTCTGACACATTTAGATGTGTTAGTAGATGTAAAGACACCTCCACATAAAACACAGTGAAAGTGAGAAGCTCATATCAAAGGTGTCTATAACAGTAAATATACTCAATAAAACCGTATGTGCCTCAAGGTAAGGGGAATATATTAATATGCTATGCATTAAAAGATTCTTCTAAGTCAAATTATATTATTTGAGATTCACAAGCCTCTTTTTAGATACTATAGGGATCAAGCAACATAAAAATACACACACGTACCTTAAACCAAGTTAAATACTTAACTCCAAATCTTTGTTTTACCTGATTTATTCTTTAAACTATAAGTTCAGTTACAATCCTTGTGCTTATCTTATAGAAGTGGCATTTTATTTTTATTTGCATATGTTTAAAATTGTCCAATGTAACTTTGTATTAATTTCAAATAGACTCAAAGCTGAAAGAATTTAAGATGCATTTTACTTTATTCATTATTTTTAGAATAAGTAACATAGTTGCTAATAATAATTTTATTTATATATATCTGCCAGTTTCCTCAATTGTGTCAGGGTGAATTTGAGAATATTATATACTTAATATCCTTAAATAAACCTGCAATGCATTAATTACAAAGTCTATATGTTAGTTGATATCTGGTAAAAATTGGTAGTTTTATTTTTCTATTTCTTCTAAAAGTCTTTTTTATATGAGTTAATAATCTTTTCCTTTTTTTGGCAAAAAAATAATGTATAATTCCACACTATCTGATCACAATTTCCCAGTTCAGTGTTAAATGCACTAGGGGACCTTTTAACTTCGATTTGTTATACCAATCAAATTTTATAATCCATTTCATTTGGTTGCCTGCATTGCCATTTTGTGGCCAGCCTTGGAGGAGCTTCCCCTGAGTATAGATATGATTGCCCAGTTTGATGTTCAAAGAGTCTGGATGCGCACATTTTTGGTCCTTTGGATTGTCCATTCTCATGCCCAAGGAGGTACATGGCAGGTTAGAAGGGCACTGTCATAGCTAAACTGTTTGATCCCTGCTGCTGTGTCCCAAAGATATAAAAATAAAAGATTCCTGCGGCTCCTTTATTATTCCATTTTGTCTTGTTTTAAATGTGATGGCCTGACCTTTCACACAAGCAGCAGGGAACTTTGAACTTTTCAGAATTCATTTAAAAATATTCAGCTCAGTATTTGTTAATGATATAAAATTAAGTCACCACAGAATTTACCATGGACTTACGAAGTATGAAATAATCTACAGGACTAAAAGACTCTTTTTCTTTACAAACCTGAGAATAAAATTTCAAGAGAAAAATCTCTCAAGTAGGATTTTAAGATATTACAGTCAGAACTGGAGAAAGCTTATGTCAAAACCCAATCCTTATGGGAAGAGGTCAAATTCCAGAATTAGGATAAATCTGACACGTTTTTCTGTGATTAAGTCATATAAGAATGCTTAAGGTAAGGGAGACAGAGAAAAGTTGCATGAACTGTTGTTACGTCCTTGCTATTAGTGAATGTTTTCCACATTTATACATAAGATACACACATAAATACGTACATATATACATTGTGCATCCATGTACATGTATATATGTTTATTTCATAACAGTCACATTGGAATGAGTCCTTTTCCAACTTCCTACACTCATCATAATTAAACATTTCAGAAGGTGAACTGAGGAGTCAAACAATCTTAGCAACAAGATTATAAAGACTTCCTATTCCAATGCACCAAGTACAAACAGGACTGCTGAAATAATGGGGGCAGGCGGTGCAGGGGGGCGGGGGAAGAAGGTAATACTTAGGGTAATGACCCATAATGACCCCAAATAAATCATTGTTTCTTGGAAGAGTTTCACATTTAATTAACATTACTACATTTTTATAACTCATATTAAAATAAAACACAATGAAAAAAAACAACAGAAAAGTTAAGCTGAAGAGATTCTCACCTACTAATCAATATGATTATAATCTAATTTGTTACATCAAATTTTATTGTTCTATACTCATACAAAATAACCATATCAGAATGCTGCACACACAAAAAAAAATATGTCATATTTATTTAAGGGTTCTTCAAATTACAACCATGTAATTCAATGAATATGTTCTTAAATTTTTGAAAATAACTAACTTTTGTGGGATTTTTTAAAATTGACATGGACTGATGAAATAACAACAACAATTGTATAACAATAGCAGCAACAAAACATTCCTCTTAAGAAAATCTTCCCTGGGACTTTGACTATCTAGACATGGAGGGATGGCAAATATATGGCATGTCTGTTGTCATTCCACTCTCCTACCACCATGGCATTGATAATCAATAAAGAGACTCTTGCAGCTAATCTCAGACTTATTTCAGAAGCCTCAATATAGCACCAGAAGCAGCCACTGACAATCAATAGGATTTGGTAGGTGATTTGAAACCTATTTGCCACTGCAGACTTAAAGCATGTATTCTTTGGAACACTTAATTTAGCACTTGTTTTGATATACCTCTTGATGTTAGTGTCTGTGTGTGTGTGTGTGTGTGTGTGTGTGTGTGTGTGTGTGTGTAAGACAGAAAGTCTCATGTGCCTAAATTCATGATAAATTCTATGACCCAAACCATGCTTTCACTCCTCTAGCATATCCCTGGGCACTATAGCACAGTGCTTGGCTCATATTTGTTAATACATATTTATAGAGTTTTTATTAAAAGCAAAACAAAATAAAACATCAGGTCTGTCATTTACATTCTTGCCATATTTGTCTATATTGACTTGTTTGATTACAGCAGTATATTATGACCCAACTGAAATAAAAATTAAAACTAAGACACCCAGACGTAACTGCAATGTTTGAGTAAAGAAATACTGGTCTGCAATCTCCCATCTGCAACTCTGAAAACAAAAAGCTCTGTAAGGTTTTTCATAACTCATGTGGCAGCAAAACCAGACCTGAACTAATTTCAAAGAGAGATTTCCAGCCTTTATTTATCCCAGGCAGTGTGAATATTCATAGATTGCAATGCAGAAATGTGAATGTGTTTGATTGTAGGGTGCTGCCCCGGACCCAGCTGGAGATACTGCATAATCTGTGGTATATGTACCATATTACCTTTCTAAAATAGAAAATTTCTGAATGCCGAAATATATCTGCCCCAGGGGCTTTGGATAAGGGATTGCAGACCTGCAAAGTATAGACTTCCTGCAACTCAGACCCTGACCTATTTCACAAATGAGCTACATCACTTAGTCTAATTAAGCAATTTTTAAAAAAGAGATATTTGGAAGAGACAATGCTAAGCAAATCAATTTTTATGTCATATCAGATTTTTTTCTTATTATAAAGTGTTGAGGAGATGATGAATCTGGACTGTTGATCCCTTTACCTTGGGATCAGACTTCCCATCATTTTTGCTTAAAGGTATCTTCAATCTATGGATAGCCACTGGGAATTTCACACTCCCTCTACTGGATTTTCAGAATGAATGCAGTGTTAAAGGCTGATCAAATCATATTAGGATTTCATTTGACCCATAGTATTTCTAAACATATATAACAATACACTTTATCCCAATAAGTGTCCCTAGTTAATGTTCCCTTGATGACGTGGCTAAATTGAAAATATTACTATATACATATGAAATAAATGCATTTTCATAAACTATGTTGAATGTCATAAGTATTAAAACTTAGTTGAGCCCTAGGAAATGCAAAACAAGAAATAAAAAAGAATAAAAAAATGTGATTTTTCAGTTTTTAAGATTAGAAGTTGTATACAAATAACATACAAAGGCATTTAACAGAATCCCTTTAAGCTTGTGGAGGTATTTACTCAGCCTTGACAACTGCTTTCCTTTTTGCGTGAGTTTGCCACCTCCCAGCAAAGTAGTTTATTGTCGCGTGTGATGGGTAACAGACCTGTTTGCGCTGTCACAATGGCCAATAAAACTGAGCTGGAGACTCTTCATTTTAAACCTAAAATAAATAACTAGATTTCATTGAAGCCTCCCTGTGTGAAGTGTTGCAGTCTTCCCATAGTCTTCACTTTAGCTGCTTTTAATGCCCAGCTACTTAGGAATCACAAGAGTGTTGGAGTGTGTAGTGACTCTGATCCTCCCATCAGTAAACTGATCTGGTGATAAAATGGAAAGGACCTGGTACTATTTGCATTTTTACTCAGTTTAGTCACAGATCACAAAATAAATTAGTAAATTGAGCAACAAGGCTTCCCATTTGCAAAACCCCAATGTTTAATGTAATCGTCTGTGCTTAAATTCACAATTCCCTAAAAATGTAATAATTTCCCTGTCAACTATGGAAAATAACAGCGCCACAGCATCCATTTAGAACCCTCTCCAAGCCAAAGGCCCTGGGCTGTGTTTGAATTTGAAACTTAGGAGGAAAAAAAAACAAAACACACAAGATATGAATGAGATATATGGGCATCCTCCCCTCCTTAAAATACTTTTGGAGATTTGGTGGAAATAGGGAAGAAATTGAGAGGAAGAATCTGATAACACAGCAGGTTAACTAGTGGCCACTGAGACAGTGTCACAGATAAGATCTCTCAAGCCTTGAGAGCATCAGGTTTGGATGCTTTGGCCAATGTGACAGCCCAAGCAGGTTTGTTACTCAAAACAAAACGAAAACTCCTTTGCTTAGAGACAGCAAGCTCACGCCAAATGCTACAAAAAATTTCAAACTCAAAATATTATTGCTCTCCAATAGAGGCTGAGAGTGACTTACAAGGACCCCAGCCCACATTCCCAGTTCACAGTGCAACTTGGCCAAGGACTCTGGAGCAAAGCCTATATTATACTGAGAAATATGCAAGAGCCTTCCTGTCTACACAGTGCTTCAGGCAAGGTCTCACTTCACAGTGACCTTCCCCCAGGAAATATCTAGCTTCTCGGTCTTAAGGGGAGATAAAAGATATCACTACCACTGAGAGTTTACCTAGCATCCTGGGAAATTTAGGTTTGCAAATCCTGAAACCAGAGCCCCAGAACTTCAGTTCTTTCTAAAAGAGAGGGCTCCTGAGTGGAATCAAATCCAGACATCTGTGGTCAGAAGGCCCACGCCAAGCCCTGGGACCACCTAAGCTGAGTTCATTATGATATACAGCAGCAACAAGTACAAACGCCTTGGATTTGCCCCCAGGCTATGCAATATCTTTATCAACATCCCTGCAGAATGAAATGCACAGCTTTGAGTCTTTTTAATAATCATATCAGGTAATCAATTAAAGGTAATGGGAAAAAAGGAAGGCAAACAAAAGGGAGGGGGAAAAGGCCAGTCAATACCCAAACTATTTGACTTTGGAATGTCCAAGTTATTCTGTTTCAACCCAATCACTGAACACCAGGAGCAAGTCAACAATGAACTTCATCAACTGAAATCCAAATATCAGGCAGAACTATTTTCTTTTTATTGTGCTTAATTTCTACCAATGGTTGTGAGTTATCCAACACACCACAGGGAACAAGGTTACATGATCTAATAAATACAATACAAAGGCTGTCATGAGCACTAATGAGTAAATAGCTCCTGGTTTTATCGGTAACTACTTTGCTTTTAATAACCACAGGTTTAAAATATTATATACTGTTGATTTTTTGAAAAAGAGCTCTCAGAGTTATAAATAAATAAATAAATCATAGCAGCAATGTAACCCTAGGAATATATTCCTGTCTGGTGAGATTTTTTTTTTTTCATGTGCCATAAAAATAAAGATGAAAAACTACCATCCCCTGAGTTTGAAACACATTCTTTCGGAAAATGTAATATGACTACACATTATTGCTACTGAAGGGTGCAAAAAAAGAAAAGAAAAAACAAAACAAAACAAAACAAAAAAACCCTATCTGATTCATCATAACATACTCTTTCTTGATGCTAATCTCATTTCTTCACTGTGATACTCTACAATAATAGTGGTCATCTAAGTACCGTTAATCCTTTTAGCAAGCACTAATAATTATGCATTAGTACAAATAACATTAAAGCCTTTTTGCAAATAATTACATATATAATGGATGTGTCTTTTAAAAGTTGTTTACAGCTAATTAACCAATGAATAATTGTTTTCTCTTCCTGAAAGAGGCAAAGCTTATCTTGGAGTCACAGTTAAAAATGCTTTTTTCCAGTTTTACAGATGTTGTTAGCAATTAAAACGGTTAAAACACTATTAAAAAGAAATTCTTGTATTAAAGGGCTTACTCATTCCAGTTGCTGCAGTTTCTCTGCTACTGCATCTTTTAAAAATCACTTCCAGTTTGAAAGGGCACCGGTGGCCTGAACAGAGCAGACCCCTTTCCAAAGAGTTCAGACCCTTTGGTATCGCCATACCGGGTGCTTGTTGCTATATGACTAGTTTAATTGTGGGCTGTAATAAAGGTCATAATTAATATCCCAACACAGACACTAACAAACAATTTTAAATTGCCAGCATAATCAAATGATGCAAACATCTATGAGCTACAAAAGTTCATTGCCGCAACTGACAATTTCTTAATTGTATTCAGTCATTCATGGAAATTTTATTAACATCGAACTGATGTATCCTGCCCTTACTCTGTCACAACACCAGGGATCTAATTTCATTATTTTCCACAAGATTTGCTTGACTACTGCCATGATTCTAATATTGCTTTAGTCCAGATGTTTATGCTATTTAAATTAGGAAGAAAAGGCTTTTGGGTAAACACAATTAAAGAAGTTTTTTTTTTTTTTTTCAAATTTAGTTTAACAAACTTCTTTTAATTAATGCATATAGCTGCAATGTGGAGGCTTTTTCACTGGTTTTATGCTCATTTCCTACTGTGTGCAACATATACTGAGTGTACAGCTATAGCTAAATATAACACCTTTTAATTTTTCACTTACATCTGAGTGCTCATTAAAGTGAAAAATATAAGTACATGACTGCACTTTTAACTTTAATCAATCTTGTGTGTGTGTGTGTGTGTGTGTGTGTGTGTGTAGACAACCTGCATGTATATACACATCACAAATACACAGAAGCACCTATATATTGTAAAAGACTCTGGACAAGTTTCTCTGATATTTGGTCACCTTCGGAATGCCTTTTTTTTTTTTTTAACATAGCAACTGTGCAGTATAATAAGTGCATTTAATACCACCTTCCTACCCCCAACTCCCAATTTTCTCTAAACCAAATGGTATTTTCAATAAATTAAGAAGCATTTTTAAAACAACAACATAAAAAAAAAAGATCTCTGTTAATAGATTACTGGTATAATTTACTTTCATGAAGGGAGCTTCTAGAACTCATATGACCATCTCATAGGAGCTGAGTTCTAATAAATAAGAGATTTGTTCTCTTAGTC